>NC_042292.1:11701923-12074101 GCF_901000725.2 Takifugu rubripes | reverse complement strand
TCTGAATTAAACAGCTGCACTATTTCAATGTCCAACATCCCAAATTCCTCTTCTTCATCATCTGAATCAGACTCACCGACTGGTTCCGCTTCAGCATTGATTTTGTGAAAGCTCTTACAATACATGAAGACGGTATCATAGCCCATGCGTCTACAATCCACCCGCATATGGTGGCATAACTTGCCCACCGCTGCCTCATAGTCTTTGTGAAGGAGTTTTTCGCCTACCGTCATCCAGCGCTCTGTCCGTTTCCGTGGCAGCCGAGAACAACGGTGAACGACCAACTGTTTCACTCGGTTTTCCAGCTCGGGCCGCCTTGCTTTGTTCCCACATGACATTAAAATGTCTTGCAGCTGCTCGATTGCCATTCTCAGCCGCATATTCGATGGCCTACAAATTGCTGCTTTATGTTGTGTCCATTTGATGAAACCCCTTCCACTTCCTTCCAATAAAGCCTCCATGGTCCTTGATGGGCTTGTAATCATCTTTAGTATTTTCACCTTTTTGACATCACTTTTATATCCAATGGCTATCAGCTAAAAATCCTCATATTGAACCTCATTTTGGATCACCCATCTAAGGTCCTATGTTTCTTCACCAGGATGAATGGCAGGTAGGCCCATAGCAAATTGCAGAAGTAAACTTCAATAATGAAAAATCACCAGGCAGGCAGCAGACAGTGGCCAGGGCTGGGACAGATGTTAAGTTATGCAAATGGCTGTGTGCTGTGCCAGATGCCGGATTGGTCATCCGAAGATCAAGTATCTGCCAATTGGTGGATTGTCCAGGAGGGACTAAATTTAAAGCAGAAGATTGCTGCCACCTGCAAGCTCCTCAACTTCCTCAATAATCCAGTGGGCCTCTGATGTGTTTTGAATCATTGTGATGTGTAAAAGTGCACAGCCACATTTTTTATATTGTTTTCTCCTGTTTTTGAAGTTAGGTAGGTTAAGGAATGTATTTTGGTTATTGCCTGTTAGGGAACATTTTGGTTGTTTCTTTTCAATTAGACTGATTCTGATTGTTATTTTGGCTAAAAGTCACTCTGAGGATATTTGTGCTGATAAAACCTTTTAAATTTAGATTTTTGGAATGATCCTTGGTATAAATGATCACCCATGTTAACTTTTGATTAACTTTGTGTCATTGGTCACTTAGACCTTGAGGAAGCTGGGGGTTTGTGTTAGGCTCAGAGCTCCTAGACTGGTTGTAACATGGAACAAATATGGCTTTTAGTTTTCTGAATCACAATGCTCTCGTGACTTGACAGTGACTTTAATTACCCAGCTAATCATATCATAACAAACTTGCATTAATATATTCTGATGTACACATGATTTTTACTCTCTTTGCATTGCTCTACTGGACAAGCCTGGGAAATATATGAAGTTGAGAAGTAAAAGGATCATTAGAATTATGTTTTGTGAGTTTATGATCTGTGATTTTTGTTAATTATTGCCTGTGAAATGGCTCCTGATCATCCAGTCCTGATAAAGATGCATTATGTTTTCCCAAACTGTTACTAAAAATTGACTGTTTAAGTTGCAAGGATCAATGCAAACCCAGATGTGTCATTCTTGGATTCAAACAGAAAGCCCTCGTATGTTTTTTCATGTACTTTTCCACGAGTGCGTCTAAAAAAATCAACACGTCACAAGGTCTCAGAGAAACTCATACCCTTGTTTCCTTAATAAGACATACAAAGAAACCGGGTCGGCCAATCACAGCCAGTCAGTAAACTCAGGCTTGAGTGGAGGAAAGGACAAAATTAGTTTCATTCAGCACAGCAACACAATGGTATTTACGTTTGTTTTCTATCTGGTATGTGTGATTGCTGGGAAGATGGGTGAGTGATTTATTATTCTTGTATTATCTATCTAATATGGTGACTCTTAGCACTGGAGCGCTTTCATTTATATTTTTAATGTGGAAAGAAACAAACAACCCTCAAAATAATTCATAACTTTGTTTGTTCTGTTTTTTCAGGTGAGATGACTGTTCTGATGGTTGATAAAGACAAAAACTTTACAGCAGCTATTGGTGACAGTGTAACTTTGGAATGTTTCATCAGATCTGATTTTGTAGCAAAGTATTATTGGTATAAAGAAATAATGGGAGACTTTCCAAGGCTTGTGTCGAGCTTCTATACCTTTAAAGAAAGTGCAAAGTTTTATAATGAATTTGTTAACAATTCACGTTTTGCACTGGATGTAAAGAAAAACCAAAATCACTTGATGATTGCCAATTTACAGCACTGTGATACAGGAACGTACTACTGCGCTAGTAGCTTTTCAGAAAAACTTGAATTCAAAGATGGAATTACAATCATCATAAAGGGTTCAGGTTTGAACATCCCAGTCTTTATCCAGAGACCAGAATATCACTTGAATCAGTCAGAAGGTGCTGTTAGGTTCAACTGCACTGCACATGGCAGAGCCATTGACCAAGAACACGGTGCATACCAGCTGAGAACATCTGAAAAATCTGATCCAGGAGCTCTTTACACATGGAAAAACAACACTTGTTTCTACAGTTTGCCAGCAAACAACCTGGCTGTTTGTGCTGTTGTAACATGTGGACACTTTCTAAAGCTACCCCAAAAGCCACCCGGAGCGGAGGGTGAGTCGGTTTCATCTAAGAAATTAAATATAAGACAATTCATCATCTAATCTCTCTGAATCTGCAGATGGTTATCTTAATCTGTATATTCTGAGTGGAGCGTTGGCGTTCACCACCATTCTGGCCAGTTTCATGGCTGTCTTACTGTGCAATATCTACAAGAGCCAAAGCGGCCGCAGTGGAGGTAAAAGTTTTTGTGAACTTAAAGTAAGTAAAACACAATGACACAATGTCGGTTTGTTTTGTTTCAGGAAGTATCTTGAGATATTCAGATGATCCTACCACAAATGAAGAGGTACTTGTTATCTATATTAATAAAAACATCCTGATTGCTGCGCATCATATAGGTATTTCCTATTTTCTGTTTCAACAAAAGGGCCACACAAATGAGGATGTTCTCCACTATGCTGCTTTACGGACGAGTATGACCGACAGACCAAAGAGACAGATGGGAGCCATTAACGAAGAATGTGTGTACAGAAGAGTAAAGCATCATCGCTAAACATGTTTCAGCTTTTGGTGAATGATTATGTACATTGTTGTGTTTAAGAGTTTATTACTTTGTTTCTTAATACTGTTCATATTCTTAATCTGTTCCATGTGTATAAAATACAGTAACTTTTTAAGTGATATGTAATGCTTGATCAACCTATACAAACCTGTCAAGATTGTATTTTTTTCTTAAATAAAGGAGAATATCTTTTTAAAAAAACATGCCAACATAAAGTGATTTCAACTGCCAAGTTTGCATGAATAATATTTTTGCTGTTTAATGTACTTTGGTATACATCACCTGGGCCTGAGTCTCAGCAGCAAACCCGCAAATGTGAGACTCACAAGATAAGATTTCTGAAGAACCTCAGAGCTCTTATCTAAAACACTCGTGAGTGGAAACACATTGTAAGAGCAATTTTAATTTATCGAAACCTCTGAAATATCACTTTTATTTTGGAGACCATGCTACTCTGACTTTTTTTCAGATGATGGGTTTAGGGTTTATTATCTTCTCAACATTACTTGAAATATAAACGAGATGTTCATACAATTAAGATCTGATTCTGCATTCAGGCCTTTAGCTTTAAATGAATGAATCCTGAACAGTCATCATCTCAACAGACATCATCCCACCTGTGTGTGGTACAAATCTGGTAGTCCCATGAAAATGATGTCAGCCACATCTATTACTTAATCATACACAAATGCAATTGTTAGTGTCTTTGGATATCCTTGTAAGATTTGGTCTGTGCAGATTTTTTTTTTCAAACTTGGAAAAGGAACCTTTAAACATTCTAAAAGGTTCCTGATTAGTGGTTGAGGTGCATGTGGTGTCACATCACAACACATTTGGTGACTTTGGTGCAGAGCGATGTGAAAAGCAATTATAGAAAGTGGAGGTAAGAGTGTGCACTACTGTAGTTCCCACTTTAAGAAACACAACACACAAAAATGGACAATTTAACTCAAGAAGATTCTGTGATTCCAGCTGAGCTCAATAAAATCAATCAAAAAAAATCTAATTAGTTTTAGCTCTTACAAGAGGAACTGTGAAAATTGAAGCCAGACATTATCACATACAGTTCTGCCGATGTTATATTTTACTGCTGCAAACCAAAATGGAAGAAGTTTAGCATAGTTTCTACTTTATGTGGTTTCTTTGTGTTTGTGGTTTCTGTGAAGATTTTTGAACACATAAAAAGTCGTTTATCATCTTTGTATCATTGTATTAAACAGATGCTCAAAAGTAAATAACATGAAGATCAGTTGCTGTTATGGCCACAAATGAGACTGGAGGGATAAAGCAGGGTTGATGAGGTAAATATGGTCTTGCAAAGCTCTCTTCCTCTCTCTCTCTCTCTCTCTCTCTCTCTCTCTCTCTCTCTCTCTCTCTCTCTCTCTCTCTCTCTCTCTCTCTGTCACACTCTCTTGCACTTGACCTCTCATGCCTCTGTCTTAGACCATAACTCTGTTTTCGTCTATCCAACATACAGCCTACTCAAGTATGTGAGGACTATGCATTTAGGCTAAAGCAGCCACCGCAAGGAAACTGTTGCCCCACCAGGTAATGCAGTATAATTCCCAACCAGATGTTGGGTCCATGCACAGAGCTCGCTCATCTCAACGCCGTTACGATCCAAGTCTTTTATGTCAAATATTCAGTTTCTGACCAGTTCATCATATGACCAGTTACACACCTGATATGTTGCCCTGGTGATGTGAATGCACTACGGGAGCACTGTTTTACCCACAGATATAATGTAATTTGTGTTGTTCTTGAGGTCATTCTTGACAGACATTCAGTTTTGAGGAACACACACAAACACACACATATTTATATATATACTGTATATACACACATACATATACATATTTATATACACACACACATACATATATACACATATACCTAATTAATGTTTTTGTTAAATCTCTTTTCTCTATTTCAAATGAAAAAAATAAAGATGAGTTGTTCCCCACCAACACCTGTGTTGATGTGTAAACATCCTGCAGCCAACTGAGTTGAAAGAAAATCATTTTCTCACTTTGTGTCTGAGCTCCTGCTCTGATCAAGCTCACTCGCATCAAGTTCATCATGGCTGTTTTATCGGCTCTTGTACAGGATGTCAAAACGGGTTTTGACCTAGATGGTCTTTGTTGGCTCTGACGTTTTCAAGGCTTTTGTGTTTTACATGTCTCCCACAAAGGAAGAGGGCGGTGCAAGTGTTTGTAAGGTCACCTCATGAGTGTATTTAATTTTTGTACTTTTCTCAGTCTGTACAAAATAAATTAACTGGAAAAGTTCTTGTGTGTCATCGGTTTAGGGTAAGATGTCTCCTCAAATGTTTCTAATTCTGCCTGTAAGAAAATCCCATTTTTCCACAGTTACATGACATTTGAATCTCCACCATACAACTTGAGTACAACAAGCAATCGTTGCTGCTGATACCTGCTGCAGTCTCTGTCTATTTAACTAATTTGTGGCTGCAGTAGACAACTGTTCAAACAGCATTTCCTTTGTAATGCAGGTCTTTGTTGCCACAGTTGCATGTCAGCCAACAAATCTGCATAACTGTTCTTTGAAAGGTAGCTAACTGCACACAAATATTGGGCATGTGGGCAAAGAGTGAAAATAATTCTGCAAATAAAGCGTAGAAGTGCACAAAGAAGTTAACAGAAAAGTTTAAGCTGATCTCCTTTTCCTTTGTGCGACTAACCTCCTGCTGTCAAGCTGCATGACTCAGGAAGTGTGATCTGAACACAGCTTTGACAATTCAAGCACATACAGACCACAATCACGGTGTGCTTCATTTGAACGCAGTAACCTCTCTGCTGGTGCTGCATCCAAAACGTAAACTGACAAATGTAACATATCGCTTCAAATGTGAATGCTGCGCATATTCTGATCTTTTTACTGAATTCCCAATTAATTCTCTTGCCCACATATCAAACATGTTCAGAGTGAGCACATGCTCAGGCTGCGTCCTGAGCCCTCCTCTCATTAGTTTCTGCAGGTGCTGACACCACGGTAACTTATCGCTAGACTATTTTGAAAGAATCATATGACCTGGTAAATTAATTAATTATTATTAAACTAACCTTTTCTCCGGTTTTTTACTGTGTTATTAACAGAGCCATGATGGAGGTGACCTCTGTTATGCTGCTGTCAGGTTAAAAAAAAAATCCCATTAATGATGGAACTCAGTATCAATCATAAAACTAAGAGGAAATGTAAACTATATATCAAAGTTAAATCAAAGGAAATTAAGTTAATTTAACTTTTTGGATACATTTTTTCCGAGGATGTGGAAATGGGTCTCTTTAACAAAAACAACTCAGTGTCCATAAAGACAATCTATAAATATTCTGCATGTTGAGCATGAATGTTACGTCTCACATTTACTTTTCACTGCTGCGGTGAAGGTGGCGCAAACCTCAGAGTTAAAGTTTCCATTAGTGGAAAAACAAGTCAGAAGTTGAATACAGGAAGGGCAGCCTGCTCAAGTCTTGCTTGAAAATTGACATAAATAAAAAAATGTTTTTCAGTTTAGATCCACATCAAATGTACTCAACTCTAATAAGAGGCAATGTGGTTGTGGTTAGGTGTCGCAAACCACCACAAAGACAGACACTTTATCAGATCTGTACAAGGAAGGTTCAGGAATTTTGGTCTTTGGGAGTGGAGTTCCGTGTCACCTTTGTTTTTTTTCTGGATAGACGACTTTGTCCCACAGTCCAAAGGTTTTATGAGATTAATTTTGATGGGACAAAATTGGGCCTATATGGTGTCCATAGTTTGGGATCGACGTCAGCAGCTTTGCTATCTAAAGCTAGTAAAGTATGAGATAGTAAAGTATGTCATCAAAGATGGTGATGCTGATATTTCACCTACGCCTGTTATATTTAAATTCAAAAGCAAAGGTTCTACTGTATCCTTTCAACGGAACAGAATGGCTATGATTTCATTTGTGTTAAACAGTTAGTGTGAAATGTTTCCCAATCAGGACAAACAATACTATACTTTACTATATTTTTTTCTTTTTGTTTCTTGTAAATGTACATATTGCATGACACAACCCCATCAGTGTAGCTACCAGTAAAAGATTAGCTCTCAGTCTAACTTTAGCTTTAACGTGTGCTTTGTCTGTGTGGCTGCTGACAGGAAGTCTACGCAGAGTTTCTGTTCAAAGCTGACCACAAAGAAGTAACAACCAAATATATTCCATTGTAGCGGCGTTCTCTTAAGAAAGGTTCTGTTGTGATCAGTCCAGTTAATTTCACAAAAGAAGAGGATCATGATCAACTACAACATAGCAGGATTCAACTGTTTCATCCAAATTTGTGCAGCAAGAGAGTGGTTTCATGCATGTTGGCTAATGTTGGCAAGATGAAATTTGGAGGATATATTATTATTGTAATGGTTCATGTAAAATTCATTGTTAACAATATTCAGAGGATCCCATCAACCAGTAATTAAAGCAATGGGGGCACAATTTTTTGTTGTAAGAGCAAAATCAACACCTCTTTCAAACATTTTCCAGTTATGGTGAATAAAGGTGTGCTTATCTCTCTTTTGTTGCTAATTAAGTAGACCCCTCCCCCCCGTCACTTTGCCATATCCAACCTCAGAAAAAGCAGGCCATTAAACCTACAAATGCTGATACAAGTCATGGTGATCTCCCATATTTCCACCAATTCAGATAGTCCAACGAAAGCAGGCCCATGCCACCTCACTGCTGATAGAGGTCTACTGTACCTGCCCACATTAAGATCATGTCATTCATGCTGACCGACAGACTAATACCTGAATCTGCTCCCTCTTACGTGAACAATCTTGTTTGAGCCCATGCTACCCCTCGTTGCTGCATCATTTTCCAAAAGCTGTCTGTCATAATAATTAGTGAGCATTCACTGGATGCATTACTGCAACATGAAAAATATAAAAAGGAATGATTGCTGGTTGGTTGGTTGGCTGGTTGGTTGGTTGGTTGTTGTTGATTGGTTAGAAATGATGCACATTATAACTCAACTCAAATTGAATTCTATTTATATATGAAGCAAAATCCTATTCTTAAGGTAATCCAAAGTTTTTTCTTGTGGGTTTTTTTTTAACCTATAAATCTTCCTTTAATTTCCCCAACATCAATTTTATCAAGCAAATCTGACATTACAAGTGATCGTGTTTCCTGTATCTCACACCCTCGAGTCATCTCCGGCTGCCCAATCAGATACAAGTGCAGCATTTATCAGTTTAAAAAGGACCAGTCTTCTCTTCACTCAGCCCAAAACTTGGAGCAAGATGACATCTGCAAAGTTGATCTTCTGGCTGATATGTTTGGAGAAATTTGGTGAGGATTTCTTTTTTGTTTGTATTTTGTTTATTTATGGCATCATTTGCAAAGTTCTAGATTTAAACATTAAACGGTGTTCATTTCTAATTGTATTTTGTTTTTAGCTCTGACATCTACAATGGAATTTTCTCCATCTTTGAATTGGAAGACCAATTATATCTTGGTCAAACCTGGACAGAACCTGACTTTGCCGTGTCTTCACAGAGATGATTTTTCTACCCAGATCTCTTGGTTTAAAGAAACTCTGGGAGAGAGGCCGATTCTGATCTGTATGTACTGGATATCAAGTAAACATTGGATATTTGTTAATGACTTCAAAACCAATCCACGTTTCCAACTACATCCTGGTAACAAAGTAGCTAATCTGACAATAACAGATTTGAAGTTATCAGACTCAGCGACGTATTACTGTGTAAATCGGTATTTAAATGTATTTGACTTTACAGAAGGTCATAATGTCATTGTAGAGGGTTCAGGGTTGACCATAGATCAGTCAGCATCACATTCTATCCAAGCAGAAGGGTCTGTGACGCTGAATTGTACAGTACATACTGGGTGGACTTGTGATGGGGATCACACTGTTTACTGGTTCAGAAACTCTGGACCATCTCAACTGGGACTCATGTACAGCCATACAGGCAGGAACAAGCAGTGTGAGAGGGAAACCAACACCTGTTTCTACAGCTTCTCCATGAAGAACCTGAACACTTCTCAGACTGGGACCTACTATTGTGCTGTTGCAGCATGTGGACACATTCTGTTTGGAAATGGAACCAAGCTGGTGTGTGGGGGTGAGTGCTCTAATTTTGTGCAGATTATTTTCTGTATATTGTAGAAATAATTTACATATCATCTAGTTTTAAAAATATTAAGCCAGCATCCAGTAATTTATTTAATTGTCTATGGTTATCCTAATTAGCTCTGTTCAGTTGGTTTATATATAGTGTTTTATCGAAAAATTTTCCAGTTCAAACAGATATGGCCTAAATATCCCCCAATTCTCTGTTTACACAGAGCTTTCAGTATCTAAAATGAGGAGAAATTGTAACATTTAAAGCCTGGTTTGAATTGTACATGGACACTGTGACAGTCCTTTAAAAACAATATTTTTGGTCAAAGTATCACTTTAACTCATTACTTTTTATGTCAGTATAGGTTCTGTTTCTATATTGTTACTTTATAAAATAATTTGTGACTGGTGATGTCTATTGTCTCCCTGAATTACACAGTAATGACATCATAACTAGCTTAATATAAAGTGAGAGGACAAATTTGTTGAAATACTTAAATGATTGTCTGAAACGGCATCGCGGATATCACAATTTCTGATGCATCTCGTTACAGATGAAGGAAACCATCTTGTTTTGGTGTATTTCCTCAGTGCGGCCTGGATATTTACCATTATCATGGTTGTTTTATTATCCATTTCAGTTTTTATGACAAAGAGGAAAAACAGTCATCACTCTCTGGGTAACTGATGTAATATATTTTGAAGATTCTTAAAGGTAAACTGGGAAAATTACTTTGAAAAAATCTCTTCCTGTGTTTTAAAACAGATGCTCAGTCAAGAGTCCAAGCTTCATCCAGAGCAAATGCAGAGGTGGAGACAATTTTGATTTTTTTTAAAAAAAGGTTATATGTATAAATAATCCTTATTTACACACACTAACTTACCCTTTATAACATATCTCCAGGGCTACCAAGAGGAAAACAACCTCCATTATGCAGCTTTGAGGAACAACCAGCCCAACAGATCAATGCAGAACAGACAGAATGAATGTGTGTACTCTGCTGTGAGGCTGTAGATGTCTTGTTGTCATTGCAGCTTAACACAGGACCTATTTAAGTATTTTGAATTTACTCATACCGGTTTCTACATTTTCAATTGTATCATTTATCAATCTCGATGAAACAAAGTTTTCCTAATAAAGTTGTTTTTTCTGGCCATGTCGACAAATGATAGATTACCTCCATATATTTATATTCATTTTATGAAGACAAAGCTTGTATTGTGCTGTTGCAGTCCTTAATTTGTGAAGTCAAAAGCTGCAACAATCGTTTTCACAAGCATTCATATCCATCGGACTATTAAGTTGACCAAAACACCCACTGGATGAGACAAATGCTCCATTATGTGATCATGACCATGTAAACAGCAGCAGGCTATGTCTTGGATACATAGAAATGCTAAGGCAGGGGCAGTATTATCCAAATGGTTGGCGTACTCCTGCTGTGGCCACCGTGGTCTCTCCTTCCCGGAACTGCAGGAATTATTTTTGCTTATTTGGGATCCAACTTGCCAGCAGTTTAGAAAATGTTTAGCTCTCTTTGTTGACCTTTTTGACCTTTTTTTGTGAAACTTGGGGCATAAAGACTAACAAAACAGATAACAAAATTTAACACAATACAAACATTAATTTTTGATTTAATTAAAAATTACTACCTGCTCAAGATTCCCAATACAACTGAAACCTTGACATCTGTCTGCTGCTTTTTGAATCTGCAGACCTTGGTTAGCTTCCTAATTGGTGCATCAGCATTCAGCATGATGAAAAGCAGTCACAGCTGCCATTGTTAAGATATAATCAATTAAAATTTGATTTTGCAACAAAAGACCTTCAACAGTTTTATTAGAATTGTGAAAAAACTGGCCAAGGGATTTTTGCCCATCCCTCTATCAGTCTTCAACTTCTTTATCCCTTTTAAGGGACAGGTGGCCGCTTATCCCACTTCTAACTCACAAAGACAAACAACTGTTCATGCCCTCATTCACTTCTAATGTCAATGCACATGGACACGGGGAGAACAGGCAAACTCTGCACAAAAAAACCCCCTGACTGCAGGAACCTTCTTGCTTTGTGGCAGCCATTTTAGCCCCTACATAACCGTGCCACCCCTGTGTCAGTTCACCTCATGTGCGTCTCCCCTTGTGTTGTGCCACTTTCATCATGTTGTGATTACTGATCACAAAGTGCCATAATCATAAAGCCTAATCTTTACAAATATTATATTATGGTTATGCCATAATCATAATCTTTGAAAATATTATGATTATGGCACTTTTGAACTACCATATTTTCACTGTAATAAAAGGCGCAGTCTCAGTTATAGGTGCTATTTCTGTATTTAAAACATATATAAGGCGCACCGTATTATTAGGCGCATGCTAAAACATACAGTAAAAAATGACAACAGAAGTAAAACGGTGAGTTTCTTCACATTTATTGAACAAAATATTAATTCTTCTGCCACAAAACCATCAATGTTTTCATCTTCTGTATCTGAATTAAACAGCTGCACTATTTCAATGTCCAACATCCCGAAATCCTCTTCTTCATCATCTGAATCAGACTCACCGACCGGTTCCGCTTCAGCGTTGATTTTGTGAAAGCTCTTACAATACATGAAGACGGTATCATAGCCCATGCATCTACAATCCACCCGCATATGGTGGCATAACTTGCCCGCCGCTGCCTCATAGTCTTTGTGAAGTAGTGTTCGCCTTCCTTCATCCAGCGCTCTGTCCGTTTCCGTGGCAGCGGAGAACCACGGTGAACGACGACTTCTCGTGCCCCGTTGTGCGTATCGCCACCGTGCTGGTCCCCTTTTCTCCACTTTGTGGGTCAAAGGGATGTCAAAAGTCAAAGGGATCTCATCCATGTTGGTGATGTGGCTGGGCGCGGTTATCTTGTCGTGGCAGTTGGTGCGGAAGATGGCCGCCCTCTCTTGGTAATCCGCGGGCAGCTGCTGCGCAACAGTTATCCTCGCACGTATGGAGAGATGCCGCCTCCTCATAAAGCGAAAATATTAAGATTGCTCGATTGCCATTTTCATTAAATATTTTCATATTTAATGTCCTGCAGTTTAAAGTAAGCCTCATTCATACGTGTCTCGCTTGACCGGCGCCATTTTAGGGGATCCTTACGCGTAGGTGTGTCGCTAATCGATTGGCGGAGCGTTTACCGTAGTGCACCCACCAAAGGCGAACTGCAGATTTTGGAACTCAGTCCACACACAAGGCGCACCATATTATAAGGCGCACCATCAATTTTTGAGAAAATCTCAGTGTTTTAGGTGCGCCTTATAGTCATGAAAGGAGGACAGAAAAGCCACTTCTGTTTGTAGTTGTATATCGGCCCCCTGCTGGGCCACATTCAGAGTTCCTGTCTGAGTTCTCTGATTTTTTATCTGACTTGGTCCTTAGAACGGACAAAGTCATTATCATTGGAGACTTCAATATCCATATGGACGTTATAAATGAGAGCTTTAGAAATGGCTTCATTTCATTACTTGAGTCAGTTGGTTTCCATGTGTCAGTGTTCCCTCAGAACCCAGTCCTGTCAGACCATTCTTTGATCACTTTTACATTTATGATTAAGGATTCTTCTATGCTCAGAACAAAGTCTTACTATAGCAGATGTCTTTCAGATAATGCTGTAGCTAAGTTTAAGGAAGTGATCCCTGTGCTGATCCCAGGACCACCGTGTGTTTCCCCAGGGGTAAATCATTATAATCTTAGCCCTGCTGAGGTTGGCTCTATTGCTGAAGGTGCAGCAACCTCACTGAGAATCACGCTTGATTCTGTTGCCCCCCTGAAAAAGAAAATAGTAAATCAGAGGAGGTGTGCCCCCTGGTATAATTCACATATCAGGACCCTCAAGCAGAAAGTGCGAAGACTAGAAAGGAAGTGGCATTCTTGTAAAATAGACAGCTATCATGTAGCCTGGAAAGACTGTCTATTAGTTTACAAAAGGGCCCTTCGCAAGGCTAGAACAGCTTATTTTTCTTCTTTGATTGAGGAAAATAAGAGCAACCCCAGGTTTCTTTTCAGCACTGTGGCCAAATTAACCAAGAGTCACAGTGTTTTAGATCCACGTATCCCTTCTTCCCTTAGTGGTGAAGACTTCATGAGCTTCTTCACTGATAAAGTTCTAGCTATCAGAGTGAAAGCTAACCAGGCCATCCCAACAACTGGACCATCACCAGATGTGCCGACTGTGGGAACATACAGGGTCTCCAACGAGCCCTTAAGCTCCTTCAGCCCTATATATTTTTCTGAGGCGTCATCGCTAATTCAGAAATCCAAGACCACCACGTGTCTTTTAGATCCCATCCCAACACACCTGTTGAAGGATGTTCTACCATTGATAGGCAGTTCTATCCTGGACCAGATCAATGGTTCTTTAGTGTCAGGTTATGTACCCCGGTCCTACAAGGTGGCAGTGATTAAGCCGTTGCTTAAAAAACCATCACTGGATCCTGATGTCTTAGCAAATTATAGGCCAATATCCAACCTTCCTTTTATCTCTAAAGTTCTAGAGAAGGTGGTGGTGACTCAGTTACTGGAGCACCTGCAGAGAAACAGCCTGTTTTGAGATGTTTCAGTCAGGCTTTAGAGCTCATCACAGCACTGAAACAGCACTTCTTAAAGTCACTCATGATCTTCTTATAGCTTCAGATCATGGACTGGTCTCTATGCTGGTTCTGCTGGACCTCAGTGCTGCTTTTGATACAGTTGATCACAGCATCCTGTTACAGAGACTGGAACATGTGATTGGGATTAAAGGGACAGCACTAGACTGGTTTAGATCATACTTATCTGATAGATACCAGTTTGCCCATGTCCATGGTGTTCCCTCCTCATACAGTAGGGTTAGCCATGGAGTTCCTCAAGGTTCTGTACTTGGACCAATCCTCTTCACATTGTACATGCTTCCCTTAGGGAACATTATTCGGCAGCATGGGATAAATTTTCATTGTTATGCTGATGACACTCAGCTCTATTTATCCATGAAACCCGAGGAGACAGAGAAGTTAGTGAAGCTCCAGACCTGTCTTAAAGACATAAAGTCCTGGATGTCTTCAAATTTCCTCCTCCTTAACCCAGGAAAAACTGAGGTCATGGTGTTTGGTCCTGAACCTCTCTGGGATAGATTAGATCACATGATCACTCTAGATGGTATCTCATTAACATCTAGTCTCTCTGTGAGGAATCTAGGAGTAACTTTTGATCAAAATCTCTCCTTCAACTCACACATTAAATTAGTCTCTAGAAGTGCCTTTTTTCACTTGAGGAACATCACAAAGATCAGGAAGCTGCTGAGGCGGCATGATGCTGAAAAGTTAGTCCATGCATTTGTTACTTCCAGGCTGGACTACTGTAACTCTTTATTATCAGGGTGTCTAAACAACTCTTTAAGAAGCCTCCAGTTGATCCAAAATGCTGCAGCCAGAGTTCTGACAGGTATTGACAAAAGAGATCACATTACTCCTGTAATGGCGTCGCTTCATTGGCTGCCCGTTAAATTTAGAATAATTTTTAAAACCCTTCTTTTGACCTACAAGGTCCTCAGAGGCCTAGCTCCATCCTACCTGGAGGAGCTAGTGATACCTTATCAGCCCAATAGACCACTCCGCTCTCAGAATGTTGGTCTACTTGTGGTTCCCAGAGTTTCCAGGAGTAGAATAGGGGGCCAAGCATTTAGCTACCAGGCCCCTCTGCTATGGAACTAGCTCCCTGTCCAGGTACGGGAGGCTGACTCCATCGCTACTTTTAAGATCAGACTCAAAACCTACCTCTTTGAAAAAGCTTATTATTACTAATTCAGTAGTTCCAGTTACTATCATAGACAGACAAATTGTCATACTTAGGGGGTTGTCAAATCGTTAGGTCACATCTTAGCTATACTGTTATAGGCCAAGGCTGCCGGGGTCCGGAAACATGATCACCTGACAGGCCTCTGTCACTCCACTGGGTCATGGTTTCCTCTCCTCTCCTTTCCTCTCCTTTCCTCTCCTCATCAAGCAGACTAGTTATGCTGATTCTTGTGTAGTTTTTCTGCTCCCCCCCCTATTTATTTACAGGTATCGCCGCCCTCGGAGCTGCATAGTGACCTCTGGCCCCGCTGAAGTGATTGTATATCATATTTTTTGTGTGTGTTTCTGTGCTCTGTGCCTCTCCTCTCCTCTCCTCTCCTCTCCTCTCCCTTTCTCTCCTCTTTTCCCTCCTCCTCCTTCTCCGTCTAAAATGTTTTAGAATGTGTGCGTCAGAATAACACTCAAAGGTTATAAGAAATTAATCAGAAACCCAAGGGCTTAACTTGCAAGACCTGAGAAATATCTTGTATCCATTGGCTACCTCATCAGTATAACCAATACAGCCACATCATAAGACTACGGCATAGGATGTTGCACAACATAAAACAATTTAAGGCACACCTCAAATATTGACATATGGGAATGTGATGTTATTGATTGATCTTTGTAAAAATATGTTTCATAGATTAAAGACTTTTTTTATTCATGTAGTGACACCAGTCTGAGTTGGGGGTGATGTTAATTTCACATCAAGTCAACCATAACTATACTATTGCAAACAGGTACCTCTATGATACCATCACGTCAGGACCAATGTAATCACTGTGGGTATACCATGCTGTTGATATAAGGTCACACACGAATCACATTGTAATTTAGTGTGAAAAAAGCTTGAAAGGTAAATGACATGTGGTTTTGAACAGGATGTAGAAGTGTCTGCAGAAGCAGGAATTCTAGATACAAAAAAAAAAAAGGCACAGCATGGAGAAGGATGTATATATCAAGGATTTCTTCATTAATTTGAAGTAAAAACACAACAGCCCTCCCCCCATGACACAAGCGATTATAAACGCCTAAAGGAAAGTGGTCAAACAAGTGTTTCATGAAACTAACAGAGATGGTGTTTCTACCAAGATCTCTTTGTTTAAACAAATTCTGGGAGAGAAGCCGAGGCTGATCTGTACGTAGTGGATATCAAGTAAACTTTGGATATTTGTTAATGACTTCAAAACCAATCCACATTTCCAAATACATCCTGGTAACAAGGGAGCTTATCTGACAATATCAGATTTGGAGTTATCAGACTCAGCCACCTATTACTGTGTAAATCAGTATTTAACAGTATTTGACTTTCTAGAAAGTTATAATGTCATTGTAGAGGGTTCAGGGTTGACTATAGATCAGTCAGCATCACAGTCTATCCAAGTAGAAGGTTCTGTGACGCTGAATTGTACAGTCAGAATCAGAAGAATCAGAAGCAGATTTATTGCCATTGTTCATGTAATACACAGTATTACACAAACTAGGAATTTGTCATGGTGTGACGCTGCGACATTCAACATAAAGAAGACCACACTAGAATAAGATAAATAAAATAAAATAAGACATATATACAGTATATACATACAGTACATATACATACAGTACATACTGGGTGGACTTGTGATGGGGATCACACTGTTTACTGGTTCAGAAACTCTGGACCATCTCAACTGGGACTCATGTACAGCCATACAGGCAGGAACAAGCAGTGTGAGAGGAAAACCAACACCTGTTTCCATAGCTTCTCCATGAAGAACCTGAACACTTCTCAGACTGGGACCTACTATTGTGCTGTTGCAGCATGTGGACACATTCTGTTTGGAAATGGAACCAAGCTGGTGTTTGAGGGTGAGTGTGTTTGAAATCATTTTATTCAAAAGGTTTATACAAGTTGTTAAAGTGCTAAATATTTTTGTGCAGATTATTTTATATATATTGTAGAAATAATTTACATAATATCCAGTTTTTAAAAAAATTAAGCCAGAATCCACTAATTTATTTTATTGTCCATAAAAAGGTTACCCCAGTTAGCTCTGTTCAGTTGGTTTCAAAATATATAGCGATTGATAGAAAAATTAACCTTATGTTTAAACAGATATGGCCTAAATATCCCCTGATTCTCTGTTATATGGAGCTTTTAGTTTCTAAAATGTGGAGGAAATGTAACATTTATAGCCCATTTAAAATTTTACATGGAGATGGAACCAAACAGTAGTGATGGGACGAGCGACACTGGTGCGTCAGCACTGTGCTGAGAGCTCAAGAGTGAAACCCCGTATCGGTGCGTGTATTGCTTTAAGAAAGAATCACGTGACCGATACAGGAATTGTATCATTTGGATGTGCCGCGTCAAAGTGTGTTCATAAGGAAACAAACTGTGTCGACATGTCGTGGGTTTGTTGGATGGAGTTTTGCAGTTGCGCAATTATGGATCGTTCTAAGAAGTTTTCCCCAATGTGGAATAATTTTGATCTTGTGACTCCAAACAAGGGAAATCTTTTTCTCCTTTGAGCATTGTTTACTGTTATATACAATTTTTAACGGTGGTGCATTGCACTCACTTTATCAAGTGAATGACCTGTGATACATATGATAGTCAGTTAAAGAGCCTTACAGTTGCTTTATTCATTTTATCTCATAATAACGAGATCCTGATCTCGAAATCACGAGATAGGGTGTCTATTTTTTTAACAAGTGAATGCAATGCGCCACCTTAGTTTTTACTCTGTTCTGGTAAGAGGTTTGAATTGTTTTCAGATAAATTCACTTTTTATTTTATTGTAGGTGTCTTACATCAAAAAGAGCACTTCATCAATGCTGAGGCATTATAGAACTCGGCATGGCAATGAAGAATTGGCAGATACTCGTGAGAGCACCAGAAAACATATCCACATCTGCATCAACTTGCACTTAAAGCTCTCTGCTCCTCATCGTCATCTGCACCGTGTGAAAGAGTATTTTCTAAGGCTGGGGAGCTGGTGTTTAAGAGGAGAAATCGCCTTGGAGCAAAGACACTCCAAAAACTTTTGTTCCTCAATAAAAATTCATAAGTTTTTTGTCTTTTATTTCATATGATTTAACAGTTAACAAATGTGTGTACATAAGTAAAAAATTGTAACTCAAATTTGCTATATTTTACAGACCAACTCAATTTAGCAAACAAGGAATTCCTTTACCTGCAATCATTTTATAACTACTGCAGGGGTCACTATCAGGTGACCAACACAGTATCAATACAGTGCCGACAGTTTGTGTAGTGTGTCATTACACTCCTTGAGGTATCATCGTCCCATCACTACCAAACAGGTCTTTGTGGGTGAATTACCTTCTATGTTCATGACTCCGGTATTCTGAGTTTCGACTGTTATGACTTGGAAAGAAATGAGCATGGCAAGCCATCTGGCTTTCTCGGTGTGCATGATGAACAGTCACAGCTGCAATTATAAAGGTGTGATTAATTACACTTCTGGGCTTATTTTAGGGAGTAATTTTACATTTCTAACATTCCATTTTATTTTTCAAAATCACAAGTAAGACTCTCACCTCTGTCCAAACCAAAGGTATTTTCTATTAGTCAGAATAAAGTCGTTCATTAAATATTCGAAAGGCACTGAGTTCATTGTTGTCATTTACAGGATCGTCCAGATGCAGATGGTTCTGTTTTGTGGAAGAAGAAGAAGATGAACAGAGAACATACCTGGACTGAATGTGTTTACTTCAGTGTAAAGCAGTAGAATAGAAAAATGACCATTTTCAACAATTTTAGATATCTTGTAGTTTCAGAAAACTCACAAAATAGAAAAAGGCTCTTCTGTGGTTGATTTATAGATATTTGATTCATTGTGTACATTCTACATTGTTCAGGATGATCAGGATCCTTGGTACAATAAAGGAGGAAATAACCAACACACACTTGATTGTCTTGTCCTCCAACAGTCAGTATCTGCCACAGGCTGTATCTGCCAGGGCTTTATTTCCCCAGGTTTTTGATTGGTGCAACAACTGACTGGAGCTAAATGTCACTAAAACCAAAGAGATTGGTGGTGACTTTTCCAACAAGCACTTGCAGCTGTTGCATGTTTCTTATTTAACAAAAAAATATCCTTAAAGTAAAGACTGTAAATAATCCAGAATGTGCAGCTGTTAATTTAGTGTGGCATATAAATTTTAGAACTTGTCTATCTGAATAAGACACACAGGGTATGATGAGAACTTATGTAGACACCCTAGGTGTTAGCTTACACACCCCCACACATGTGACGCTGTGCAGTAGAAACAAAACCACAACATCAGTTACTGCTCGACCTGTTTGCTGTCTGTTTTTGCATTTGCAATCATATTTATTTTCTTTCTTTCTTCTTCTTCTTGGAATGAAACATTACATAATTATATACACATCATGTAAAGAAATACCAAGTAATATACCATACCATTCATACGTTACCATACGTACAGCCATGGTTTTAGACTATGATGCAAAACACTTAAAGTTTTGACATGTTTAAAAATAATCCTGTACTTATATATTTTGTCCTGCAGTCAATCTTCTTCTAAAATAAGATTCAAATAAAGTTGCAGCCCTTTATTGTCTAAAATGTCCAAATGTGTTTTTTGTAACACAATCAGAATCTTTTTTTTTTAATTGTGCTGCAGCTATGACAGCAATACTTGTACATACTTGCATGGTGGGCTTGACTTTTCCCCTTCTGTCTTGGTGGTTTCAAACAGGAAGTCTTTGCTGTGTCTTAACACACAGCAGTCAAACTACATCGCTTCACTGTCTTGACTTTGGCATTCAAATACAAGAACTATTGTAAGGAAAATGACATTGCTGTAATGTTAATGTGATCCCCATTGGAGTAACATCAATACATGTTCTTGTCAATCGTGTTATTTCTGTTTGTATTAAGCACATTTATCCATCGAATTGTCTGTATGCAAACATTTTTAGATTAGATTATATTTTAGATTATAATGACACATTCACTTGAGTACATACATTTTGTTTAATATGTAGGTTAATAAGTGGACTAATTCATGATTTTATAGGCTTACAAAAACACAATATTCCAGTTCCTCTGATATACTCCGTGTTGATTCTATCCATGTGCAACAGAGAGTGCTTACATCTTCATCAGTTCCTCCTCCAGCTTCTCTTGCTGTCTTCTCCTCAGGGCCACTGTCTATGGGCCAGGGCCACCTATGCGGTGTTGCTCTGACTTTCCTGTTTTGAATTGTACCTATCTGGGCATTCATTCAGGGTGTCGTGGCATGATCAACTTTTGGCTCATCACTAGTTCCATATACGCAACATTGCTCAGGCAACATTGCTCAGGCAAATCATCCCATGGTCTCCCATGGTGTTTTATACCACTGCTTTCCACATGGCACCCAGTTCTGCGTCTCATTTTCCCCAGACTAACCCTCAGGCTCAGACTAGATCTCACCATGTCTCTCAGACATATCCGCATGGATGCAGGGCCACCACCTTCAACTTAACCATGGTGAAAATGAGCTCCTTCTTTCCTTGGCAAAACTATCCATTCATCAAAACATAGATCACAAAATTGGCCCCTGCCTGTTATCGAGGCTGTTTGAAACCTTGGAGTCATGATTGTTGACCATCTGAGGTTTTGTGATCATGTAGCATCAGTCTCCCTGTCATCCCGTCACTTTGCCATATCCAACCTCAGAAAAACCAGGCCATTAAACCTACAAATGCTGATACAAGTCATGGTGATCTCCCATATTTCCACTAATTCAGATAGTCCAACGAAAGCAGGCCCATGCCACCTCACTGCTGATAGAGGTCTACTGTACCTGCCCACATTAAGATCATGTCATTCATGCTGACCGACAGACTAATACCTGAATCTGCTCCCTCTTACGTGAACAATCTTGTTTGAGCCCATGCTACCCCTCTTTGCTGCATCATTTTCCAAAAGCTGTCTGTCATAATAATTAGTGAGCATTCACTGGATGCATTACTGCAACATGAAAAAAATAAAAAAGAATGATTGCTGGTTGGTTGGTTGGTTGGTTGTTGTTGATTGGTTAGAAATGATGCACATTATAACTCAACTCAAATTGAATTCTATTTATATATGATGCAAAATCCTATTCTTAAGGTAATCCAAACAATTTTCTTGTGGGTTTTTTTAACCTTTAAATCTTCCTTTGATTTTTCCAACATCAATTTTATCAAGCAAATCTGACATTACAAGTGATCGTGTTTCCTGTATCTCACAGCCTCGATTCATCTCCGGCTGCCCAATCAGATACGAGTGCAGCATTTATCAGTTTAAAAAGGACCAGTCTTCTCTTCACTCAGCCCAAAACTTGGAGCAAGATGACATCTGCAAAGTTGATCTTCTGGCTGATATGTTTGGAGAAATTTGGTGAGGATTTCTTTTTTGTTTGTATTTTGTTTATTTATGGCATCATTTGCAAAATTCTAGATTTAAACATTAAACGGTGTTCATTTCTAATTATATTTTGTTTTTAGCTCAGACAGCTACAATGGAATTTTCTCCATCTTTGAATTGGAAGACCAATTATATCTTAGTCAAACCTGGACAGAACCTGACTTTGCCGTGTCTTCACAGAGATTATTTTTCTACCAGGATCTCTTGGTTTAAAGAAACTCTGGGAGAGAAGCCGATTCTGATCTGTATGTACTGGATATCAAGTAAATTTTGTAGCTGTGCTAATGACTTCAAAACCAATCCACGTTTCCAAATACATCCTGGTAACAATGGAACTAATCTGACAATAACAGATTTGAGGTTATCAGACTCAGCGACGTATTACTGTGTAAATCGGTATTTAAATGTATTTGACTTTACAGAAGGTCATAATGTCATTATAGAGGGTTCAGGGTTGACTATAGATCAGTCAGCATCACAGTCTATCCAAGCAGAAGGTTCTGTGACGCTGAATTGTACAGTCCATACTGGGTGGACTTGTGATGGGGATCACACTGTTTACTGGTTCAGAAACTCTGGACCATCTCAACTGGGACTCATGTACAGCCATACAGGCGGGAATAAGCAGTGTGAGAGGAAAACCAACACCTGTTTCTACAGCTTCTCCATGAAGAACCTGAACACTTCTCAGACTGGGACCTACTATTGTGCTGTTGCAGCATGTGGACACATTCTGTTTGGAAATGGAACCAAGCTGGTGTGTGGGGGTGAGTGCTCTAATTTTGTGCAGATTATTTTCTGTATATTGTAGAAATAATTTACATATTATCTCATTTTAAAAATACTAAGCCAGCATCCAGTAATTTATTTAAATGTCCATGAAAAGGTTATCCTAATTAGCTCTGTTCAGTTGGTTTATATCTAGTGTTTTATCGAAACATTTACCAGTTCAAACAGATATGGCCTAAATAACCCCCAATTCTCTGTTTACACAGAGCTTTCAGTATCTAAAATGAGGAGAAATTGTAACATTTAAAGCCTGGTTTGAATTGTACATGGACACCGTGACAGTCCTTTAAAAACATAATATTTGTAGTCAAAGTATCACTTTAACTCATTACTTTTTATGTCAGTATAGGTTCTGTTTCTATATTGTTACTTTATAAAATAATTTGTGACTGGCGATGTCTATTGTCTCCCTGAATTACACAGTAATGACATCATAACTAGCTTAATATAAGAGAGAGGACAAATTTGTTGAAATACTTAAATGATTGTTTGAAACGGCATCGCGGATATCACAATTTCTGATGCATCTCGTTACAGATGAAGGAAACCATCTTGTTTTGGTGTATTTCCTCAGTGCGGCCTGGATATTTACCATCATCGTGGTTGTTTTATTATCCATTTCAGTTTTTATGACAAAAAGGAAAAACAGTCATCACTCTCTGGGTAACTGATGTAATATATTTTGAAGATTCTTAAAGGTAAACTGGGAAAATTACTTTAAAGAAATCTCTTCCTGTGTTTTAAAACAGACTCTCAATCAAGAGTCCAAGCTTCATCCAGAGCAAATGCAGAGGTGGAGACAATTTTATATGTATAAATAATCCTTATTTACACACACTAACTTACCCTTTATCACATATCTCCAGGGCTACCAAGAGGAAAACAACCTCCATTATGCAGCTTTGAGGAACAACCAGCCCAACAGATCAATGCAGAACAGACAGAATGAATGTGTGTACTCTGCTGTGAGGCTGTAGATGTCTTGTTGTCATTGCAGCTTAACACAGGACCTAATTAAGTATTTTGTATTTACTCATACCGGTTTCTACATTTTCAATTGTATCATTTATCAATCTCGATGAAACAAAGTTTTCCTAATAAAGTTGTTTTTTCTGGCCATGTCGACAAATGATAGATTACCTCCATATATTTATATTCATTTTATGAAGACAAAGCTTGTATCGTGCTGTTGCAGTCCTTAATTTGTGAAGTCAAAAGCTCCAACAATCGTTTTCACAAGCATTCATATCCATCGGACTATTAAGTTGACCAAAACACCCACTGGATGAGACAAATGCTCCATTATGTGATCATGACCATGTAAACAGCAGCAGGCTATGTCTTGGATACATAGAAATGCTAAGGCAGGGGTAGTATTATCCAAAGGGTTGGCGTACTCCTGCTGTGGCCACCGTGGTCTCTCCTTCCCGGAACGATTTTTCCCAGGAACGATTTTTGCTTATTTGGGATCCAATTTGCCAGCAGCTTAGAAAACGTTTAGCTATCTTTGTTGACCTCTTTTTTGTAAAACTTGGGGCATAAAGTCTAAAAAAACAGATAACAAAATTGAACACAATACAAATATTAATTGTTGATTTAATTAAAAATTACTACCTGCTCAAGATTCCCAATACAACTGAAACCTTGACATCTGTCTGCTGCTTTTTGAATCTGCAGACCTTGGTTAGCTTCCTAATTGGTGCATCAGCATTCAGCATGATGAAAAGCAGTCACAGCTGCCATTGTTAAGATATAATCAATTAAAATTTGATTTTGCAACAAAAGACCTTCAGCAGTTTTATTAGAATTATGAAAAAACTGGCCAAGGGATTTTTGTCCATCCCTCTATCAGTCTTCGACTTCTTTATCTCTTTTAGGGGACAGGTGGCCGCTTATCCCACTTCTAACTCACAAAGACAAACAACTGTTCATGCCCTCATTCACTTCTAATGTCAATGCACATGGACACGGGGAGAACAGGCAAACTCTGCACAAAAAACCCCCCTGACTGCAGGAACCTTCTTGCTTTGTGGCAGCCATTTTAGCCCCTACATAACCGTGCCACCCCTGTGTCAGTTCACCTCATGTGTGTCTCACCTTGTGTTGTGCCACTTTCATCATGTTGTGATTACTGATCACAAAGTGCCATAATCATAAAGCAAAATCTTTACAAATATTATGGTTATGGCATAATCATAATCTTTGAAAATATTATGATTATGGCACTTTTGAACTACCGTATTTTCACTGTAATAAAAGGCGCAGTCTCAGTTACGGGTGCTATTTCTGTATTTAAAACATACATAAGGTGCACCGTATTGTTAGGCGTGTGAGAAGAATTATTGTTGTTATTACTATTATCGTTTCAATGCTATAGTAAGTATAGTAAGTAGATTTAGAATGTTTAATCAAAAGGAATGTATGAGTGTTTGACTCAAGTATTGTAGCTGTTATGTTCCCAGCACTGGGAGGTATCATGTTCAAGGACACGAGGAAGTCGTAGAGATAGGAGGAGAAGGAATCATGAAGTTGTTTTGATACCAATGTTGTGTGAACCAAATAAAAGAGGAGAGCGAGCAGCAGACGGACGGAGTTGAGAGAGGAAGCTTGAACTGCTCGTCAGCTCTCCCTTGCAAGGCCACCTGTTGTCTGTGTGGTTGATCTGAGTCTAGTAAACGAACAGCGCGGGTGACCAAACATCACCCTCACAAAAATTGGTCCTTCGAGCCGGATCCCAAGACCTGGAGAGGAGCGCCGTGGGACGACCGAACGCCGAAGTCTGTGCACAGCCGGAGTCAAAAGGACGTCCGAAGTGAAAGACCTTTCATCACGAGTTGACGGAAGGCCGGTCTTCGTCCCTCCCAGGGCGACCATCTCCAGTGACGGGAGGAAGGCACTAAAACAACTCAGAGAGAAACCATAGCGACAACGGAGTGAGTATAAGACACAAAAAGCGCTACACAGAAAATACCGCGGTATTGCCTGCCTGGTCATCGGGAGAGAAGCAGAGGCAAGATACACCCGCCTCCTCGGAGGTAGAAGCCTGGTGTATACTCTCCTGATCGAGAACGATTGACTATAAGGCCACGGCAGGGGGGCTGAACTAGATATCCTGTATGGATTGAGGGTTGTTCAGTCGGGAGATCAGGCGTCTCCATTCAAATACATAAAAACTGATGAAATAAAGTGCAAACATGGGCAACCAACATTCCACAAAAGGTGCTGAATTCAAAAACCCAGCATCATGTAAACACATGGAAGACAAATATCCAGGTTCATGCTCATATGTTCAGCTGTGGATGACTAAGTTCGATTGGGATGGTAACTTAGACAGGCCAGGCAATATTATAAAATTAAAAGAAGTTACCATACTGAAACCCAGCAAGTCCTCATGTGCGTTAATGGCAAGAAATGGGGCACTGTTAGAGGAGATTGGGTCCCAGTGGATCCAGCCACTCAACAACCATGGCAGCCTAACAGCCAAGAACTAAATGACAGACTTGACAGACTGTACGAGCGCATGCGAACTACTTTTACCAGACGAGCTGACTACAGCGCCATTACGGCCACAAGACAAAAGACTGACGAAAGTTTTGAAGACTATAGCATGAGAATGAAAGATGTGTTCCGGAAAAATAGTGGAATTCCGTATGCGGAAGAACCAGAAGGTCCCTACCAACAGCAATTAAAGCAAGCTATACATGGGGGATCAAAATCAGAGATAAAAATCATGGGTAGAGAGACAATTAGTTGATTTCGGAACTAGTAACCTAAACCGCTATGAACAACATGCTATGCATGCTGAAAGACAATGCCAAAAAAGTAAGAATCAATCAACAGGCATGTTTTTCAATGCCAACCCTCTCCCAAGCCGAGGCCGCGGACGTGGGCGAGGCCGAGGCGGAAGGGGAGGAGGAGGCAATTCCCGTGAAAATGATCGGTGTCATTATTGTAAAATTATGGACACTGGGAACGTGATTGCAGAAAGAAACAACGTGACCAGAGATACAATAGAGGACAGCAGCAAGGTTCTAATCCACCTCAACAATGACTAGAACCGGAAAAAGATGTCACAAAAATTAAAACAAATCGGGGCACAAAAATTGACCAATTTGAAAAAGATGACTTAGAAGATGTTTTAGACTTAGAAACCATCTTCCTGTTTGCTGAAGGCAAACCAGAAGTACAACTGACCGTGTTAGGTAATTCTTTAACATTCTTAGTAGACACGGGTGCAGGTAAATCAGTAATTAGAGATCCAATAGCCCTGGCACCAACTTCTACACAGATTTTTGTGAGATCAGCAAATGGTCTCATAACTAAAGAAAGAATGTCAGTTCCTGTAGATGTTTGTGACCCTGTAAGTGGAATCACACTTAAAGCCCCTTTCGTGATCTCCACCACATGTCCCGTAAATCTGTTAGGAAGAGATCTTATCTCTCAGCTTTAGTTGATGATTCGTACCACAGCCGAAGGAGTGTGGTCTGTAGATAGAATGGTTAATCTGTGGGTAAGAGAAGCAGATGATGTCATTCTTAGGACTTGTGAATTTTTGCAGATCATGGATCTTAGATTATGCGAAAATAACTGCCCCTTTACAAGCATTGATGTATGATAATCCCTTAGCAATGACTGATGTGTTAACTTGGACCCCTGAAGCTGAAAAAGCATTTACACACACAAAGCAGGCCCTTGTAGGTGCTGGAGTGTTAAAGCTGCCAGACTATCAGAAGCCTTTTGAGCAGGTCGTAGATTGCAAAAGTAATTTTATGACTTCAGTTTTGTTGCAAAAACACGGAGATAAGAGGCAGCCAGTGGCCTATTACTCCCACAAGCTAGATTCCGTAGCTTGTGCACTCCCACCATGCGTTAAAGCAGTGGTGGCAGCATCTGAGGCAGTAAAAGCCTCCGCAGGAGTGGTGCTATATCATGAGCTAACTTTGCTAGTTCCACATGCAGTGTCAATACTGCTGCTACAAAGTAAGATAGCATTCCTGTCGCCCGCACGTCATCTTTCCTGCATGGCAGTGTTGCTCTCTCAGCCGAATCTGACGATTCGACGCTGTACGACCTTAAACCCAGCGACGCTGCTACCCACCGCAGAAGAGGGACACCAGCACAACTGCTTGGATGAGGTCTCCATTACGGTCCTGCCGCGACCAGATCTCAGTGATGTCGCGTTGACTACAGGACAGACACTCTTTGTGGATGGATCATCGAGAAAGGATGACTGTGGACGCACTAGAACTGCCTATGCAGTAGTCACAGCAACCGAGGTGGTGGAGGCGAAATCACTTCCCTCCTCCTATTCTGCTCAAGCTGCAGAACTCGTCGCACTCACACGTGCCTGTGAACTAAGCAAAGGACAAGATGTTACCATTTATACAGATAGTCAATATGTTTTTTCCACGCTGTTTGTGTTTGCTCAACAATGGAATTTAAGAGGGATGAAAACGTCGACCGGCAAACCGGTCATGCATGCAGAACTGTTAAAAAAGTTATTGGCAGCAGTACAGCAGCCACGTAAAATAGCTGTATGTAAATGCACTGCACACACTAACAACACAGACGCAGTCTCACAAGGCAATGCCTTTGCTGACAGAGCCGCAAAGGCTGCAGCAAATAACAACACACTTCTTGATAATATAGAATCATTTACCTTAGAACCTGCAGATAATGATATTCTAAAAGAAATGCAACAAAGTGCTCCAGAAAAAGAAAAGGCCACGTGGAAGAAGCGAGGAGCCAAACTGGATGATAAAGGACTATTAACCATAGGAAACAAGCCAATCCTTCCCCGGAATATGCATAAATGGGCAGCATTAGTGAGCCATGGGCCATGCCATGTCTCAACAGGAGGGATGGTACAGATGGTTAATGAACATTATTATACTATAGGATTTCATACATACTCAAAAAATTTTGTTCACAATGTGCTATTTGTGTAAAACACAGCCCACAGGGAGCCCTTAAGGCCCCTGCAGGCACTACACCATTACCAAATCATCCATTTCACACAGTTTTTCTAGATTTTATTCAGCTAACACCATGTGAAGGTAAACAATATTGTCTAGTAGTGTTAGATGGATTTACTAGGTGGGTAGAAATTTTCCCCACAGCAAAAGCAGATGCACTGACAGTAGCAAAAGTTTTATGTAGAGAAATCATTCCCAGGTTTGGCATCCCGAAGGTCATCTGGAGCGACAATGGAAGCCATTTTGTAAATGAGATAGTGACTTTGGGCATTGATTTGAAGAATCACTGCGCATACCACCCTCAGAGTGCAGGGTTGGTTGAAAGAGTCAACGGTACTATTAAGAACAGACTGAAGAAATGTATGGACGAGACAGGAAAGAACTGGATGTTTTGTCTCGACCTGGTGAAATTATGGATGCACATAACACCACACAAGAAAACAGGCATCACACCCTTTGAAGCATTATATGGGCAGCCTTATTGCCTACCATACTTTGCAACAACAAATGAGCTAAAACATGTTGAAGAAACAATAGCAGATTATCTGAAAAAAGTGTTACTTAACCGATGTGTGAATACTGTAAATGTTCTGCCTAGTCCTGTGTCTTCCACAGATTCCACCCCCCAGGAACCCATTCAACCGGGCGACTACGTGTGGGTGAAGAAGTTTGTGCGGAAGAGGTGGAACACGCCTAGATGGGAAGGCCCTTATCAAGTACAGCTGACCACAAAGACTGCAGTTCGAGTGGACGGAAAACTGTCGTGGATACACCTTTCCCATTGTAAGAAACAGAAAATTCTTCCAGGTGAAGGCGAGGGAGCAGTGGCGGACTCTCCGTAAACGGCTGACGGCCTGTATAGGTCCAGCAACGGCTGAACCCCGTCGGAACCTGTGAAGAGGATCTAAAAGGAAATGAAGTTGTTCTTCCTAATTGTGGTGAGTGCTGTGACGGCAGGACTTGTGAGTTTTGGTCTTTGGAACTTCCGACAGGAGGGAGGTAATCAGGGACAGAAAGATGCTCTGAGACAGGATGAGAGCTACGCGCGCGCTAAACGCACCGCAGTTAGCCATTTAGAACATTCATGGTTAGAACAAAATCCAGAGTCCTCACACACTTACAGTTTGAATACATGGTGGCGCTATGCTACTTTCACAGCTTGGACACAGAATCATTCAACACAGAGGTGTCCAGAAGGTTATAACTGTACATGTAACTATCCCGCTTTCGCGCCAGGAGACAAAGGCACGCAATTAGTGGATAAGGGATGGTGGTTATGTGGACACAATGCGTATGCAGACCTACCAGCAAACTGGTCAGGAGTGTGTGCTCCAGTACATCTCAAGGATCACACAGTCATAATTTATGCTGCTAATGCTAGATCTGCACCACAGTTGCGTTCCAGGAGAGATTTGAATGACGAGTTCAAACCACATGACTCAGTGTGGGGCACAGATGTACCACGAGAGTTTAAGCATTGGTCAACCGGAAATAAAGTGATCATGACTCTCTTTCCGTGGCTAGGAATAGGAAAGAACATATTGAGATTGGAAACAGTTGATTACAGGTTGAAAGTATTTGCTAATTTGCTCTCACAGGAGTCAAGGAAGAAATGACAGCGCTAAGACTGATGACCATGCAGAATAGGATGGCCTTAGATCTCATAACGGCCCCCCAGGGAGGAGTGTGTGCAATGGTAGGAGATTACTGTTGTACGTTCATCCCAGAGAATGATGCGGACGGTCACCTGATAGATAGCACATTGAAAAATTTAACTAAGCTACAGAGAGCTATGATTGATGATGGTAGTCCCCCACCAGACTGGCTTACAGGAATGTTGTCAAGGTGGAGGGAACTGTTGTTCAAGATAGGAATGATGATAGGGATAGTGCTGCTAGTATTAGCCATACTAGCTTGCTGTGTAGTACCTCTTGTTCGGGGTTGCATTGGCCGGCTCGTGGGATCAGCTGTTACTAGTACTTTGCTGCAGGTGGAAGAACGATCTCTACTGGACAACGATGAAGAGGAATCAGAAGAAGAATGGACAAATGTGATGCACGATGTAAATGAAATGTTTAAGATGTCTTAAGCTGTACACATGTTGAACTCTGAGTGTAAGAAATGTGTTTCTAGGAAAATGACGTAATGCATTTAAATTTCATGAAATGAAATGATGTAATACTGACAATGAGAATCTAGACGCATTTAACGATAAACAGGAGGGAAATGTGAGAAGAATTATTGTTGTTATTACTATTATCGTTTCAATGCTATAGTAAGTATAGTAAGTAGATTTAGAATGTTTAATCAAAAGGAATGTATGAGTGTTTGACTCAAGTATTGTAGCTGTTATGTTCCCAGCACTGGGAGGTATCATGTTCAAGGACACGAGGAAGTCGTAGAGATAGGAGGAGAAGGAATCATGAAGTTGTTTTGATACCAATGTTGTGTGAACCAAATAAAAGAGGAGAGCGAGCAGCAGACGGACGGAGTTGAGAGAGGAAGCTTGAACTGCTCGTCAGCTCTCCCTTGCAAGGCCACCTGTTGTCTGTGTGGTTGATCTGAGTCTAGTAAACGAACAGCGCGGGTGACCAAACATCACCCTCACAGGCGCATGCTAAAACATACAGTAAAAAATGACAACGGAAGTAAAATGGTGAGTTTCGTCACATTTATTGAACAAAATATTCATTCTTCCGCCACAAAACCATCAAAATTTTCATCTTCTATATCTGAATTAAACAGCTGCACTATTTCAATGTCCAACATCCCAAATTCCTCTTCTTCATCATCTGAATCAGACTCACCAACCGGTTCCGCTTCAGCGTTGATTTTGTGAAAGCTCTTCCAATACATGAAGACGGTATCATAGCCCATGTGTCTACAATCCACCCGCATATGGTGGCATAACCTGCCCGCCGCTGCCTCATAGTCTTTGTGAAGGAGTGTTCGCCTACCGTCATCCAGCGCTCTGTCCGTTTCCGTGGCAGCCGAGAACCACGGTGAACGACGACTTCTCGTGCCCCGTTGTGCGTATCGCCACCGTGCTGGTCCCTTTTTCTCCACTTTGTGGGTCAAAGGGATGTCAAAAGTCAGAGGGGTCTCATCCATGTTGGTGATGTGGCTGGGCGCGGTTATCTTGTCGCGGCAGTAGGTGCGGAAGATGGCCACCCTCTCCTGGTAATCCGCGGGCAGCCGCTGCGCAACAGTTGTCCTTGCGTGTATGGAGAGATGCCGCCTCCTCATAAAGCGAAAACACCAAGACGGACCTCCTTGGAAGTGCTCAATGTCCATTTCTTCAGCTATCGCTTTGGCCTTTTGTCGAATGGGCACAGTAGAGACGCCCCTTCCAGCTGTTTGCTGTTCCACAACCAACTGTTTCACTCGGTTTTCCAGCTCGGGCCACCTTGCTTCGTTCCCACAGGACATTAAAATGTCTTGCAGCTGCTCGATTGCCATTTTCAGCCGCGTATTCGATGGCCTACAAATTGCTGCTTTATGTTGTGTCCATTTGATGAAATCCCTTCCACTTCCTTCCAATAAAGCCTCCATGGTCCTTGATGGACTTGTAATCATCTTTAGTATTTTCACCTTTTTGACATCACTTTTATATCCAATGGCTATCAGCTAAAAATCCTCATATTGAACCTCATTTTGGATCACCCATCTAACGTCCTATGTTTGTTCACCAGGATGAATGGCAGGTAGGCCCATAGCAAATTGCAGAAGTAAACTTCAATAATGAAAAATCACCAGGCAGGCAGCAGACAGTGGCCAGGGCTGGGACAGATGTTAAGTTATGCAAATGGAGGTGTGCTGTGCCAGATGCCGGATTGGTCATCCGAAGATCAAGTATCTGCCAATTGGTGGATTGTCCAGGAGGGACTAAATTTAAAGCAGAAGATTGCTGCCACCTGCAAGCTCCTCAACTTCCTCAATAATCCAGTGGGCCTCTGATGTGTTTTGAATCATTGTGATGTGTAAAAGTGCACAGCCACATTTTTTATATTGTTTTCTCCTGTTTTTGAAGTTAGGTAGATTAAGGAATGTATTTTGGTTATTGCCTGTTCGGGAACATTTTGGTTGTTTCTTTTCAATTAGACTGATTCTGATTGTTATTTTGGCTAAAAGTCACTCTGAGGATATTTGTGCTGATAAAACCTTTTGAATTTTGATTTTTGGAATGATCCTTGGTATAAATGATCACCCATGTTAACTTTTGATTAACTTTGTGTCATTGGTCACTTAGACCTTGAGGAAGCTGGGGGTTTGTGTTAGGCTCAGAGTTCCTAGACTGGTTGTAACATGGAACAGTAAGGGTCAGTAAAAGGAAATGAGTCCAGGAATGAGTGCTGGAAAGTCAGGCATGAGGCTGTGGAGAGAGTGACGGGAGTGGCAGCATTGTCCTGCTTATGGCAGAACAGATGGTGACAGGACTCAGTTATTGCTTTGCTTGCAGGATTTATTATTTCTTTTTTAGAACAAAGATACTTTCACTGCTGAAGGGTTTTTCAAATATGGCTTTTAGTTTTCTGAATCACAATGCTCTCGTGACTTGACAGTGACTTTAATTATCCAGCTAATCATATCATAACAAACTTGCATTAATATATTCTGATGTACACATGATTTTTAGTCTCTTTGCATTGCTCTACTGGACAAGCCTGGGAAATATATGAAGTTGAGAAGTAAAAGGATCATTAGAATTATGTTTTGTGAGTTTATGATCTGTGATTTTTGCTAATTATTGCCTGTGAAATGGCTCCTGACCATCCAGTCCTGATACAGATGCATTATGTTTTCCCAAACTGTTACTAAAAATTGACTGTTTAAGTTGCAAGGATCAATGCAAACCCAGATGTGTCATTCTTGGATTCAAACAGAAAGCCCTCGTATGTTTTTTTCATGTAGTTTTCCACAAGTGCGTCTAAAAAAATCAACACGTCACAAGGTCTCAGAGAAATTCATACCCTTGTTTCCTTAATAAGACATACAAAGAAACCGGGTCGGCCAATCACAGTCAGTCAGTAAACTCAGGCTTGAGTGGAGGAAAGGACAAAATTAGTTTCATTCAGCACAGCAACACAATGGTATTTACGTTTGTTTTCTATCTGGCATGTGTGATTGCTGGGAAGATGGGTGAGTGATTTATTATTCTTGTATTATCTATCTAATATGGCGACTCTTAGCACTGGAGCGCTCTCATTTATATTTTTAGTATGGAAAGAAACAAACAACCCTCAAAATAATTCAAAGCTTTGTTTGTTCTGTTTTTTCAGGTGAGATGACTGTTCTGATGGTTGATAAAGACAAAAACTTTACAGCAGCTATTGGTGACAGTGTAACTTTGGGATGTTTCATCAGATCTGATTTTGTAGCAAAGTATTATTGGTATAAAGAAATAATGGGAGACTTTCCAAGGCTTTTATCGAGCTTCTATACCTTTGATGAAAGTGCAAAGTTTTATGATGAATTTGGAAAACAATTCACGTTTTGCACTGGATGCAAAGAAAGAACAAAATCACTTGATGATTGCCAATTTACAGCACTCTGATACAGGAACGTACTACTGCGCTAGTAGCTTTTCAGAAAAACTTGAATTCAAAGATGGAATTACAATCATCATAAAGGGTTCAGGTTTGAACATCCCAGTCTTTATCCAGAGACCAGAATATCACTTGAATCAGTCAGAAGGTGCTGTTAGGTTCAACTGCACTGCACATGGCAGAGCCATTGACCAAGAACACGGTGTTTACCAGCTGAGAACATCTGAAAAATCTGATCCAGGAGCTCTTTACACATGGAAAAACAACACTTGTTTCTACAGTTTGCCAGCAAACAACCTGGCTGTTTCTGCTGTTGTAACATGTGGACACTTTCTAAAGCTACCCCAAAAGCCACCTGGAGCGGAGGGTGAGTCGGTTTCATCTAAGAAATTAAATATGAGACAATGCATCATCTAATCTCTCTGAATCTGCAGATGGTTATCTTAATCTGTATATTCTGAGTGGAGCGTTGGCGTTCACCACCATTCTGGCCAGTTTCATGGCTGTCTTACTGTGCAATATCTACAAGAGCCAAAGCGGCCGCAGTGGAGGTAAAAGTTTTTGTGAACTTAAAGTAAGTAAAACACAATGACATAATGACGGTTTGTTTTGTTTCAGGAAGTATCTTGAGATATTCAGATGATCCTACCACAAATGAAGAGGTACTTGTTATCTATATTAATAAAAACATCCTGATTGCTGTGCATCATATAGGTATTTCCCACTTTCTGTTTCAAGGGCCACACAAATGAGGATGTTCTCCACTATGCTGCCTTACGGACGAGTATGGCCGACAGACCAAAGAGACAGATGGGAGCCATAAACGAAGAATGTGTGTACAGAAGAGTAAAGCATCATCGCTAAACATGTTTCAGCTTTTGGTGAATGATTATGTACATTGTTGTGTGTAAGAGTTTATTACTTTGTTTCTTAATACTGTTCATATTCTTAATCTGTTCAATGTGTATAAAATACAGTAACTTTTTAAGTGATATGTAATGCTTGATCAACCTATACAAACCTGTCAAGATTGTATTTTTTTCTTAAACAAAGGAGAATATCTTTTTTTTAAAAACATGCCAACATAAAGTGATTTCAACTGCCAAGTTTGCATGAATAATATTTTTGCTGTTTAATGTACTTTGGTATACATCACCTGGGCCTGAGTCTCAGCAGCAAACCCGCAAATGTGAGACTCACAAGATAAGATTTCTGAAGAACCTCAGAGCTCTTATCTAAAACACTCGTGAGTGGAAACACATTGTAAGAGCAATTTTAATTTATCGAAACCTCTGAAATATCACTTTTATTTTGGAGACCATGCTACTCTGACTTTTTTTCAGATGATGGGTTTAGGGTTTATTATCTTCTCAACATTACTTGAAATATAAACGAGATGTTCATACAATTAAGATCTGATTCTGCATTCAGGCCTTTAGCTTTAAATGAATGAATCCTGAACAGTCATCATCTCAACAGACATCATCCCACCTGTGTGTGGTACAAATCTGGTAGTCCCATGAAAATGATGTCAGCCATATCTATTACTTAATCGTACACAAATGCAATTGTTAGTGTCTTTGGATATCCTTGTAATATTTGGTCTGTGCAGATTTTTTTTTTTTCAAACTTGGAAAAGGAACCTTTAAACATTCTAAAAGGTTCCTGATTAGTGGTTGAGGTGCATGTGGTGTCACATCACAACACATTTGGTGACTTTGGTGCAGAGCGATGTGAAAAGCAATTATAGAAAGTGGAGGTAAGAGTGTGCACTATTGCAGTTCCCACTTTAAGAAACACAACACACAAAAATGGACAATTTAACTCAAGAAGATTCTGTGATTCCAGCTGAGCTCAATAAAATCAATCAAAAACATACCTAATTAATGTTTTTGTTAAATCTCTTTTCTCTATTTCAAATGAAAAAAATAAAGATGAGTTGTTCCCCACCAACACCTGTGTTGATGTGTAAACATCCTGCAGCCAACTGAGTTGAAAGAAAATCATTTTCTCACTTTGTGTCTGAGCTCCTGCTCTGATCAAGCTCACTCGCATCGAGTTCATCATGGTGGTTTTATCGGCTCTTGTACAGGATGTCAAAACGGGTTTTGACCCAGATGGTCTTTGTTGGCTCTGACGTTTTCATGGCTTTTGTGTGTTACATGTCTCCCACAAAGGAAGAGGGCGGTGCAAGTGTTTGTAAGGTCACCTCATGAGTGTATTTACTTTTTGTATTTTTCTCAGTCTGTACAAAATAAATTAACTGGAAAAGTTCTTGTCTGTCATCGGTTTAGGGTAAGATGTCTCCTCAAATGTTTCTAATTCTGCCTGTAAGAAAATCCCATTTTTCCACAGTTACATGACATTGAATCTCCACCATACAACTTGAGTACAACAAGCAATCGTTGCTGCTGATACCTGCTGCAGTCTCTGTCTATTTAACTAATTTGTGGCTGCAGTAGACAACTGTTCAAACAGCATTTCCTTTGTAATGCAGGTCTTTGTTGCCACAGTTGCATGTCAGCCAACAAATCTGCATAACTGTTCTTTGAAAGGTAGCTAACTGCACACAAATATTGAGCATGTGGGCAAAGAGTGAAAATAATTCTGCAAATAAAGCGTAGAAGTGTACAAAGAAGTTAACAGACTAGTTTAAGCTGATCTCCTTTTCCTTTGTGCGACTAACCTCCTGCTGTCAAGCTGCATGACTCAGGAAGTGTGATCTGAACACATCTTTGACAATTCAAGCACATACAGACCACAATCACGGTGTGCTTCATTTGAACGCAGTAACTTCTCTGCTGGTGCTGCATCCAAAACGTAAACTGACAAATGTAACATATCGCTTCAAATGTGAATGCTGCACATATTCTGATCTTTTTACTGAATTCCCAATTAATTCTCTAGCCCACATATCAAACATGTTCAGAGTGAGCACATGCTCAGGCTGCGTCCTGAGCCCTCCTCTCATCAGTTTCTGCAGGTGCTGACACCACGGTAACTTATCGCTAGACTATTTTGAAAGAATCATATGACCTGGTAAATAAATTAATTATTATTAAACTAACCTTTTCTGCGGTTTTTTACTGTGTTATTAACAGAGCCATGATGGAGGTGACCTCTGTTATGCTGCTGTCGGGTTAAAAAAAAAATCCCATTAATGATGGAACTCAGTATCAATTATAAAACTAAGAGGAAATGTAAACTATATATCAAAGTTAAATCAAAGGAAATCCAGTTAATTTAACTTTTTGGATACATTTTTTCCGAGGATGTGGAAATGGGTCTCTTTAACAAAAACAACTCAGTGTCCATAAAGACAATCTATAAATATTCTGCATGTTGAGCATCAATGTTACGTCTCACATTTACTTTTCACTGCTGCGGTGAAGGTGGCGCAAACCTCAGAGTTAAAGTTTCCATTAGTGGAAAAACAAGTCAGAAGTTGAATACAGGAAGGGCAGCCTGCTCAAGTCTTGCTTGAAAATTGACAGAAATAAAAAAAGGTTTTTCAGTTTAGATCCACATCAAATGTACTCAACTCTAATAAGAGGCAATGTGGTTGTGGTTAGGTGTCGCAAACTACCACAAAGACAGACACTTTATCAGATCTGTACAAGGAAGGTTCAGGAATTTTGGTCTTTGGGAGTGGAGTTCCCGTGTCACCTTTGTTTTTTTCTGGATAGACGACTTTGTCCCACAGTCCAAAGGTTTTATGAGATTAATTTTGATGGGACAAAATTGGGCCTGGTGTCCATAGTTTGGGATCGACGTCAGCAGCTTTGCTATCTAAAGCTAGCAAAGTATGAGATAGTAAAGTATGTCATCAAAGATGGTGATGCTGATATTTCACCTACGCCTGTTATATTTAAATTCAAAAGCAAAGGTTCTACTGTATCCTTTCAACGGAACAGAATGGCTATGATTTCATTTGTGTTAAACAGTTAGTGTGAAATGTTTCCCAATCAGGACAAACAATACTATACTTTACTATATTTTTTAGCTGTTTCTTGTAAATGTACATATTGCATGACACAACCCCATCAGTGTGGCTACCAGTAAAAGATTAGCTCTCAGTCTAACGAGCTTTAACGTGTGCTTTGTCTGTGTGGCTGCTGACAGGAAGTCTATGCAGAGTTTCTGTTCAAAGCTGACCACAAAGAAGTAACAACCAAATATATTCCATTGTAGCGGCGTTCTCTTAAGAAAGGTTCTGTTGTGATCAGTCGAGTTAATTTCACAAGAGAAGAGGATCATGATCAACTACAACATAGCAGGATTCAACTGTTTCATCCAAATTTGTGCAGCAAGAGAGTGGTTTCATGCATGTTGGCTAATGTTGGCAAGATGAAATTTGGAGGATATATTATTATTGTAATGGTTCATGTGGAATTCATTGTTAAGAATATTCAGAGGATCCCATCAACCAGCAATTAAAGCAATGGGGACACAATTTTTTGTTGTAAGAGCAAAATCAACCCCTCTTTCAAACATTTTCCAGTTATGGTGAATAAAGGTGTGCTTATCTCTCTTGTGTTGCTAATTAAGTAGACCCCTCCCCCACTTTTAAGCCAAATTCAAGAACTTTAACCCAGAAGCCAGGTGGTTTAAGAAATTGTTCTTAAGAAATTGCTTTTGACGTAATCTTCATCGTGTGGACTTGAGCTTGTTCGACAAGGTGCGAGCCACTCAGCACGTGTTCATGGTTTCCAAACAAGGGCAGTCAGTGTCACTTCTTGCTAGCCAATCAAATGAACTTTTTTCATGAATCGTGAATATATGGAGGATCTCAGCATTCATCTACACATTTTATCACGATGGAATCACTGAAGTTGGCCTTATATATCCCTTGTTTTTGCTTGTGGAGTTTCGGTAAGATTTATCTTCTTGCGAATGTATTAATACCCTCATGCTAAACATCTACACAGTTTTTTCTAACTTTGTTGGTTTCTTTTTCCTTCAGTCCTAACAGATGAAACATCCTCATTTGTATATCCAGTGAATAGTTTATTATTTGCTAATGTTGGGGAAAATGTGACACTGCAGTGCTCCTGTAAAGACAAGTCTGTAAGCAGGTTGCAATGGTACAAGCAAACGCAGGGAGAGAAACCAAAACCCATCTCTATGTTTAAAGATCATGATAAAAATGTAGTCCTCGGTAAGGAATTCCAGATTCCAGATCGATTTTCAGTGAACATTACAGAGGGTGTCTCTCATTTGAAGATTGTAAATTTGAGGATTTCAGACTCAGGAACTTACTACTGCACAAGTAGTTTGATGTATGAATTTAAATTTGAAAAGATCTATCTCGTCCATGTAAAGAGCTCAGTTTTGAATATACCGGTAGAGGTCCATCAGTCACCATCAGGGTCTTTCCAGTCTGGAGGTTCTGTGACTCTGAACTGCAGAGTACATACTGGGATCTGTGATAAGGAACACACAGTTTACTGGTTCTGGAACTCAGGAGACTCTGCACCAGAGCTCATTTACACCCATGGAGGCAAGAAAGAACAGTGTGAGAGGAGAACCAACACCTGTTTCTACAATTTGTCAATGAAGAACCAAAATATTTCCGATGCTGGGATCTACTATTGTGTTGTTGAATCATGTGGACGCATTCTCTTTGGAGATCCAACCAAGCTGGAAATTGGACAGAGTAAGCCGAACAAAGCTCAATTTTAAAAACATCACTACATAGTGTTGGAAAGAAACTTTTTTTTTTATATTAAACCACCCTCAAGAAATGTTTTATACTGTTTTAAGTAATGTTTTTGTTGTGTTATGCAGACAAAAGCTGGTTTTCTGACCATCTCGTGTATTACTTGACTGGGGCTTTGGTATTCACCACCATGCTGTGTGTTTTACTGGCAATACCAATGTTAAAACAGTGCGGGAGGATCAGCTCCCATCGTACAGGTAAATATCCTTCAGTCAGTTATTTTACATTTTAATTGACAGGTCCTTTTTTGGACAGTAAAAATGTGTTTGATGTTTTTAAACAGACACTCAAAATGATCCATCCTGTGATATGACTGAAAGGGTGAGTTTTCATATTCTGAACTGATTTTTCCCTTTTTGGGGTCACAGGGATGGTGCAAATATGGAATGTTGCACATATGGATAAGTTGCCAGTTCATTGCATGGCCCTATGTGAGCATTTTTGGAATCGTTACCTTGTCCAAGGGTACCTCAGCAGTGGTCTGAAAGTGTTCTGGTCGTAATGGTATTATGTCTGCACCTAACAAGTAACCCTCCGTTTCTCAGTGCAATCCCCCAACACCTTCAATTCAATGATGATGTACAGTGATGTTTTATATGAACTCTTGAAGGATGAGTCTTCTGTGATTAATGATATAAAAAATATATATCCATCTTCTACCCTCGTTCTTTTAACAGGAATTCTGTGGACAAAATACATATATTTCAAAATATAGCCTAATTTTGAGGAAATTAATTATCCTTTGCACTGTGTTTGATGGTTTTCTGAATGATACTGATGTGATTTTGACAATATTATTACTCTATGTCGGTTTATAATTTGATCTTATCAGTTTTTGTGGTCTAAAGTAGAGAGTGATTGTTTTTTTCTGTTTCCTCACCAGGTTCAAGAGGGAAATCTCCATTACGCCACTTTGAAGAAAAAAAAACTTAACAAATCAAGCAATGAAAATGAATGCGTTTACTCTTCTGTTGTTCAGTGATGCTTCAGCTGAAGTTGTTTTTTTGTTTTTTTTACTTTGTCACAATGATGCATACATGGTTTTTCACAAGTTGTTGAAAACAATATTTTTGCCCTCACATCTAGAATACAATGAGACAAAGAATATATTTTATTTGTTTTTACTCTCAAATAAGCTGTAAAACAAAAACACATTTTAAAATAAAACAAAATTAAACTCTACTACCTGCTCTGCCTTCACCATGGCCTGAAACCTTGACCTCTGTCTGCTGTTGTGTGCATCTACAGGCTGGTCTTGGTTGACTTCCTGTGTGGTGCATCAGCATTGGTAATTTCTCTGGTAGTTTGCCTGGCTTTCTCGGCGACCAATTTTACTTCAGTGTAAAACAGTAGAGTACAAACATGACAACAACCTGAATAATCCTGCTGCACTCAACTCTTATAATAAAAAAACAATTTAAAAAGAAATTTTTGAAAATTGTTTGATTTACACACTCTAAACTGCATGGGTTTCCTGTATGAGTTACAGGAAAGTTGGTGCAAAATGTAAAATGTGCTAACGAACGTAACTGAAGAAGCTCAATCTCCGACCTCTTATCTTCATCGAGAGCATCACCTCCTTCTCTATAACCTGCTGATTCCACTCATAAAGCCAAATAATGGGCACACCTCTCTGGGTGAACAGTTACTCCAGGTTTGCTGACTGAATTACCAAAGACTTTGCACTTGCTCTATTGTCTGTATTTGAGTGGCTCCCATTCAAACTCTTCTTTGTCCTGCTTGAAGAACTCAGAGGAAAACAGATACTGTACCAACGTGCCCAGAGATGTCCAGCTGCTCAGTATTTGATCCTTTCACCACTCCCTCCCCACTCACTCACACATGTACCCCCCAAACGATCGCTTCAAACACACTTTTGCCACCCCCATGCCTTTAAATTAAGAATAACCTTTATTGTTCGCTTTGGAAGGACCCGTCAGGTAAATTGGACTTCCAGCAACTCAATGTATCAACAGGAGTCTGTTACAGATTTTAAATGAGTTCAGCCACAGCTCAGTCCTTTCCTGTAATTGGAGTGTGTTGTCCAGTGCAGTTTGCTGTTCAGCCACAACCTGATGTACCGTATTTTCACGACCATAAGGCGCACTGTATTAAAAGGCACAGTCTCGGTTATGGGTGCTATTTCTGTATTTAAAACATACATAAGGCGCACCGTATTATTAGGCGCATGCTGAAACATACAGTAAAAAATGACAACGGAAGTAAAACAGTGAGTTTCGATACATTTATTGAACAAAATATTCATTCTTCTGCCACAAAACCATCAAAGTTTTTATCTTCTGTATCTGAATTAAACAGCTGCACTATTTCAATGTCCAACATCCCAAATTCCTCTTCTTCATCATCTGAATCAGACTCACCAACCGGTTCCGCTTCAGCGTTGATTTTGTGAAAGCTCTTCCAATACATGAAGACGGTATCATAGCCCATGTGTCTACAATCCACCCGCATATGGTGGCATAACTTGCCCACCGCTGCCTCATAGTCTTTGTGAAGTAGTGTTCGCCTACCGTCATCCAGCGCTCTGTCCGTTTCCGTGGCAGCCGAGAACCACGGTGAACGACGACTTCTCATGCCCCGTTGTGCATATCGCCACCGTGCTGGTCCCTTTTTCTCCACTTTGTGGGTCAAAGGGATGTTAAAAGTCAGAGGGATCTCATCCATGTTGGTGATGTGGCTGGGCGCGGTTATCTTGTCGCGGCAGTAGATGAGGAAGATGGCCGCCCTCTCCTGGTAGTCCGCGGGCAGCCGCTGCACAACAGTTGTCCTCGCGCGTATGCAGAGATCGCATATGCTACGCTAATCGATTGCCGGAGCGTTTACTGTAGTGCACTCACCAAAGGCGAACTGCAGATTTTGGAACTCAGTCCACACACAAGGCGCACCATATTATAAGGCGCACCGTCGATTTTTGAGAAAATCTCAGTGTTTTAGGTGCGCCATATAGTCGTGAAAATACGGTACTTGTAGAACTCCACAGCCTCCACCTCAACTCTTTCTCTAAGAGCTAGTCATAGTTTTGGTCTAGACATCCCAAAGTCAGTGACTAGTTACTTTGTCTTTGAGGCGTTGAGGTGTGGATGGTTCATGTGGCTCCAGGCATTCCATGACCAGGCTCCTATACTCCGTCTGATTGTTGTTACTCCATCTCTTTGTTGCCCCTGATGCATCCCACAATGGCTGCGTCATTGACAAACTTCTAAATTTGGCACAGCTCAAAGTTGTAGTAAAAGTCTAATGTGTACAGGGTTAATAGTAGAGGGCCCAGCACTGTGCCCTGGGGTGCTCTTGTGCTGCTAATCACAGTGTCTTTCAGCCTGGTATACCGTGGCCTGTCGGTGAGATACGGTAGCTGGAGAACCAGGAATCCAGGTCCACTACTATCATGCTGAGTTTGTCCCGTGCTGCGGTGTGAGGTGAGTGTCACTGGTCAGAAGACATTCAGCTCCCTGGGAGGATTCTTCTTAAGAACTGGGATGATGCATGTCTTCCACAATGTCTTTACACATTGACATACATATACCTGCATCCCCCCATGCACACAACCTCACAAAACAACAAACATTTGTATACTTGCACATACTCTCCACATACTTGAACAATCATTGTCTGTACCTTCCATTGCACCACATGATCAATTTGCCATTTAAATCTAATTGATCCAGTGGCCATATGTTTAGTCTGTTCCTAATAGACCCCCAGTTTACAACATTCAAAACAAGCAAAAGTTAGGCTTGATATTTAGCTGAAAATTAATTCAAACTGGCCACTCGGCCATGCTCAATTTATAATGTGTGTTCTGCTGTTGTAGTTTTATTTTATAGAGAAATATTTTAAAACTTGTAACAATACGAAAATGTTTTAGAATGTGTGCGTCAGAATAACACTCAAAGGTTATAAGAAATTAATCAGAAACCCAAGGGCTTAACTTGCAAGACCACAGAAGTCTAACACTGAGAAATACTGTATCTTGTATCCATTGGCTACCTCATCAGTATAATCTATACAGCCACATCATCAGACTACGGCATAGGATGTTGCACAACATAAAACTATTTAAGGCACACCTCAAATATTGACATACAGGAATGTGAAGTTATTGATTGATCTTTGTAAAAAATATGTTTCATAGATTAAAGACTTTTTTATTCATGTAGTGACACCAGTCTGAGTTTGGGGTGATGTTAATTTCACATGAAGTCAAACATAACTATACTATTGCAAACAGGTACCTCTATGATACCATCACGTCAGGACCAATGTAATCACTGTGGGTATACCATGCTGTTTATATAAGGTCACACACGAATCACATCGTAATTTAGTGTGAAAAAAGCTTGAAAAGTAAATGACATGTGGTTTTGAACAGGATGTAGAAGTGTCTGCAGAAGCAGGCATTTGAGATACAAAAAAAACAAAGGCACAGCATGGAGAAGGATGTATATATCAAGGCTTTCTACATTAATTTGAAGTAAAAACACAACAGCCCTCCTCCCATGACACAAGCAATTATAAACGCCTAAAGGAAAGTGGTCAAACAAGTGTTTCATGAAACTAATTACTGAGCATTTACTTGAACCACTGGATCTTTGTCTTGCCATGAACTAGTCCAGCGTGCACTTCCTGCCCAAATGTAGCAAGCCTATGCACCAGCACTCGCACCAATTAAGGGAGAAATGACAGAAAATGGATCGCTAAACGTATTAGTTCTCTCAAGCAAATCTTTCACCTTTATCGGCCAGATTACATGTGATCGTGTTTCCTGTATGTCACACCCTCAAGTCATCTCTGGCTGCCCAATCAGACACAAGCTCTGCATTTATCAGTGTACAAAGAACCAGTCTTCTCTTCACTCTGCCCAACACTTGGAGCAAGATGGCGTCTGCAAAGTTTGTTTTCTGTCTGATGTGCTTAGAGAAAATTGGTGAGGTGAATATATGTATATATTATTAATTGCAAATTTCTTAAGTTCCAAAGTTCAAGAATTAATCTTCCTCCTTTTGTGCTTGCTGTTTGATTTTCTCTTAAACAGCTACAAGGGAATTTTCTCCATCTTTGGATTGGAAGACCAATTTTATCTTGGTCAAACCTGGACAGAACCTGACTTTGCCGTGTCTTCACAGAGATGATGTTTCTACCAAGATCTCTTTGTTTAAACAAATTCTGGGAGAGGCCGAGGCTGATCTGTACGTACTGGATATCAAGTAAACATTGGATATTTGTTAATGACTTCAAAACCAATCCACGTTTCCAAATACATCCTGCTAACAAAGGAGCTTATCTGACAATATCAGATTTGGAGTTATCAGACTCAGCCACCTATTACTGTGTAAATCAGTATTTAACAGTATTTGACTTTCTAGAAGGCTATAAAGTCATTGTAGAGGGTTCAGGGTTGACCATAGATCAGTCAGCATCACAGTCTATCCAAGCAGAAGGTTCCGTGATGCTGAATTGTACAGTACATACTGGGTGGACTTGTGATGGGGATCACACTGTTTACTGGTTCAGAAACTCTGGACAATCTCAACTGGGACTCATGTACAGCCATACAGGCAGGAATAAGCAGTGTGAGAGGAAAACCAACACCTGTTTCTACAGCTTCTCCATGAAGAACCTGAACACTTCTCAGACTGGGACCTACTATTGTGCTGTTGCAGCATGTGGACACATTCTGTTTGGAAATGGAACCAAGCTGGTGTTTGAGGGTGAGCCAGTTTGAAATCATTTTATTCAAAATATTTATACAGGCTGTTAAAGTGCTATACAGATTTGAGCAGATTGTTTTGCATACTTTGCAAAATTAGTTACGCTGTCATGTTTCAAAACGCTAAAGCCAACATCCATTGATTGACCTCATTGTTCCAAAAAAAACAAAACACCCAAAGTGTATCTTAATTCCCTCCATTCATTTGGTTTAAACACAAAGTGATTTATAGCAGTGCAGTGATTTATAGTTAATACTGTAATATAATTTATTTCCAGTTTGAATTCTATATAGACACCACGGCAGCACTTCAACAAACATTTGTGGCCAAAGGTCAACTTTAACAAATATTCTTGTTATTTAAGTATCAGTTCTGTTTATATAGTGTTACTTTATAAAATAATCATAACTGGCATGATGTAAAGGGAGATGACAAATTTTTGAAACGACTTGAATAATTATCTGAAACTGCTTTGTGGATATCACAATTTTTGATGCATCTCGTTACAGATAAAGGAAACCATCTTGTTTTGGTGTATTTCCTGAGTGCGGCCTGGATATTTACCATAATCGTCGTTGTTTTCTTGTCCATTTCAGTATTTATGACAAAAGCAAGAAACAGTCATCACTCTCTGGGTAACTGATGTTATAGATTTTAAATATTCTTAAAAGTAAACTGTGAAGATAACTTAAAAATGTCCTTTTCTGTATTTCCAACAGACTCACAATCAAGGTTCCCAGCCTCATCCACAGCAAATGCAGAGGTGGAGACAATTTTGATTTTTTTTAAGAGTATCTTTGTTTGCACACACACACACACACTCACACTCACACTAATTTAATGTTTTCCACCTGTTGCCAGGGCTATCAAGAGGAAGACAACCTCCATTATGCAGCTTTCAGGGTCAACCAGCCCAACAGATTAAGGAAGGAGAACAGACAGAATAAATGTGTGTACTCTGCTTTGAGGCAGTAGATGTTTTCTTGTTCTTGTTGGCCATGTCAGCAAATGCTATCTTTATATTAGTTTCCTATGTATATTTTTTTTATGGAGGAAAGATTGTACTGTGTTGTTTGCAGTACTTAATTTGTACAGTAGAAAGTATCAGAGCCCAGACAGAGGTGGATCCGGTGACTCAATCGAGGCTAGGAGGTAAAGGACCAAAATTAAATTAAAAATGAATAATATACTACCTACATTGCTCTTTTTTCCCTAAAAAAAAACACTGTATATCAGGACATTGTCACAGCCCCTTTTCTCCAGTTCCCTCCTGTCCCAGTACTTTTCCACTGCCCTGCTCACACCACACCCTCTGATCACCACACCTGCTCTCAGTCACTGATCACACACCTGCCCTCACTCATCAATCAGCTCACCTACCAGTGCATATATTCTCCAGCCTCACACTCACTCAGTGCCAGATTGTTCTTCTGCTTTCATGCGAGACTTTCCAGCGTTGTTTCGCTGCCGGATTACCTGTTACCGACCCTGCCTGTTCCCCGGACAACCTACCTGACTTCTGCCTCAGCGTCTCTGGTTCCTGTCTGCTCACCTGGTTTAGACTTCGCTGCTGCTCGTCCCACTCCCCGAGCCTGCAATCCATAGACTTTGTGCGGGCCCAGAGCCTGAAGAACGGACTATTTCCTGTGTTTCCTGGTCTGCCTGAGTTCCTGTTTGCCCGTGTGTTAATAAAAGTCATTACTATGGTCCAGCTTTCCAGAGTGCTGCATTTGGGTCCTAACTGCACCTGTCACAGACATGTTCATTTTAATTTCACATCCACAGACCACTGATGGGTACAAAGTGTAAAATAACCCCAAAAAAAGTAGTTTGCTGCGATTACTGAAGATCAACCAAAAAGCCAACTGGATGAGACAAACACTCCATCATGTGTTAATGTTACGGTTGGGTTTTTACAGGACCTGAAAGCAGGCAAGAACGCAGTGATTAAAAAGTCCAAAAACTAGTCTTTATTTAACTAAACAAATCAAATTGGCAGTCCTCCTGGACCGCAGGGAAGCAGTCGTTCAATCTTCCGGGGAGCACAGACGGCTCCAGCGCAGAGCCAACATGGGAGTCAGGTTCTGCGCATTGAAAAATCCAGCAGGACAGCGTGGAGACCTCAAACAAGCAGGGAAGACACCAAAACACTCCGATACTGGTAGGCAGGTGCTCCCTCCTTAAATAGGTGGCCTGCCTTCATTTATGCGGGTTACTATAAATACATATGTTTTAGCATTTAAACCAAAGATCTTGTGGTGTTTTAATTTCAAAGGTTTCAGTGGCCAACAGACACCTCTCATCTCTGAAACTAATGAGGTTACAGCAGCACATGAGTGTACAGCAGCTCAAAGAGCAGCTCAAAAAGATTTTTTTAAAAAAGACAAAAGATTCACAATCAAAGATTGTTTAAACGCCACTTAATGATGCATTACCACAGATGGTTCTGATGATGTCATGATCCATTGCTGCAAACAGAAATGGAAGAACTTTAGCATTTCAAGTGTGTGGTTGCTTTGTTTGTGGCTTCTGTCTGTTGATCCACAAGGGCTTGCAGAAGCAGCTCTCAGTATACACCTGGCAGCACTAATGAACCAGCCGCTAATCGATGAGGCCCCACTCTGGGTGGTTAATCAAAAGGCCGGTGGGTCCTGATCATGAAGGATCTTCAGAAGGCTACAATTCTATCGAACTACCAGCTGAGTACAAAATGACAATATGGGAAGTGAAAACAACAGTGATCCAATTGAGTGCTCTGACCTGCAATGTCCAATGTCAAAGAGACAGATCCAAAGAAAAGTGTGTGTGTGTGTGTGTGTGTGTGTGTGTGTGTGTGTGTGTGTGTCTCAGTCTCATTACTGCAACAACCTTCTTTGTGCTTTACCAAACAGGTCCACCCATTCAATTTAGGCGGTTCCAAATTCTGCCACCAGCATCATTAACAGAATCCCCTGCACCAGCCACCTCACTAGTGTTCTACAACAAATTCACTTTCCTACAAATATCCTCCGATCATTTTTAATTTTCTGCTTCCAAAGTTTAAATCCAACAACAACCTAGGCACTCAGTATCTTATCCTTCATGCCAAAATACCTGCCTGTAGTCTCATACCCGCCTACTCCAATAAACTCCAACCTGCTCAGTTGACCACCATGGGGTCTACAGACTTCAGCGGAACACACTCCAGCATGACATACAAATTTTCCATGTCTCACCACATTTAAATCCTGCCTCAAAACTCACCTTTTTCCACCAAGCTTATAACATCTAATTGCCATATTTTCATTTGGGACTAAATGATTTCACTGACTTCACTTTATTTCATATCTCCTTCAAAAATGATCTGTTTTGTGCTTTTGTGTTCTTACTATATATTTATTTTTGCTTTATTGTTGTGTCCATTTATTTCTTTATATAGTTCATAATTGTTGAGAGGTGACCTTTGGTGTTCAGAAAAGGTGGTGTTAACTGAGATGGAAATTTTATGCTGCTGGTGTGAAACAACTTCACTCTTAAAGTACTGTCAAGGATGTAAGGTGAGACGTGAGGTTTACCAACTGGAAAATTTGTCACTGCCTTCCTGTCAACCGTGGTCTTAGATACGAGTTGATAAGTTGAACAATTTTTAAGTAGAATAGTTAAAAATGCACTCATGGCAGCATCCTCCAGGCCACATCTTCATCTAGGTCAAGCAGTTTTTGACAGATGGTCGAGTAAAACCCAACATTATTCATTTCCAATAAACATCAAGTTCTTTTTTTGTTTTGTTTTTAAGTAAAACTAGTACTATATGCAAAAATCTGTTCTGTTTAATCATCATATACTAACATCAGTTACAAATATCTTAAGTATGATGTACAACCTTCGTTGCATTAATATGATAATACCCCACCCATTTCCATCAACGGCCCGTTTGTCACTGATAAAAGTGGCCTGGCTGAGCCACAGTTGTAGAATCACAATGAAGAGGTTGGACTTGTTCACAGCTCTACTCTGCAGTCTGAGTGAGTACGGTCTAGCGATTGCAGTGTTAGCTTTTAAAATCAATCTTTATTTTCAACTCATTAATGGGTTTTCATAGATCTGATTTTGAAATATTGCTGCTTAATGTGACAGCCACTCACAATGAGCCTGTTTTCTGTTTCAGGCTGGATTTTCATCTCAGGCTCTGGCCCTGAGACTGTGGAGGTTCGCCAGGGTGAAGATGTCACCCTGGCCTGTTCCAATACTTCTACAGAGCAAAGTCAGAGCATTTGGTTCAGACTGGTCAACAGAACCAAGCCCAATGCCATCGCATCAATGTTCATCCCTACACAGAAAGCTCTAATCTGCCCTGGATTTGATAAAAGTAAATTTAATATGACTTCCAACATCTCAACTCTTTTTGTTCACATCATGCGAGCAGATTTATCTGATTCTGGACTCTATTTCTGTGGAATATACACACACAAATGTATTGAACTCTCTGCGGTGACATTTTTAAATGTTACACAATTTCAAGGTAAGATTATTATCTATTGTCTTAGTTGTTTTTCTAATAAGAGAAGAGAATTTTGATCACATCTTTTTTTGTTAAAGATGGTGAAGATGACAAGTTAAATGATCTCAACGAATCTCAGAGTAAGATTTGTTTTAGAGGTTCTCTTTTCAGATTTCTTTGGAGAAAGTAATTTTACTTGAAAACATTTAAAGGCCTTTTACCTTTTATTTAATTTCAGACCAGTGCAGTGACAGTTCACCAAAACTAAATATTATTTTGAGTGGTCTTTGCATTCTCCTCACAATAATCATCATCGCTCTGGCATTCAAAGTCAAAAACCTCAAGAGTGGTAGGTTACACCCTATAATTGTTTAATCCAAGCTAAAATACTTGCTTTTAAACACATTTTTATCTCTTGCCATAGCTGTGAGAAATGTCCCACAGCAAGAGGCAATCAAGGTAAGCCCATTTATCATTGAAAAACTTGCCATTGAAGTATGCAGTGCATTGGTTTTAAGAATCCACTCGACCTGATTTTGCAGCAAATAGTTTGTTTTTAAATCACCACAATGCAATTTGTTTTTGTTTTTTCCCCCGCTCAATAAGACAACTTCAGCCCATGCTGTTGCTTCTTGTTACAGTTAAATGAGTCCCAAAAAGTTGATATTTTAAACACAATAACTGACCTGCAAGTCAGTCATTGTGTTTAAAAACAGTTCGAGTAAAGTGACTTTATTTGAACACAGCCGTTACTGCACTCATTACTTATGTGTAAATAAAAATCCTGTGATTTACAGGATTTGGGCTTGGATAACATCAACTACGCAGCTCTTACATTTCGGCCAAAGCCGAAGAGAAACCTCACACGTGCATCAAAGAGTGAGCAGGAACCAACTGTCATTTATGCAGCCACCAGATGAACTGTAGCTTCAACTGGGATCAGTTTTCATGTCAATCTGAACATGATTTATAATGTATGTGCAAATGCTGTAGCGAGTCAAAAAGCTACCATGTTTATCTCGTTAGGTATGTTTCTTAGGTGGAATGTTTGTCTTTGCTTCTATAATGGCCGAGGGAGACGCACCACTAGTGTGTCACAGGAAGCGGCCAACTTTCATTTTTCTATTGCGACATTTTGTGTTTTACAATAAGGTCATCAACAAGAAACCTGCAGTGAATTAAATAATGGCATGCATGAGTGGAAAAAATGAACCATCTCATAGGAAGGACAACATGGAACACAAGTGACAGAATGCACCATGAAAACCTGAATAACTTCTAACAGTTATCCAGAGACTAGCCATCTGTGTGCCTAGATCAGGCCTGGCCGAGCCGCATGCGGCTTTTGCCTGGTTTCATGCGGCTCTAACGTTCATATCGAAGTTTGGGTTTGTGTTTTTTTAATGTGCGTGTTCGTTTGGCTTGAGTTCAATACGGTACGTTCGCCAAAAGCGCATGCGCGTTAGATGAAAATACCGCAAAGTTTCTCAGTAGGGACGAGATCTTTTGAGTAAATAATTAGTGTCAAGTTCGCCTTCAAAATGGCAGGAAAAAATGCACAGCCAAACGAGAAAACCTGCACGGAAGCTTCGTGACTCGCTTCCGTGATCTACAATTGAAAAGGGCACCGATTGCATTCCTCGCTGCCCCTTTTAATGTGGAGACGCACGGTTTGAAAGCCCCGCTAGTCACAGGTTAGGCTGCAGCTGAGTTGGAGATGATCAATCTTTGTGAGGAGCACCAACTGAAACCTGCTTTAAGGGAAGGGGCCACTGAGTTCTGGAAAAGTGTGCCAATGGAAAAATACCCCAATGTCAAACGGGCTGCGCTTTAGATACTGTCAATATTTGAGTCAACATACGTCTGCGAGTCTGTGTTTTCTACCCTGAAACACGTGAAATCAAAGCATCGATCTGTTCTGACTGCGTGGCAGCAACTGAATACAAGCCAGATTTGAAGAGGATTGTTCAAAGCAAGGAATGCCAGAAGTCCCACAAAGCAACATGCATAGTAAGAGAAAAAAAGATATTTTAATTATTATATTTTTGTTTGTGGACTTAGTTGAATTGAGAGTTTGTGTGTGTGAGGCAGTGCACACAATGTTCATTGTTGAAAATGACTGGCCCGTGGTCTGTAGAAGTCAAATTCTGTCATTATCATGTTTGTGTGTGACATTTACAATAAATCTGGCTAAGCAGAGGTCTGTGTGTGTGAGGAAGGGATGAGGTGATGTTCATGTGTGCCCACGTGTATGATGTGGCTCTTTGCGGTAACACAGTAAAAAATGACTGGTTGGCCACCCCTGGCCTAGATGTTCATTAGTTTCAGCTCCACTCTCACAATTTCCATGCAAGTGGGGAAAAATGCTTGAAAAACAGGGAGCATTAATTTTCCACAAAATTGGCATAATGATACTTTTCAGGGTGGCTTTAGCCTATATTCTAAGTATCAGTGATAACAGCAACTCAATAACTATAAACCTGAAATACATCTACTTCAATATAAGATAAGATAAAATTAAATTTGAAGAGATAAAAGTTTATTTATCCAATACTGGGAAAATTGTCTCCCCCTCTTCAAGCACGAGTCCCTACCAGAGGCCTGGAAGCTTGTGGGTGCTGCACAATATCTGAGCTGACTATTTGACTTGGTCTTGAAAATTGTATGATCAGAGACAAAGAGACCATAGCGCCTCCTGGAGATCAGCTAAAGGCCTCCATGCTACCATGAATGTTGAAGAACATGCTTGGTTTGCTACCCCACCCATTTCCATCAGCGGCTCCAGTGTCACTGATAAAAGTGGCCTGGCTGAGCCACAGTTGTAGAATCACAATGAAGAGGTTGGACTTGTTCACAGCTCTACTCTGCAGTCTGAGTGAGTACGGTCTAGCGATTGCAGTGTTAGCTTTTAAAATCAATCTTTATTTTCAACTCATTAATGGGTTTTCATAGATCTGATTTTGAAGTATTGCGGCTTAATGTGACAGCCACTCACAATGAGCCTGTTTTCTGTTTCAGGCTGGATTTTCATCTCAGGCTCTGGCCCTGAGACTGTGGAGGTTCGCCAGGGTGAAGATGTCACCCTGGCCTGTTCCAATACTTCTACAGAGCAAGGTCAGAGCATGTGGTTCAGACTGGTCAACAGAACCAAGCCCAATGCCATCGCATCAATGTTCATCCCTACACAGAAAGCTCTAATCTGCCCTGGATTTGATAAAACTAAATTTGAAATGACTTCCAACATCTCAACTCTTTTTGTTCACATCATGCGAGCAGATTTATCTGATTCCGGACTCTATTTCTGTGGAATATACACACACAAATGTATTGAACTCTCTGCGGTGACATTTTTAAATGTTACACAATTTCAAGGTAAGATTATTATCTATTGTCTTACTTGTTTTTGTAATAAGTGAAGAGTATTTTGATCACATCTTTTTTTGTTAAAGATGGTGAAGATGACAAGTTAAACGATCTCAACGAATCTCAGAGTAAGATTTGTTTGAGGTTCACTTTTCAGATTTCTTTGGAGAAAGTAATTTTACTTGAAAACATTTAAAGGCCTTTTACCTTTTATTTAATTTCAGACCAGTGCAGTGACACGTCACCAAAACTAAATATTATTTTGAGTGGTCTTTGCATTCTCCTCACAATAATCATCATCGCTCTGGCATTCAAAGTCAAAAACCCCAAGAGTGGTAGGTTACACCCTATAATTGTTTAATCCAAGCCAAGATACTTGCTTTTAAACACATTTTTATCTCTTGCCATAGCTGTGAGAAATGTCCCACAGCAAGAGGGCAATCAAGGTAAACCCATTATTCATTTAAATTGACTTCCAACATCTCAACTCTTTTTGTTCACATCATGCAAGCAGATTTATCTGATTCTGGACTCTAGACTATTTCTGTGGAATGTACACACACAAATGTATTGAATTCTCTACGGTGACATTTTTAAATGTTACACAATTTCGAGGTAAGATTATTATCTATTGTCTTAGTTGTTGGAGTATATGAAACATATTTTAATCCCATCTTTTTCTTTTCTGAAAGATGGTGAAGATGACAAGTTAAGCAGGACCAGAAGAATGATTCCCACCAAAGTAAGATCTTCTTCTCACTGAACCATTTCAGTTTCATTCATTTACAGTTTCTGCCTCTGCAATATGCTTAAACATTTACTATAGAATTATATCAGTGGCTTCTACAGTATAAATTATTTTTATGGTTGTATTACATTTTACAGAGCTTCTGTACTGTAATTTTGCCTAACTGTGATATCTAAATTGATGTAATGCTGTAAGATAATCAAAATTAAACCTCACTAGTTAACATTTTCTCTACATAGCCTACACCTCTTTCACAGTTACCTTCGACTGATTGTTCCAATTTCTTTTCAAGTCTGTTTAAATATGCAATTCAGCTAGTATCCTCAGTAACATATAATCTTTTAGTAGTCCTCCTTCAAGCCATACAGAACTACTACCGTCAGAGCCTGGCTGGTCTGACTGGGTTTTGGGAGATTTCCATAAGTTTTCTGATTTTGAAGTTATGCAGTTGTAACATGCCATTTCCTGCAGACTTTTACGGGATCTCAACCTTAATGATCTCAACTCTGGAATATCTGTTTTTTTCTGAAGCCTGTAAGGAACAAGACGGCTCTGTGAGACCAGTTGGAAATGCGCATCATTTATTTTCCTGCAAGAAGGGCTGTGAGCTACTGAACAACACCTTCATCATGCTGGTTTGCTGCCAAACTCAATCAAAGCGAAAATACCAAACTACTTCCTGTTTTCAAAGCAAGCGAGTACACTAACTGAGGAGTTGTGAACTTTGAATTGGAGTCATAATTAGTTGGAGACTGATGATGTTTCACAAGATGTTTCAAACCACAAGGCCCAAGAGGTATTCATTTTAAGAAATGGCCTATGTCTGTTTTTCTTGTCTTTCTATTTCCTCTCCTTCCCCAATTGTACTCACCTGTCACCTCCTATCAGCAGGGGTGTAAAAACCCACTTTCCCTTCCTTTTTGTGGAAGATTGTTTTAAAATCTACAAACTATTGCTCTCCAGGGTTATCCTTGATTTGGACTTGCCTGTCTGTTCTGAGTGATTACATGATAACAACCTTTGGCTTAATAAAGTTATTTTACAAACCACTCATTTTTTTCCATTGGAGTCCATCTTATCAGCAGAATTCATTCCTCCTATTAGATTTCACATCTGACCTAGTTTACAAGAGCTTTCTTTTTTCAATATCCCGCATGCCGATTTGGACTTGTCCATCTGTTCCGTCTGATCTCCTCAAAAGAACCTTTGGCTGAATAAAGCTTTTCTTTTCTTGAAATCAGTCATGTTTTCTACACTGCTCAAAAAAAATTAGAGGAACACTTTTTAATCAGAGTATAGCAACCTATCAGTCAAACTTCTGGGATATTGATCTGGTCAGTTAAGTGGCAGAGGGGGTTGTTAATCAGTTTCTGCTGCTTTGTTGTTAATGAAATCAACAACAGGTGCATCAGAGGGGTAACATGGAGACGGCCCCCAAAACAGGAATGGCTTTCCAGGTTGAGGTTGATACTTTTTTTCCCTCCTCATCTCTTTTGGCTGATTTTTTCTGACTCACTTACTACTGCTGTAGTTATTCATTTGGCTTGGATCAACATCTCTGTTGATAGCATGGTGCGGTACCTGGACGCTACAGAGGTTGCACAAGTAGTCCAACTCCTCCAGGGTGGCACATCAATACGTGCCGTTGCAAGAAGGTTTGCTGTGTCTCCCAGCACAGTCTCAAGAGCATGGAGGAGATTCCAGGAGACAGGTAGTTACTCCAGTAGAGCTGGACAGGGCCGTAGAAGGTCCTTAAACCTTCGGCAGGATCGGTATCTGCTCCTTTGTGCAAGGAGGAACAGGATGAACACTGCCAGAGCCCTACAAAATGACCTCCAGCAGGCCACTGGTGCGAATGTTTCTGACCAAACAATCAGAAAAAGGCTTCATGTGGGTGGCCTGAGGGCCCGACGTCCTGTAGTGGGCCCTTTGCTCACTGCCCAGCACCGTGGAACTCGATTGGCATTTGCCATAGACCACCAGAATTGGCAACTACGCCACTGGTGCCCTGTGCTCTTCACCGATGAGAGCAGGTTCAACCTGAGCACATGCAACAGATGTGAAAGCGTCTGCAGATGCCGTGGAGAACATTATGCTGCCTGCAACATCATTCAGCATGACCGGTTTGGTGGTGGGTCAGTGATGCTGGTGCAGTGGGACCTGGGTTCCTCCTGGTCCACGACAATGCCCGACCTCATGTGGCTAGAGTATGCAGGCAGTTCCTGGAGGATGAAGGAATTGATGCCAATGACTGGCCCCCACGTTCACCTGACCTAAACCCAATAGAACACCTCTGGGACATTATGTTTAGGTCCATCCGGCGCCACCAGGTTAATCTTCAGACTGTCCAGGAGCTCAGTGATGCCCTGGGTCAGATCTGGGAGGAGATCCCCCAGGACACCATTTGCCGTCTCATTAGGAGCCCCGACATTGTCAGGCATGCGTACAAGCACGTGGGGGCCACACAAACTACTGAGAATCATTGTGAGTTGCTACAATGACATTTTGGCAAAATGGACCACTCTGCTGCATCATTTTTTCACTTTTATTTTTGGGGTGTCTTTGATTTCCCCCCTCTATAGGGTGATCATTTTCATTTATATCAAATTATGTGGCATCATTTTGTTACTAATACATCACAATACATTACTCCTGCATTGACCTGCACTATTTCTTACTATTTATATATATACTGTATATATGTCTTATTTTATTTATCTTATTCTAGTGTTGTCTTCTTTATGTTGAATGTCGCAGCGTCACACCAAGACAAATTCCTAGCTTGTGTAATACTGTGTATTACATGAACAATGGCAATAAATCTGCTTCTGATTCTGATCTGATCTGACCTACTTTTTTTTTTATTATCAGGAAAGAGATTCAAGATCATTCCCCCATCCTTTAGATCTGATGTGTTTTCAAAGTGTTCCTCTAATTTTGGGAGCAATGTCTCTACCCCCCAGGGGGAGCCCAGACATCCTATGGAGGAAGCTTACAGATAAAAGCGGCGGTTTCACTTTTGATGAACAACTGATCCATAGTATCAGGAATTCATGAGCTAGTTTTTCCAGCTATCAATGTTAGCATGTATGGGTTAGGCAAGGGGCAGTCACCCTTGCATTTGTTCTTTAATAATGTCCTCTTGTGCATTTTGTTAAGCTTCACCTATGACCTGCACCTAAAAAAAACTTAAACGGCAGAGCTCCCAAATGAATTTGACCATGATAACTTCAACGAGAAGGGAGGGGGAAAAAAGCATAATCAAGACAGGCTTCAACTTAGCATGCTGTGCATGCTTGTGGAAAAAAACACAAACACAAATTTCCTCTGCACACTATCCACCACGTATTTTAGATGCATTCAAAAGAAAGTGTGTGTGGCAGTCTGCTTAAAAAAAAGTTGACAGCAACAGAAAATTTCTGATACCGTTTCTAAGCATGCATTGTCTTGGAAAAAGAAGGTGTGAAACTAAAGAGCAACCGATCAGAGACTGGTTTCCTGCTGTATCAGAGAGCTAGCCACCAATACCAATGTGGCTGGAAAAACATTAGCACCTTTCAGTGGTCTCTCTATAGCACCCTTCACTTTATATATACTGACTGCAGGTTTTGAACAAAACTAAACTGAAATTTTAAAGCTCGTTATTTATAATCCAATATGATTTAAATATGACATGGTAGAGCTGTGATTTTTCTGATCAAACTGAATTGCATTCAAAACAGCGATACGCCTAAAGGTGGAACCTTTGCAATCCTGATGTTCTCAGCTCACATGCGCAGTAATGTACAGCCATAGCTGCAGTCATATTGGATTACAGATGGGTTTCCTCAGTTCCTCTGTTAAATCTCTTCACATCTGAGGAGTGAAGCCTTCTGAGAATGCTGATGGTATATTGCAACAGCTTGCCTGGTTGTTATTTATTTAATTGTTATCATTTACGTTAAGTTAATGACTGCATTCTCCATGTTGTTTTTAAAGCAATTTTTATAATACAAGCACAATATCAATTATCTCATTTACGTTGTGGTGGTGGATTTTACTTGTAATGCCACACGATGTATTATTATGCACTGTTCACCTGTGTTCTACTCCCTTCTCTCAGATTAAAGGCAGTCACATGGCTCAACCACACAGCTCCTCCACTGCAGTTGCCTCTGTTCCCTACTCTGCGTGATAATTCTTTCTTTATAATACTGATAATTTTGAGATAGTAGCATGGCCAATGTGCTTCTTTTACTGTCTTGCCATTCTGTTCAACATCCTATATCTGGTTCTACCTACGGGATAAATAGGTTATTTCATTCAGAAAGTTCAAAAATGCATTATTACATGTATTTCAGAGTTGCTTATTTTGTTATTAAGGTCATTTTAAAAGATATGGTATGTGATTTTTTTATTATTTTTTTTAATTTGTATTCAATGTGTTGTATTTGACATGTTTGAAACAACAGCACCGCCTCCTCACACTGAAAGTGCATGAAGGGGCCACAGTTAAGTTGTTGGACATCGTTGAGCAACAGCATGAAGCGCCTGGTCGCCTTACTGAGTATCTGTGCCCTCGGTGAGTATTGATCTTGAATTTTGTTTAGACTATTTACTGATAAACGTGTTTACTGCCTGTGCTCGTGCTCCCGTCACTTCAGCCAGGGTTTCTGTCTCAGCGCTCCGCGTTAAGACCGTGGACTCACAGCCAGGAAAAGAAGCAACGCTAACCTGCTCCAGAATTTGTCAGCAGAGTTGCCTGACTTTCTGGTTCAAATGGGTCAGTGGAACCAATGCTGTCTGCGTCTCTGTCATGATCGAAGATGGGGCCAAACCTGGATACTGCGAAGGCTACAAAAGTGGAAAATTTGTAATGGGAGTTACAAATTCCTCCGTCTTTCTCAACATCACTCAAGTGGATGTGTCTGACTCAGGATCTTACTTCTGTGGGTTTTACACAGAAGGACTTCTGTATTTTACAGGAGTGCAATTGAATATTAAGGGTAAGATGATGTCTAAAGAATTCCCCAACTGATAAATTGGAAGCTGAATGTGTCTTCATTTATTTAAAAGGGGACAACGAATCATATGAAAAGGACAACCACACCCATGGTGGTAAGATTTCCATTAAGAAAAAAATCTTGCTAACGAATGGATTGTCAAGCACATGAATTATCAAATGGAAAGGAAAAGATTAATCATTTATCAACTGTCTTCCAGAAAAACTTGACAGTCTTCCAATGATATGTATGGGCTGTCTCTCCACCTTCCTTCTGATGATCATTATTGGCTTGATTGTGAAACTGAGGAAACTTCAGAGAGGTTTTTTTTTTTTTTGCTCTTGCTGAAAAGCATTTCAAATTCATTTTGCTAGCAATGTGCTAAACTCCAGTTGTGATGCTTCTGTAACAGCTCATAAACCCCAAAAGACTCCTACAACATTGGAGGTAAGTCAGAGTTTATTGTTTTTTTGGGCTCAATCAACCACCCAGAGATAATAATCATCAAGAACTATAACAATCCTCTCTTTTTGTAGAGGAACGATTTTGAGGAGATCGAGGAGTTAAAATATGCAACAGTAGCTTTTCAACCAAAACAAGGAAGACAAAGAAGAGATGCAGAACCAAATGTTATTTATTCGGCTACCAGACTCAACAGGAATTAATGCTGCATCATGTTTGCCTACAGTCTCTCTGACAGACTGGAAATTTCTCAATAAAGATGATTTGTTCATTCATTGAACAACATACTGGAAACATCTTGTCGTCCTGTAGTCCACTTGGCATTTATTGGCAACTTGATTGATCGTCCGGCACACCTTGGGCTGTTAAGGTGTCCTGAGGCCTACCTTACCATCTGAAGTTGGTCATGCTGAATGATGTTGAGACCAAGTTTCCACAAAGTGTCTTCTCTAATCTAACCCCAATGTTTTTCTTAATTTATTTCTCTATGCCTTTAGACCTTGGCTATTGTGTAAGCCAGGGGTGCCCAAACTACGGCCCGTGGGCCAAGTGCGGCCCTTGGTCCATTTTTAATTTTAATTTTTCCGCAAGACATTTTATAAATAGAATAGAATATGGCCCGCACTTCAACTTTTGCTTGTGTGTTGCACTTCTTAGTTTTAACACCAGAGGGAGCTACTGTTGACATCAAGGCAGTTGCTCTACCAGGGACAAACCCTGCTTTAGCGCACCACTTTCTTATTTGTTTTTCTTGCTAACCCAGAGTACACACCGCTGTCCAAAGCACACACACTGTACATGCAAAAGCAGCTCATCTCATCTGATGCAGATTTACTCCTTGATCAAGTGACATTTGTCCGGATTTTTGGCATGACCTGATTATTGAGAATCTACACAGACATCTTAAATAACAAGCTTGAAATTTACCAGTTACATTTTCCCCTTTGTTTTTTTCTCTGGACTGTAAATCCTCTGTCTAAGAAGAAATCTGAGGCCGCTGTTCTGGGAATGAGCTACCAAAGCTTTTTCTGAATAACTCATTAAAGAGCCATTTATGGAAAGCTGTGTTGAAGGCAGTTTTGTCTTTAATTATATTCAACAATAACATATTTGACCACTTTTAATTAATTATTCTAACTTTAGTACACTAAAGTTAAGGCGATATACCTAATTTCTAGTAAGTGGCCTAGCCCCTCTTATATTTTTATGTACTGTATGTGGCACGTTTGGACACCCCTGGTGTAAGCAATGCTTTCTGTCTCATATGTTAGATGCAGCTGCACCAGAAAGTTTTCTATCTGAAATTGTTTAAAATGACCTAAACAGCAAATAGGTATATATTGGGTAGTGCATGATACATTCAATAGACAGCTTCCGGAGTCATCCAGGGTGATGCTTCACTGGAGGTTCCAGAGTGTTTAAAAGTAGAATGGGTGCCTGCTGTGGAACCAGCTCCTTGTCCAAAGACACTGACACCTTCTCTACTTTAGATTAAGATTAAACTTTCCACTCTGATCCCACATGTGAATCTGGTCCTGTTTTTCTTCCTGTTATTATTGCTTGTTTGGGGGTCAGATATACAGGGTTTTTCTGTAAAGCACCGAGAGTCTGTAACAAATTCTGTAAACAAATAAAGCTGAATTGAACTGAAATGAATTGACATTTATGGCAAAAGGTTCCGATTTAGGGTTTGTCCTGCTTTTGGATGGGATTTCTCTCGTTTCACTGTGCAAGAGCGTTGAAAGGAGAGCACACACGGTTGGCAACAGGAAACATGAAAAGATCGCTATCAGTGTGGGATAACACGGTAAATAAAATAAACACAGAAACTAACTACAAAAAAAAAGCACTTGGAGAGGACAGACCTCCACCAAGCAGGTCATTTCCTCATTGCCAACATGTCCTGAAAATTTCATTAAAATGAAACTCTTTAGCAAGACAAACTGCTGCTATCATTTAACCTCCTTAGCAAAGTTAACAAATGGCACTGGGACGTTCACTAAATTATCAATTGCTTAATGAACACACTAAAATAACATGTCCCTGCACAGACCTACGCCTCTTAATTGTCATCACGAGACAAGCTCAACAGGGGGATCTGTTGTACTGCTGCATCAGCTAGTGAATGACCAGCCGGTTCTCTTAAGGCACCGTTGAACAACATCAGTTGAAGGAATAAGAGAGTTCAACAGCTGTTTCTCATTTTCTGACAAAAAAAAAATGACAGCAGCCTTTTCTTTTGCAAGTCATTAGGAAGATCTGCATGTTGTTTGGCTTCTTCTGGATCCTAGATGTCTGGGGAAGAGTGCCCAAAAAGGTAGATGAAACTAAATTAAAACAAAAGGTTAACAGCTTAGCCAGCAAGTGTGGTGGAGGTTGTAACCCAGGTTTTACCAGGATTTTGATGTTGTGATGGGAACCACTCGCCATTCTTTCAATCATGCCTTCCATCATTTCTACTGCTGAAGCTGGCTGAGGTGAAATGCATTGTGGGGTTCTTAGATGTCCCACAAGTCACGTCTGATGCAAACTTGATAATAAAGGGCAGAGCAATTACATTTCCAGGAAATTGTGAGTGTACTTGGCACCTTGCAGACTTAGCAACAGTAGTTTAATGGCTACTGATGGAGTTTTACAGGATTTATCTTGAGAAACAGCAAAAGTTCGAAGGTGGGATTGGCTTAACAGCCATCATGACTAATGGTAGCTACAAAAGATAACCTGCAGATGTTTAGTCCAGTTAAATTGTGCCCCTCTATACGTCAAAGCTGGCAGTGTTCCAAGTTCCAGATTGACTAAAATATAATATCAATAATGTGGTACAATAATAACATTTTCAGGGTTTCATAAAAGCATTTATATTGTCAGTCTGAGCAGATAGAAGAAAAGAACAGCCCAACCTCCTCATGACGCACAACCACTTTTACTGTAGCACCGTTCAGTTCCTGTATCACTTCAGTCCTCCTGGTAGAACAATGACCAACATCACTTTGATAACAGCTTTGATCTCAACATTCAGTAAGTTTAAATATTTGTTCTCTTGAATGTTCATTCTTATCCTTTTCTTTGCTTAATGTGGATCCAGTTGGATTACGGTGTTTTCTTTTCTCAGTGTCTTTCTCAGCCTGTACTTTTCACACTGCATGTGTTGAGGTCGGTGACGACATCAGTCTGCAGTGCACCAACTTCTCCATCGGACCATTAAATATTTTCTGGTTCAAATTGACCGACGGTTCCGACGCCAGCAACGTCGCCTCAATGAGCAGGCCCGATTCTGAAGTCAGACTCTATGAAAGGTTCCAAAATGGAAAATTTAACATGTCGTCCAATTCCACCACCCTTATACTCACGATCAAAGGAGTGGATTTCTCTGACTCGGGGTTGTACTTTTGTGGCTATAGAGAAAATAGATACCCAGTAATTTGCAGTGCAACATCTCTTATGGTTAAAGGTAAGATTGCTTTACATTGATTTTATCTTCCAATAGAATACCACACAGACGTGTGCTTTACAAGAGCTGTCAAAACAATTTTTTAAAAATCATTATATTTAATCACCTCTCGTAGAAAAATCTAATGGAGGAATAATGGTGATACCGCTTATTTTGGGCGCTCTGATAACTGCCCTGATTGGAGTCATCACTGGTCTAGTTGTCAAAATCTGGAAGCTTCAGATAGGTACTTAGGATCTTTTGGGTTGATTTGGTCTGTATTTCCTAATATTTTTTTAACCAATTTTCTGATTTCTTTCATGGTACTTCTAAAGACAGCACTGCCACGACAAATGAGGTAATTTCAGACAATTTAGTAATTTTTAAATGCTATCTGCTTCAATTAGACTACAATTTAAAGCAAAAATGTATTAATTGGTTTAAATGTAAACTTAATCATAAGTATTTCTCTTGGAAGGTAACTAAAAGATAACAAATCATTTGTAATTTTTTACTGATTAAGGTGTTATATTCACCGATTATATTAGTGCAGCTACACAATGTAGCATTGCTCAGATGTATCAGCTTTGGAAGGACTGCAACATCTGAAGATCTACTGTAGAACATTAGTCATTACAAAACTGTTATACAAAACTGTTTTTTGGTGGAAACAGACTTTAGTTACAAATAAACGTAGCCACCTTGTGTTTGTTTGTCTTGTCACGTGTCCCTTTACAACAGTACCAGTGGTTTGTTAAAGTTAGCTGAAACCCTTCAAATGTAAGAAGAAATCCATTTTACCTTGATCAGAGGTACTTCAACAGTGCTCTTAGACTGCACCTTGTCAGTTGACGATCCAAGTCACAGGGGATTTGAACCATAGAACCTCAAACGCCCAGCCTGGTCCCCTACAGTCTGAGCTACTCCTATAGTCCATTCTAAAATATTTTGTTCCATAATTCTGCATCATTTTGACCCCCCTAATTTTTTTTTCGCAGGACATGGGCCCTGATGCTTTGAACTATTCATCAATAGAATTGGGCCCTGACTATTCATCAGTAGAATTCCAGAGAGTGAAAAGACGCAGAAGGACTCCACCAAAAAAGGAGCCGGAGTCACACCCTGTGTACGCTGCCACCAGATAAAGCCTGGGACAATCACGCAACGTGGAGCTCTTTTGGGATATTGTTTTTGACGGTTCACAGCTCAAAACAATTTTGTTGTCTTGCGCGTCCTGAAATCTGTTTCAGCTCTGCTGTAAAGTGATAATTAAAAATGCATTTAAAACGAGTCGTCATTTTCCGTAATGGAGAGTTGCACTGCAACTGAAGTGTCAGCCACAGGAAGTTTGGCTTTTTCTGCTCTGCACTGAAGATCTACAACAAAGACCTTCATGTCAAAAAAAGCACAGCAGGTCACATTCAGATTCAGATTCAGATTCAGATTCAGGTCCTTTATTGTCCCACACAGGGAAATTTACAGTGCAACAACAGCAAGAGCACGCAGAGAAAAATAAGATAAAATCGAATAGACTTTGGAATATACAAAGAGGATGTAAACATAAAGAAATGAATACATGCTCAGAATATAAATGTTATGTACTCTGTCGCTTCAAGAATGATACTATAGTGCTACCATTAAGAACAAAAATGATAACGCATTGTTCTCACAGTTGACCCTCAAATCCCCATGTTACTAACCAGTAATAGTACATGGTAGTTAGAATAAAAATGTATACATCTACGCGTTCATGGCCTGATGGGAGTAGTTGCTCTTTTCTTCAGAAAAGAATCAAGTATTGGAGTTTGGGCACCCCTTGAGGATGCATCAAATTCAACTTCCTTCCTGGAAGTGTTTCTGGTATGATCTAGTTTTCCGAGGCCCCGGGCCTCCTCTCAGTATTTTCTCTTGAACATCGTGGATTACTTTTAAAACATTTCTTTCTCTGGCTCCACCGTTGAGACCAAAAACTCGCAACAACACATCTTTTGGCCAGGCACATAGACTACCTGGCAGACTATTCATTGTGTATTCAAAATAAAAAGAGAAAAAAGATTTTTTACAACCCTCAACTGTTCTCCAAGACTCAGAGCAGTCACATCATGGTTGTTTAAGCAATGCATCTACAGAAAGATTTGAGTTGATGTTTTCCTTCCTGAGAATGTGGTTGATGTGATCAAGTGTCCGTGCCTGATGTGTAGAAATGTAAAGAACAATGAATCAATTTTTAAAATCATTTCCTTTGTTTCAATGTGGAAGTCACACCCAAAGAAGTCTACAACCAGCTTCAGCTCAACTTTATTTCCTGCATTTAAAAGATTATTTTTGAATGATTTCAATTGAGAGCAGCAGACCAGAACCCAGACCACAGTGATGGAAAAGTCTGGCCTTCAGCTTTCTGCATCAACCACACACTGCAGATTCTCACGCTGCGGATGTTTTTTTTAAAAAAGCATCCGAGAGTAGAAAAGGCATAGACATGGTGCCCTATCGCTATAAAGCATGTAAAACAATATCTGTGGTTTTGTTTCATCTCAGTCAGACAGACAGACAAGCAGACAGACAGATGGGTGTTCCAAAGCTCTACTGACATCTTTCAAAAAAACAGGAACATGAGACTTGAGGGTAAATGAACAAGAGCCACACTAGTTGAGCAACGCTCAGTGATATCATCATTACCTGAATGAGGCTCATGATGATGCTAACAGCTTTAGCACACTGTGGGGTGGGTAGGTACTAAAAGTCCAGATTGCAATGAAAATATCAATGAAGAATTTTAATGATGTTCAGATTTAACTGGCGATTATCAAATGTTTGCATTTCAGGTGTGATCTCTGTCTCAGGTCTAAAAGTGAAGCCTGGTAAAAATGTCACAGTAAGTTGTTCCAATTTCTCCAATGCTCCCAGTATGATCAGCTGGTTCAGAATAGATCACCAGCTCAATTGCATGTTCCACTCTGAGGACTCGGTAATGTGGACTCAACACATGTAAATATTCCAGGTAAGATTGTTCATAACAACTAATTCAAATGCAAATCCTTGTTTAATAATCTTCAATGAATCATTCAGCTTTTCAATTCTTCCTTCCTCAAATGTGCCTTGTCAGATATGCAGTCTTCACTCAGTCTTCACTCTGATTTAATGATTTAAGCAATCCATCACAACAACCTGGTCTAGCGCTCAGTGTTTTATTCGGCTACCAGACTCAACAGGAATTAATGCTGCATCATGTTTGCCTACAGTCTCTCTGACAGACTGGAAATTTCTCAATAAAGATGATTTGTTCATTCATTGAACAACATACTGGAAACATCTTGTCGTCCTGTAGTCCACTTGGCATTTATTGGCAACTTGATTGATTGTCCGGCACACTTTGGGCTGTTAAGGTGTCCTGAGGCCTACCTTACCATCTGAAGTTGGTCATACTGAATGATGTTGAGACCAAGTTTCCACAAAGTGTCTTCTCTAATCTAACCCAAATGTTTTTCTTAATTTATTTCTCTATGCCTTTAGACCTTGGCTATTGTGTAAGCCAGGGGTGCCCAAACTATGGCCCGCGGTCCATTTTTAATTTTTCCACAAGACATTTTATAAATAGAATAGAATATGGCCCGCACTTCAACTTTTGCTTGTGTTGCACTTCTTAGTTTTAACACCAGGGGGAGCTACTGTTGACATCAAGGCAGTTGCTCTAACAAAAAGGACAAACCCTGTTTTCTTAGATGCTTTTTTCTTGCTAACCCAGAGTACACACCGCTGTGCAAAGCGCACACACTGTACATGCAAAAGCAGCTCATCTCATCTGATGCAGATTTACTCCTTGATCAAGTGACATTTGTCCAGATTTTTGGCATGACCTGATTATTGAGAATCTACACAGACATCTTAAATAACAAGCTTGAAATTTACCAGTTACATCTTCCCCTTTGTTTTTTTCTCTGTACTGTAAATCCTCTGTCTAAGAAGAAATCTGAGGCCGCTGTTCTGGGAATGAGCTACCAAAGCTTTTTCTGAATAACTCATTAAAGAGCCATTTATGGAAAGCTGTGTTGAAGGTAGTTTTGTCTTTACTTATATTCAAGAATATAACATATTTGACCACTTTTAATTAATTATTCTAACTTTAGTACACTAAAGTTAAGGCGATATACCTAATTTCTAGTAAGTGGCCTAGCCCCTCTTATATTTTTATGTACTGTATGTGGCACGTTTGGACACCCCTGGTGTAAGCAATGCTTTCTGTCTCATATGTTAGATGCAGCTGCACCAGAAAGTTTTCTATCTGAAATTGTTTAAAATGACCTAAACAGCAAATAGGTATATATTGGGTAGTGCATGATACATTCAATAGACAGCTTCCGGAGTCATCCAGGGTGATGCTTCACTGGAGGTTCCAGAGTGTTTAAAAGTAGAATGGGTGCCTGCTGTGGAACCAGCTCCTTGTCCAAAGACACTGACACCTTCTCTACTTTAGATTAAGATGAAAACTTTCCACTCTGATCCCACATGTGAATCTGGTCCTGTTTTTCTTCCTGTTATTATTGCTTGTTTGGGGGTCAGATATACAGGGTTTTTCTGTAAAGCACCGAGAGTCTGTAACAAATTCTGTAAACAAATAAAGCTGAATTGAACTGAAATGAATTGACATTTATGGCAAAAGGTTCCGATTTAGGGTTTGTCCTGCTTTTGGATGGGATTTCTCTCGTTTCACTGTGCAAGAGCGTTGAAAGGAGAGCACACACGGTTGGCAACAGGAAACATGAAAAGATCGCTATCAGTGTGGGATAACACGGTAAATAAAATCAACACAGAAACTAACTACAAAAAAAACCCTTGGAGAGGACAGACCTCCACCAAGCAGGTCATTTCCTCATTTCCAACATGTCCTGAAAATTTCATTAAAATGCAACTCTTTAGCAAGACAAACTGCTGCTATCATTTAACCTCCTTAGCAAAGTTAACAAATGGCACTGGGAAGTTCACTAAATTATCAATTGCTTAATGAACACACTAAAATAACATGTCCCTGCACAGACCTACGCCTCTTAATGGTCATCACGAGACAAGCTCAACAGGGGGATCTGTTGTACTGCTGCATCAGCGAGTGAATGACCAGCCGGTTCTCTTCAGGCACCGTTGAACATCAGGTGAAGGAATAAGAGAGTTAAACAGCTGTTTCTCATTTTCTGACAAAAAAAAAAATAAAAAAAAAATGACAGCAGCCTTTTCTTTTGCAAGTCATTAGGAGGATCTGCATGTTGTTTGGCTTCTTCTGGATCCTAGTTATCTGGGGAAGAGTGGCCAAAAAGGTAGATGAAACTAAATTAAAACAAAAGATTAACAGCTTAGCCAGCAAGTGTGGTGGAGGTTGTAACCCAGGTTTTACCAGGATTCTGATGTTGTGATGGGAACCACTAGCCAGGGTTCTTTCAATCATGCCTTCCATCATTTCTACTGCTGAAGCTGGCTGAGGTGAAATGCATTGTGAGGTTCTTAGATGTCCCACAAGTCACGTCTGATGCAAACTTGATAATAAAGGGCAGAGCAATTACATTTCCAGGAAATTGTGAGTGTACTTGGCACCTTGCAGACTTAGCAACAGTAGTTGAATGGCTACTGATGGAGTTTTACAGGACTCATCTTGAGAAACAGCAAAAGTTCGAAGGTGGGATTGGCTTAACAGCCATCATGACTAATGGTAGCTACAAAAGATAACCTGCAGATGTTTAGTGCAGTTAAATTGTGCCCCTCTATACGTTAAAGCTGGCAGTGTTCCAAGTTCCAGATTGACTAAAATCTAATATCAATAATAATAATGTGGTACAATAACAACATTTTCAGGTTTCATAAAGGCATTTATATTGTCAGTCTGAGCAGATAGAAGAACAGCCCAACCTCCTCATGACGCACAACCACTTTTACTGTAGCACCGTTCAGTTCCTGTATCACTTCAGTCCTCCTGGTAGAACAATGACCAACATCACTTTGATAACAGCTTTGATCTCAACATTCAGTAAGTTTAAATATTTGTTCTCTTGAATGTTAATTCTTATCCTTTTCTTTGCTTAATGTGGATCCAGTTGGATTACGGTGTTTTCTTTTCTCAGTGTCTTTCTCAGCCTGTACTTTTCACACTGCATGTGTTGAGGTCGGTGACGACATCAGTCTGCAGTGCACCAACGTCTCCATCTTACCATTAAATATTTTCTGGTTCAAACTGACCGACGGTTCCAACGCCAGCAACGTCGCCTCAATGAGCAGGCCCAATTCTGATGTCAGACTCTATGAAAGGTTCCAAAATGGAAAATTTAACTTGTCGTCCAATTCCACCACCCTTATACTCACGATCAAAGGAGTGGATTTCTCTGAATCGGGGTTGTACTTTTGTGGCTATAGAGAAAAAAGATACCTAGAAATTTACAGTGCAACATCTCTTATGGTTAAAGGTAAGATTGCTTTACATTTATTTTATCTTCCAATAGAATACCACACAGACGTGTGCTTTACAAGGGCTGTCAAAACAATTTTTAAAAAGAATCATTCTATTTAATCACCTCTCGTAGAAAAATCTAATGGAGGAATAATGGTGATACCGCTTATTTTGGGCGCTCTGATAACTGTCCTGATTGGAGTCATCGCTGGTCTAGTTGTCAAAATCTGGAAGCTTCAGATAGGTACTTAGGATCTTTTGGGTTGATTTGGTCTGTATTTCCTAATATTTTTTTAACTACTTTTCTGATTTCTTTCATGGTACTTCTAAAGACGGCACTGCCACGACAAATGAGGTAATTTCAGACAATCTAGTCATTTTTAAATGCTATCTGTGTTGTGACTCCTACTCTGGCCCCACCTCCTCCTGGGCAATCAGCTCAACCACCACCACCTGGGCCCTCTCCTGCAGCTGCACCCAATCCGCCCAAACGACTCTGCACCCATAAAAGGCCCCTATGCACTCAGGCCAGTGCTTGATCTTACTGATGTTTTTGGCAACACGTCCCGTGGACCCAGCATCTCTCCAGGCTCCCCAGCGACTCCCTGCGTCTTCCAGAGACTCCTCTGCAACCTTCCTAGCCCCTCTTCCTCTGACCTCTTCCCCTTCCTCGGACGGATTTCTCCTATCCTCTGGACACTTGGACTCCCCCACAGACTCTCGCCCCTGGATCTCGAACTTGGTTCGTCTGCCGCATCACGCACCTATAGTTTGTCTCGGCCTCTCTCATTTTGTTTCTTCCCTCCTGGTTGTTTTTGCTTCATTAAACCTTCAGAGTTTATTTTTTTTAATTCCCGTGTCTGTCTGCCTTCTTTGGGGTTCCGCCACACTTGACCGCCAGTCCTCTCGAGCGTAACAGAAAGATCAAGCCAAGATGAGTCAAGGTGGAACCCCGGGGCAGCCGGGCGACCCTAGGACCCCCACGTTACCCTCCCCCCTCGAAAGAAGAGTGGAGGCCCACTCTGCCCAGCTCTCCTCCCTTCAGTCGGAGCAAACCAAGGCCTTCCCCACAATCCAGGGGGAGATTTCCGAGCTCCAGAGCTCCTCCCAGACCACCTCCAGTACCCTGTCCGCCCTCTCCAACCAGATGTCCGCCATGGCAACCGTTTTGGCTTCCATTATTCAGAAGCTAGGCAGCGACCCCGGTGGGGCTGCTCCATCAGAACCATCTCTCCCGCTTTCTCCCCGAGCCGAGCCCAACCTTGCCAGCCCCCGTGTGTTCGGCGGGGATTTCGACCTGGGCAAGGGGTTCCTCCACCAATGTGAGCTGCTCTTCCGCCATCAGCCCTCCAGATTTGTTTCCGACGAGGCCAAGGTTGGATTTATAACCTCCCTCCTGGCCGACAAGGCATTGAGCTGGGCCATAGCTGCCGTCGACCTGGACCCCCGCCTCTCCTCAGACTACAGCGCCTTTCGACGGGAGTTCAAGGCTGTGTTCGAGCACCCCACCTACGGTGAAGACGCCGCGAGTCGTCTGCTCGCTCTCCAGCAGGGGTCACGGTCAGTTGCGGAGTACACCCTTGAGTTCCGCATCCTGGCTGCAGAGAGCCGCTGGGGCGAGACCGCGCTCCGTAGCGTCTATCGACGGGGCCTGAGTGAGGCAATCAAGGACCTGATTGTGAGAGACCACCCCTCGTCACTCAACGAGCTGATCACCCTCTCGCTCCAGATGGATGAACGACTACGGGAGCGCCGCCAGGAGCGCGCCCAACGTGCGGGCGGTTCTACCCGCCAACTCTCCCACCGCACTTCCTCTGTCCCTGACTTCTCCCTTACCAGCACTGCCGCCCCGCCTCCTCACATCCTCTTGCAATCCCCAGCTCACTCCTCCCCCAGAGTCGGAGAGGAACCCATGCAGATCGGCCGGTCCCGTCTCTCACGGCAGGAGCGGGAGCAAAGACTCCGAGACCAGTTGTGCCTGTACTGCGGAAACAACGGCCACTTCATCCAAGCCTGCCCCGTCCGACCAAAAGGGCCTGCTCACCAGTAGGGGGAGTACTGGTGAGCCGAGCTGTGATTCCCCAACCCACCGAGCAACACAACCGCCTCTTCCCCGCAACCCTCTCCTGGGATAAGGAGTCTATTCCGGTGAGTGTTCTCATTGACTCTGGGGCTGATGAGTCCCTGATGGACTTTTCTCTCGCGCGTCAAGCTGGCATTCCCCTGGTTCCTCTCGATCGCTCCCTGTCCCCCCAGGCGATCGATGGCCGCTCTCTGGGTAACATCACGCATCGCACCATCCCACTCACCCTAACACTCTCGGGTAATCACATAGAGAGTACACCTTTCCTGGTTTTGCACGCCCCCACCGCTCCACTCGTGTTAGGAAGACCGTGGTTGGAAAGGCACGACCCCCACATCTCATGGACTTCGGGTCGGATCCTGGGGTGGAGCGTGGCCTGTCACGCCAACTGCCTTCGCTCCGCCCCCTCTCCATCCAGTAATCCCAGGCCCGCGCTCACTCCCCCGGATCTCACTGGTGTTCCCCCTATCTACAATGATTTAGCCCCAGTGTTCAGTAAGGACAATGCTCTGTCCCTTCCCCCTCACCGGCCCTATGATTGCCCCATCGACCTCCTCCCCGGGGCTCCCTACCCCACGGGTCGACTTTACAATCTCTCCATCCCAGAGAAGGAGGTGATGCGCTCCTACATCACTGAATCCCTTGCCTCTGGGATCATAAGACCATCGTCATCCCCCTTAGCTGCAGGTTTCTTCTTTGTAGCCAAGAAGGATGGCGGCCTGAGGCCCTGCATCGACTTCCGCAAACTTAACAACATCACCGTTAAGAACAAGTACCCTCTTCCCCTTATGAGTTCCACGTTCGAGCCTCTCACTCATGCCCGGGTGTTCACTAAGTTAGACCTCCGCAACGCTTACCACTTGGTGCGGATCAGGAAAGGGGACGAATGGAAGACCGCCTTCAACACACACCTCGGGCACTTCGAATACCTGGTCATGCCCTTCGGCCTCTCCAACGCCCCCGCCGTCTTCCAGGAGTTGGTCAACGATGTGCTCCGGGACATGATCAACGTCTTTGTGGTGGTCTACTTGGACGACATCTTGATCTTCTCCCGCACCATGGAGGAGCACCACCAGCATGTTCGCCTGGTCCTACAACGGCTTTTGGAGAACCGACTATTCATCAAAGCCGAGAAGTGCGTCTTCCACTCCGCCTCAGTGGGGTACCTCGGCTACATCGTGGAGGAGGGGCGGGTGCGCGCAGATCCGGCCAAGATCCAGGCTGTGGTGGAGTGGCCACGCCCCACCGACCGCACTCAGCTTCGCCGGTTCCTTGGGTTCGCCGGGTTCATCCGGCGGTTCATCAAAGGGTTCAGTCAAGTGGCTGCCCCTCTCTCCGCTCTCACCTCCACCTCGCGCCCTTTCGCCTGGACACCGGAGGCTGAGACCGCCTTCTCGGCCCTCAAGGACAGGTTCACGACGGCTCCGGTGCTCGCCCATCCAGACCCCGCTCGGCAGTTCATCGTCGAGGTCGATGCTTCGGACGCGGGCATCGGGGCAGTCCTCTCCCAGCGGTCCGAGGCAGACCAGAAGATTCACCCATGTGCCTACTTTTCCCGCCGTTTTGATCCGGCTGAACGAAATTACGATGTGGGCAACAGGGAACTTCTGGCGGTCTATGGAGCCTTGGTGGAGTGGAGACACTGGCTGGAGGGAGCAAAGCACCCGTTCCTTGTGTGGTCGGACCATAAGAACTTGACCTATGTGAGAACGGCCAAGAGACTCAATCCCAGACAGGGCCGCTGGGCTCTCTTCTTCAGTCGGTTTGATTTCACCCTCACTTTCCATCCTGGTTCCAAGAATATCCGGGCTGATGCCCTCTCCCGCCAGTTTCCGGAGGAATTCCCCGGCGCCCCCAGGGACCCTGACACCATCGTTCCCCCGGCCCGGGTCATAGGGGTCATCTCCTGGCCGATCGAGACGGCCGTCGAGCAAGCCCAGAGAGACGAGCCAGATCCTGGGAACGGGCCTCAGGGCCGAATGTTCGTGCCTTCCTCCGTCCGGCCGCAGGTGCTAGAGTGGGGCCACTCCAGTTGTTTCGCCTGCCATCCGGGCGTGCGTCGGACGGCGGAGTTTGTGCAGCGGCGCTTCTGGTGGCCCAACCTCCAAGAGGATGTTCGGGAGTTTGTGGGCGCCTGCACGGTCTGTGCCCGCAGCAAGGCCTCCCATCGCTCGCCAGCAGGCCTTCTGCACCCCCTTCCCGTCCCCAGTCGACCCTGGTCTCACGTAGCCCTGGATTTTGTGACGGGCCTCCCCGTCTCGCAGGGGAACGACACCATCCTGACCATTGTGGACCGCTTCTCCAAGGGGGTCCACTTTGTCGCCCTCCCCAAACTCCCTTCTGCTGCAGAAACAGCTGAACTCCTGGTCTCCCACGTGGTACGTCTCCATGGGATCCCCCTTGACGTGGTCTCTGACCGTGGCCCCCAATTCACTTCTAGGGTGTGGCAGGCCTTCTGCAAGGGGATTGGGGCCACGGTCAGCCTGTCCTCTGGGTACCACCCCCAGTCCAACGGACAAGCCGAACGGGCCAACCAGGCTTTGGAGGCGGCCCTGCGCTGCGTGACCACCAGCAATCCTGCCTCCTGGTCCAAGTTCCTGCCGTGGGTGGAATACTCCCTCAACGCCATGGAGAGCTCTGCTACTGGTATGTCCCCCTTTCAATGTTTCCTGGGCTACCAACCCCCTCTGTTCCCCCAGCAGGAGCTGGAGATCGCAGTGCCGTCTACCAGGGCCCATCTCCGCCGATGTAGGCGCATCTGGAAGACTGCCCGCAAAGCCATCTTGCGGGCCACTGAGCAGTCCCGGCGTTCGGCCAACCGGCGAAGGAGGCCGGCCCCTGCTTACCGGCCTGGCCAGAAGGTCTGGCTGTTGGCCCGGGACCTGCCCCTCCAGACCTCGCAGACTTCCTCCAGAAAGCTGAACCCCCGCTACATTGGTCCATACACCATCTGCAGCATCGTCAACCCCTCTGCTGTCCGTTTGGATCTCCCTGCCGCCCTCAAGGTCCACCCGGTCTTCCACGTCTCGCTCATTAAACCCTTCTCCACCAGCCCCCTGTCCCCTCCTGCTCCGACTCCACCTCCCCCACAGGTCCTGTCGGACGGAGAGCCGGTGTGGAGCGTTAACAAGCTGCTGGCGGTCCGCCGACGGGGAAGGGGCTTCCAGTACCTGGTGGATTGGGTGGGTTACGGCCCCGAAGACCGGAGCTGGGTGCCCCCATCCTATCTCGCTGACCCCTCCCTCCTCGAAGACTTCTACCGGGAGCACCCGGATGCTCCTGGGCGGTCGTCCGGTGCCTCCCGTAAGGGGGGGGGTACTGTTGTGACTCCTACTCTGGCCCCACCTCCTCCTGGGCAATCAGCTCAACCACCACCACCTGGGCCCTCTCCTGCAGCTGCACCCAATCCGCCCAAACGACTCTGCACCCATAAAAGGCCCCTATGCACTCAGGCCAGTGCTTGATCTTACTGATGTTTTTGGCAACACGTCCCGTGGACCCAGCATCTCTCCAGGCTCCCCAGCGACTCCCTGCGTCTTCCAGAGACTCCTCTGCAACCTTCCTAGCCCCTCTTCCTCTGACCTCTTCCTCTTCCCCTTCCTCGGACGGATTTCTCCTATCCTCTGGACACTTGGACTCCCCCACAGACTCTCGCCCCTGGATCTCGAACTTGGTTCGTCTGCCGCATCACGCACCTATAGTTTGTCTCGGCCTCTCTCATTTTGTTTCTTCCCTCCTGGTTGTTTTTGCTTCATTAAACCTTCAGAGTTTATTTTTTTTAATTCCCGTGTCTGTCTGCCTTCTTTGGGGTTCCGCCACACTTGACCGCCAGTCCTCTCGAGCGTAACAATCTGCTTCAATTAGACTACAATTTAAAGCAAAAATGTATTAATTGGTTTAAATGTAAACTTAATCATAAGTATTTCTCTTGGAAGGCAACTAAAAGATAACAAATCATTTGTAATTTTTTACTGATTAAGGTGTTATATTCACCGATTATATTAGTGCAGCTACACAATGTAGCATTGCTCAGATGTATCAGCTTTGGAAGGAATGCAACATCTGAAGATCTACTGTAGAACATTAGTCATTACAAAACTGTTATACAAAACTATTTTTTGGTGGAAACAGACTTTAGTTACAAATAAACGTAGCCACCTTGTGTTTGTTTGTCTTGTCACGTGTCCCTTTACAACAGTACCAGTGGTTTGTTAAAGTTAGCTAAAACCCTTCAAATGTAAGAAGAAATATATTTTACCTTGCTCAGAGGTACTTCAACAGTGCTCTTAGACTGCACCTTGTCAGTTGATGATCCAAGTCACAGGGGATTTGAACCATAGAACCTCAAATGCCCAGCCTGGTCCCCTACAGTCTGAGCTACTCCTATAGTCCATTCTAAAATATTTTGTTCCATAATTCTGCATCATTTTGACACCCCTCTTTTTTTTTTTTCGCAGGACATGAGCCCTGATGATTTGAACTATTCATCAATAGACTTCCAAAGAGTGAAAAGAAGCAGAAGGACTCCACCAAAAAAGGAGCCGGAGTCACACCCTGTGTACGCTGCCACCAGATAAAGCCTGGGACAATCACGCAACGTGGAGCTCTTTTGGGATATTGTTTTTGACGGTTCACAGCTCAAAACAATTTTGTTGTCTCGCGCGTCCTGAAATCTGTTTCAGCTCTGCTGTAAAGTGATAATTAAAAATGCATTTAAAACGAGTCGTCATTTTCCGTAATGGAGAGTTGCACTGCAACTGAAGTGTCAGCCACAGGAAGTTTGGCTTTTTCTGCTCTGCACTGAAGATCTACAACAAAGACCTTCATGTCAAAAAAAGCACTGCAGGTCACATTCAGATTCAGATTCAGATTCAGGTCCTTTATTGTCCCACACAGGGAAATTTACAGTGCAACAACAGCAAGAGCACGCAGAGAAAAATAAGATAAAATCGAATAGAATAGACTTTGGAATATACAAAGAGGATGTAAACATAGAGAAATGAATACATGCTCAGAATATAAATGTTATGTACTCTGTCGCTTCAAGAATGATACTATAGTGCTACCATTAAGAACAAAAATGATAACGCATTGTTCTCACAGTTGACCCTCAAATCCCCATGTTACTAACCAGTAATAGTACATGGTAGTTAGAATAAAAATGTATACATCTACGCGTTTATGGCCTGATGGGAGTAGTTGCTCTTTTCTTCAGAAAAGAATCAAGTATTGGAGTTTGGGCACCCCTTGAGGATGCATCAAATTCAACTTCCTTCCTGGAAGTGTTTCTGGTATGATCTAGTTTTCCGAGGCCCCGGGCCTCCTCTCAGTATTTTCTCTTGAACATCGTGGATTACTTTTAAAACATTTCTTTCTCTGGCTCCACCGTTGAGACCAAAAACTCGCAACAACACATCTTTTGGCCAGGCACATAGACTACCTGGCAGACTATTCATTGTGTATTCAAAATAAAAAGAGAAAAAAGATTTTTTACAACCCTCAACTGCTCTCCAAGACTCAGAGCAGTCACATCATGGTTGTTTAAGCAATGCATCTACAGAAAGATTTGAGTTGATGTTTTCCTTCCTGAGAATGTGGTTGATGTGATCAAGTGTCCGTGCCTGCAGAAATGTAAAGAACAATGAATCAATTTTTAAAATCAATTCCTTTGTTTCAATGTGGAAGTCACACCCAAAGAAGTCTACAACCAGCTTCAGCTCAACTTTATTTCCTGCATTTAAAAGATTATTTTTAAATGATTTCAATTGAGAGCAGCAGACCAGAACCCAGACCACAGTGATGGAAAAGTCTGGCCTTCAGCTTTTTGCATCAACCGCACACTGCAGACTCTCACGCTGCAGATGTTTTTTTTTAAAAGGATCTGAGAGTAGAAAAGGCATAGACATGGTGCCCTATCGCTGTAAAGCATGTAAAACAATATCTGTGGTTTTGTTTCATCTCAGTCAGACAGACAGACAAGGTGACAGACAGATGGGTGTTCCAAAGCGCTACTGACATCTTTAAAAAAAAAAAAGGGGGGGAACATGAGACTTGAGGGTAAATGAACAAGAGCCACACTAGTTGAGCAACTCTCAGTGATATCATCATTACCTGAATGAGGCTCATGATGATGCTAACAGCTTTAGCACACTGTGGGGTCGGTAGGTACTAAAAGTCCAGATTGCAATGAAAATATCAATGAAGAATTTTAATGATGTTCAGATTTAACTGGCGATTATCAAATGTTTGCATTTCAGGTGTGATCTCTGTCTCAGGTCTGAAAGTGAAGTCTGGTAAAAATGTCACAGTAAGTTGTTCCAATTTCTCCAGTGCTCCCAGTATGATCAGCTGGTTCAGAATAGATCACCAGCTCAATTGCATGTTCCACTCTGAGGACTGTGAATTCAATATTCCATTTCATAATTTTACTTACAGATCAGTTGTCTGGACTACCAATAAGGGATATGATCCTTGGCGGGCTGGTCATTTTTTTTTCATGATCATCAATATCTGTCTCACTGTTAGAATCAATATATGAAGACATTTTTAAACTGCAATAACTGCCTATCTATTGTCTTGTAGCCCGGGCTGCTCAAGAACAGTGTGCACAGGATGAGGAACTGAAACCATGTTGTTTTGCAGACTCGGGTCACAGATGCGACTTAGGCGTCACTGTCTTTTCATCCGAAGACAAAAACGTGTCCAGCGTCCTCTGTCAGAAGGGCCAGACATGGATCTTGTCTATTCAAATGTCAGAGTGAATGTGGAGGCTCAGGCTGAAAATGGCAGCATTAGATAACTTCATTTTGTTTGTGTGTATTTGTTTTAATGCTTTAAAATATCATCATGCAGGACAAATGTATTTGGAAATGCAATAGACCAGCCCCTGTCCCGGTGCTTTTTTCAGTTTCTGTGAGCTTTTTAATACATTTTTAATAAATAAAACATTTTTGTGATTTATAGAGCTATAAAAGTCAGTTATACTGTTCAGCGTGTATGATAAGCATATTTTTGGCCTAGATCTCAGGTTTAAAAATGTAGAAATGAAAGACTCATATGAAAAAGAAGAGAGAAGCAATTATGTGATATAAGAGACTTTCTGGTGTTTATCCAGTTTTATGATGAAGCAGAAAAAGAGGAAGTGAAGAGAGGGAATAAAGCCGCATCAACTGCTGTGATCACTCCTGCCAGGATTTTTATTTTACATTGTTTGCAGCCAGGGTGGAGCTCTTGATATATGATTTTTGATGAATACCACAATTTAATGATTTAACATCTAGCTAACTTGGATTTCTCAGCATTTTTGGTAAAAGGCATTCCAAAGAAAACCATATAATTTCTGGAGTAATGGTTTGGAAATATCAAAGACTAGACAGAAAGGACTGCAAGTCTGTTCTTGCATCGCAGGGTATATTAATAAATAGTTTTATTTTAAGCTAACTTTAATTACCCCTATTGTTTTTTGTATTTGATGTGTTAGCCCCTTGTTAATTTACATTTGTTTAGGGCACAGCAGGATATTTTGCCCATATTTGATCAATACATTGTATCTATGTTTATCTGGTATATTTGTTCAGTACACAACTACATAACATGATGTTAAAACATCAGTAACTTTTCTACTACTCTCTTGTAGCTAACAAACTGTGTGCTGGTTAGCGTTAGCATCTTACCTTGGGACAGACACAGTGGATGGATTCGGCTGCAAGTGAGGACTTCCACTCTATTTAATCCACATTTCGGATCTCTCCAGTTTTGGTTTTGGGAAGGAAAAAACAACATCACCCAAACATTTTAGATATCGTTCTGGAAGTCATTTTTCATCAGAAGCTAAGCTTGCCAGGTGCGCCTTAGTTACCGTTGCTAACTTATGATTGGTCAGCGGCGTTTCTAGGCGGGATTTACCAAAGGGTAAAATAAAGATAACCGGTTCTTTCTTTTCTTAGAATCATGAAAAAATTCTCACTTCTGTACATTTTAAATAGTCATCTTTAGGAACATGTACAGGATCAAATATATTTAGGACATTTTTTCGTAGAAATCTGGTTTCGACTCAACGTTTCCACCTACTATACGAAATATATTCAAACCCCATCACTGATCATGATCAGCAATAAATGTAGCGATTCAAGCGTGGATAATTTTTATATTTTCTAGAATAAAAACAAAAGGCAGCAAAATAAGGAAAGTTTTTTTTAATTCATGAAAATTGAAAAATGTGGCAATACAATGCAAATACTAGATTATCTCTGCTGCTACAACTTCCCTTCAGTCATGTGAAAGAAATCATCCCCCTCTGAATTGTAGTTTTATCAGTGTATTTCCATTAGTTGTAATGAATTTAGTGTTTAACCCAAGTCCTACAATCAGGATCACCAATTTCGACAGCAGTGTCTGCAAAGAGCATTTTCTTGTCTCCAGACTATAAAAACACACTTTAAAGAGGGTGCCGTGTTTCATGTGACATTAATTTTTAAAACGTGTCCTTCGCACTTCAGCCTTTATAACCAGTCGACATCTTTACCCACTAAAGTTTTCCAAGCCATCTTTTCATAGCATGTGAACAATTTACAACTCTGCATTGGACAGTCTATACAGTTAAAAAGTAAGTTTCAAGTTATTAGAAAAACATTTGTTGAGCAAATGTTTGAGATAGTGTGTGTGTGTGTTGCCATCTCCTTCAGAAGTTCTGAAAGCCCTTAACTTACCTGACTTTGGAGACCTCCAGCAGTCATCTCCCCCAGACTTTATTCTCCTGAGATTGCAATCTCCCACTGTTTTAGTGGGACTCGAACGCGTCGTCACTCTGATGCAACTGTGCATGTTCCGTGCTTTAAGGAGGGATGGGGAAATATACGCCGGCTAATGTGTCAGGGGAGCCCAATGATCGTAACGTCGAGAAAGATATCGAGGGGGCGGGGGGGTGTTCTCGTATGATACCAGCGGATAACATCATCAATGCAGACGGCACACTGGATGAGGTACTTTAACGAGCGGCATGATTTTTAGTTACATTACTGAACATATCTGTTTATTTAAGGTTCATAATGGAAAACTACATGTGAGCGCGTTGTGTATTCAGTTTTTCCAAGGTTTAACAGTGAATTTTGAGATGAACGCCACGTTTTTTTTTCCTTTTAAACCGGTGGAACCCAACGTGCAGGTTAAATGTAATATCAGTTAAAGGTACATGGGTACAAGTCATCGCCTAGAAGCTAATTATTCAATTCTCTAAAGTCACACACAATATCAGAAGTAGTCCAGCAAAAAAGTCCAAATAAAAAAAATTAGAGTAATGGTCGCCACGACGTCAAGCATTAAAAATACAGCACAGTACAAACTAAAACAATCAGGATGGGGGGGGGGGTTGAGGTAAAAAAATAAGACGGCTGTAAAACAGTGCCAAATGAATAAAAATTGAAGGAGACGTGGACGTCGGCAATTCACGTCGTCCTGTGAACGTCGCAGGGGAACGTAACGCGCTCAGCCAGAGAAGAGGATAGCGTCACGTGCATCAGGAGGCGGCGTGTGGCGACGGAAGCGGGCGACGGTCCTGGAAAAAGAGCAAATGAACACAAATGAACTGTCGGCCATTTTTTAGAAAGCAACGCTGTTCCGTGTTAAGTGAGCCCGTTGCCAGTTCTGCATCACGAGTCCTGCTCTTTCACTAGTGATCGGTCTCTGCGATTTTATCGTTAGGTAAACGTGTTAGAGAGGTCGCGAGCTGCCTCCATCTTCAGTGCGACGAATGGAATTTGAGAAATACGTCCTACCACCTATTCTCACCTTCACGACGGGGGGGGGGCCTTGTTCAATAAGTATAACGTGCAGGCGGCGGCGGAGGCAACCGTTCTGTGAATGGGTCCCTGGCACGTGGAACTCCATACGCCGGGACACGGGAAACAGGTGAGAGTCGGGAGCGCTCGTAGGAATGGCCATTACTGGCAGGGGGCACCGGCGCAGGGGGCGCTCTCCTGAGGGGGCTGCGTTCTCGGGCGTAGTACGACGACGGCGGTGGGGGGATGGGCCGACGATCGTACGGGTCAATCGATGGGGTTATAAGGCGATCTCTGACAACGGCCGGGGGGGGAGGGGGAGGAGGAGGGACACCGGGACGCTGGGCATCGTAGGTCATGCCGTAAGGACGGGCTCTATACTTCTCGTAGTAGTCTACCACGCCATATCTATCCCTCTCGCCATCGTATGGTCGGTCAGGGTAAACAGCCCTTCGAGGAGGAGGGGGCGGCAAAGGAGGGGCAGGGTAACCAGGGGGCATATGGCTAATGCGGCCTCTCATGTAACCAGGTGGGGGGGGCTCTGGTCGGTCCCCTGGGTAATGAGGAGGCCAATAGCCACCGCAGTCTGGGGGAGGAGGAGGAGGAGGATAGGCATCCTGTTCTTCATGTCTGGGACGACTCTTTGAAATCTGGACATGGATACGTTTTCCTAGACACACACACAAACAGAAAAAATGTAATCAAAAGATGTCCATAATCAACATTTCTCATGTGATATCATGACGCGTTACCTTGAAATTCAGTGTTATCCAGTCCCTTAATTGCATCCATGGCCTCATCTGAATTTGACATGTGGACAAAAGCAAAATTCTTAACGACAGCACACTCTGTGACAGAGCCGTACTCTTCGAAGAGTGCGCGGAGCTCATCGTCAGCACCCTTTTCTACATTTGCAACGTGCAACTTGACGGCGCCGGGGTTCTTCCCGTGGCTGGCTTCTACGTTGATTGCTGTTCCGTGAAGCTTGTGCAGGTGGAGGCTCTTTATTGCCTTTGTGGCGGCCTTGCGGTCATCCATGTGAACAAAGGCGTAGTTCTTGATGATGGCACACTCTGTCACTGTGCCATATTCTGTGAAGAGTGCCTTGATTTCCTCCTGGTTTGCCTCTCGGGGCAGATTTCCGACAAAAATCTTCACCATGTTTGCAAATCTGCTCCACAACAAATCACAAAAGCGGATAAAGGTACAGGTGAGAATTGATCCGAAGCATTTTAATTGAATTCCATGCATCTGCCATCTAAACTGAAGACCTGAGGGTTCATTCCATTCATTGTGAAAATGGTCAACGATGGCCTAAATGACGGCTCACCGTGCTGTTCTTTGAGAGAGCTTATTGTGAAGCTCAAGTGTTTCATTTAAATGTAGAAGTGGAATTAACAATACCGAGAAAATAACGCCATTTTAAGCGCCCTTTGACACAATTTTAGCAATTGTGCTAGCGCAAATCACAGCTAGCTTGCTAATAACGCCACGCTCACAATTTACTGTGGTCCATAAAACAATACGTGCCTGCCAATATCATTGTCAATGGATCTCTCGTGTAAATTACTAAAAAAAAACATCGACTGATTTTTTTAAATAACATATAATTACCTTTAAACGTGGGACCACTTTGTCTGAACCAGTCTCGATTCCGCTGTGCCTTTTTTTTGTGTGTTTGTGTGCATGCCAACTTCTTCATGTGAGTGCAGGGTATGGGTAAAGCTGTAAACATCGCCCTCTAGGTGCCAGGCTGTGTAATGACATGCTTTAATTAAAAATAATAATAACTGCAGCGCATTCGTCCCGCTCATAGTATGACCACTTTATGGCCGTAACTTCGTGTTGAATAATTTCAGAACATTCTCGTTTCAAGAGTGTAATAAAAGGCTATGTGAAGAGTAATGTGATGGTAATTTCGAAAATCTCTTCCACTTTCACTTTGTACAACGGCAGCACTTATTAACCAGCGAGGTCATCGTTTTGAAAGACTTGATTATCTTCTTCCTCTAAACTTACGGGAAGGTTTCGACAGAGGAATTTTCGACATGACTCCTTCGTAAATCGACTGCAGGCGACTTCTGAAACTTGCATCATCGGGGAAATTTCGGGGGCAACCATGCTGAGTTCACGTGTTCCCCAACAAATAGTAAAAAAGCATTTTTAACCGCCCCATCTCATCAAAACACTTTGAACAGCACATTGCGTATGATTTTTAAACACAATGTGAGTAAAGATAAATTGTAATGTTTTGTTACTGTGTTTTGCCTTCTTTTATTACAAAAGACTACCTTTTGCATGGTTATTTATTTGTTTGTTTTTCTTTTCCATTATTCTTCTAGTGGAAAATACGCCTCCTATAACCTACTAAGGCCATTATTTTAACCTCCCTCACCGTCGAAGTAGCTAGTTTTAAACACGAAGGTCCGGGTTAATGACATAAACGTAGAGACTTTTGCGTGGACTGTTACTCAAAGACATTTTACGACTGCCAGTGAACGCAGCTGTTTAGTTTTGGTCTCGTGAGAGGAAAGAGCCGTAGCAGTCGGGAGCAGGCGGCGCTGGTTTAAGTAGGATTTGCAGACTTAAAAGACGACCAGTTTTCATAAAAAGTTCGTTTTACACCAGCAGGATTATAGAAATATCTTCCGTACATCTATTTCGATTTTCTGCAGTCCTCCAGAGATTGTTTTCCTTTTGGATCTGCCTCTTTTATCCATCATTTGGAGACTTTGTTTCTATGATGAGCGTGTCCAACACAATGGAGACGGAGGAAGACCTTCTGCCTTGTCTCCACATTAAGCTCTACCACCCACAGCAGCATTGTCAGGCTCTTTACCAGTTGCTTCCCCTTGGGTCCAGGTGCAAACATTCCGCAGACGATCCCCTCAGACTGGGCCGGGATGACCGTGCCTGCACCTTCGCCCTCTTCGACGCCCGGGTGTCCCGCAAACAGCTGTCCCTGCAAGCCTACCGGTCCCCGCACAGCGCGGACATGCTGTTCACCGTCCAAAACTTGAGTCAGAAGTCGCGGATGATCGTCAACGGCTTTGAGCTGGACTACCTGGAGAAGATGGACCTCCCAGACAAGGCGTTGGTTCGGTTCGGCCAGTACCAGCTGCTCATCGTTCGGGAGTCGGGTGAAGCGAAGGGGAGCTTTGAGGTGGAGTTCGAGGTGCTGACGGTGTCTCCAGCCAGAGAGACGTGTGCGCCCGCGGGTGCACCTGTGGTGGACTCAGGATCCTGGGACCCCAAGAGTTACTCGGCTGAGTTTGGATCACACGGACCTCTGGAGACTGACGAGACGCTGATATGTTATTCTTGAGTCTTTTTCTTTTTAAGATATCGTACTGAAGTTCATATTATTTCAGATTTGCATAGACAATATTAGTATTTTGTACTATATATGGACAAAGCTGTGAAAATTATAAATGTAAACAGGTTTTTGTGTGTATTTAATCCTTTATGCATTTCATGCCTACTTATATCATAAATGTGGTTTTATTCCTTAACATTTTTGTATGGTGAAGGTCAGGAATATAACAGATTTAAAAATAAAAACATTCAAACAGCCTTATTCCAGTATCAATAATCTATCACCTATAAACCGATTGTCAGTGAAATGTAACCAGGCAACCATCCCAAATATGAAATGTCACATCAAAGATGTAGTAAAGCACAAGTGGGAGTGTACAGGCAGTTTAAGCGTTATTGAGGCCATAAACAGGACGGTTTAGGATCTCTACGCTTGTAAATGAGCGGAATGTCACGTATGTAGGTTGATTGTGCAACTCCAGCGTGTTCACAAGACCTGATTTCCGAACAACGAAAACTCAAAATGGGAAGGCCGGAAAATGCTTTTAATTTCGAACATTAAAAGGAAATCTCATTTTGCCATAGAAATACAGTAAAACTGCAGAGGATAATCTATGATGCAGTCCATATAAAGTCAGGCCTTTTATATGTCATAAATTCAAGTGTCTCTTGTACAAGTATGTTGCATTATTTTGGCTTAGTGCTGGTTCCTCTGGGCTGGAAGCTCACGCCAGCTCGACAACCTGAAAGAATAGAAAATATATTGACGTAAATTCTGTATGAAATGTCGACTAAACTGAACTTGTGCCCTTTACCTGTCAGGTGGATTCCACCACTTCTGGAGATGATCGGGCCACAAACTGGACTGTAGAGCTGTTACGAAAAAAGACTAGAAGTCAATTTCTGAACCTAAATTCAAGCCTAAGTTCTACATAGAAGTTAGAATATCAATATAAAAATGCCTTTGAGTTTTTTTTTTCCAAATTTAAACAATTACAGAAGCATTAAAATACGAGCCACACAATTAACGCATCAATTTGGTTGGAAAGTAAATTCAACACTGCCAAATGGAGTTTGAAAAGTTTAAAACGACCTACCTGGTCTACACAGGGCGCTGGACATCCTCCAGAAAGACAACTTACCATCAAACTGCATCAGGAGTCTAAACACCTACAAAAAGCACAAATACTAAGAATACCGGTACAGTTTTTACTCAGTGGTGTAATTATGGAAATAACGAAACTGTCTGAATGAGCCGGAACAGAAATGAATGCTAGGGAACAACAAATCACTGACTCGGCACAAAGATGGCGAGCTCAGGGCTGTTGCGATAGGGCCAACACGGAGATGCTGCGGATGGACGCACTGCATTTAAAATTTAGAGCCACAGGACACTGTGGATAAGTGGCCAAAAGACGGGTGCAAATTTTTTTCCCCGATTCGTTCGCCAAATGTGGACGGAGCTGAGGAAAAACAAATAAATAGGTCACCTACCATGTGTCAAGCTTAGCGTGAACACTGAAACTGAAAAAGCAACTTAGTTAAACGGCTCGCAACGTTCAATGATTTCACAGTTAAAAGCGCCGGTTTTGGGTTTGATTCGTTTATTTAAAAGCCTCCAAATGAAAAAGAGAGGAAAAAAAAAAAAAATCAACCTGGAAATAGAAACTCATACATGAGTGGCGGTGTAGGTTCTACTGCCGCAAGAAAAGATCAACACAAAGTATAAAATAGAAAACCACAAACCACTGCGGCTACTGCGAGTCATGCTAATGGGTCGCAAATCGTACTGCAAAAAAAAAACACAAAAAAAACCAGAACTGCCACACGTCGTTTTGCATTTGATGCTTTGATCTGGTTTTTGTCGTCTGAAGCTTTCAAAGGCAATTCCATTCAAATGACTTTCTTTCTTGTGAGGCCGTCTATTTAGATAGCGCTGTGCATTTGGCTTTTACAGGGATGCACCACACTAAAATGGACTACGACCAGCAACGTATCCTGCAATACATCAAAGGACTTTTAACAGATCAGGCAGAGCAAAAAAAATCAGAAACAGCTCAGATTACATTGTTGTCATGTGTTTTTTTTTTTGTTTTTTTATGTACGGGGGGGGGGGCTGTCCGCAATAGAGTATCTTCCAGTAATTCTCAGGCGAACGCAACGCAATCCGCCGTAGACGAAGTGGGGGTGTGTGTATAGCGCCACGTGCATCAGCAGACGACGACGATCTTGTCATATTCTAAACCTGGAAAGAGAGCACACCACAAATGTCAAGGAGCGTGTTTTCCTCTGGATCGGCGCAAGTTTTATCTTTGTTTAGCAGAGTCTGAGTGTTGTTAGCCTAAAACCTTTAGATCAGCAAGATTTAAGCTCTGGTTGATGTTGGTGGTGTGACTGTCAGTGTCTTGTTTTTAGCTAAGGGTGGCATCAACTGCCTCTCTGTTCTCACCTTTTTATTAAACTTTCATAGGTCCTAATAGCCGGGATATCGGGGTGGCGGCGGAGGTGGCGGCAGCTGTACTCTCTCCGTAAAACTGTCCCTGGGGCGTGCGGCTGAATACAACTGTGGCCTAGCGACCGGGGAAAGCCGTGACCGCTCGTAGGAGTACCCATTACCAGTGGACGGAGCAGATGGAGCGGGCGCTCTCCTGATCGGGCTCCGGTCCCTCATCATGGAGGTCGGAGGAGGCGGCGGTGGGAGCGGGCGGCGCTCGTATGGGTCATGGGCTGCCATACCGAGGCGCTCTCTAACCAGCGCCGAGGGTGGCGGCGGCGGAGGGGGGATGGCGCGCCTGTCGTCGTAGCCCATCGGGCCGTACGGGCGGGTTCGGAATCTCTCATAGTAATCGACCACCCCATAGCCGTCCCGCTCGCCATAACCGCGGTCAGGGTACCCTGCCCGTCTTGGCGGAGGCGGCAATGGAGGCGGAGGAGGGTAACCAGGCATGCGGCCCCTAAAGGGAGGCTCGGGCCTCTCCATTGGATAGGGAGGTGGATAATAGCCTCCTCTGCCAGGTGGAGGTGGAGGATATTCCTCCTCCTCTGGTCCCCCTCTGGGCCTACTTTTAGATATCTGAACATGAATGCGCTTTCCTGAGAGGAAACAAAATGTAAAAGGCTGAACAAAAGTTAAACACCACCAAAAATGTCATTTTAAGAGAGGGTTCTCACCTTGAAACTCAGAGTTGTCCAAGCCCTGGATAGCGTCCATGGCCTCTTCAGAATTGGGCATGTGCACAAAGGCAAAATTCTTGACGATCGCACACTCGGAGACGGTGCCATACTCTTCAAAAAGCTCCCGGAGCTCTTTGTCAAAGCCTTTCTCCACGTTGGCGATGTGGATCTTCACGGGACCTTGGTGGCCCTTCCCTCGGCTGAGCTCTACATTAATGGGCCTGCCATTCAGCTTGTGAAGATGTAGCTCCCGTATGGCTTTAGTGGCCGATTTACGGTCTTCCATGTGAACAAAAGCATAGTTTTTGTACTTGGCACATTCCGTGACGGTGCCATACTGGACAAACAGAGCCTCGACTTCGTCTTTTTCCGTCTCTGGAGACAGGTTACCGATGAAAATTTTCACCATTTTGCTTACACGGGACTTTCCTGCAAACATTTGGTGCAATATTAGATTTAACAGACAATTGTGATATAAGGTTAACAACGAAAACTGGTGATTCGTCAGCTAACATGCCAAAGGATAAAGGCCTAGGCCTCATGTCAAACAATTTAAACAACCAAAGGCTTTAATAGTAAGCATAAATATCATTTCATTGTGTTATTACATTTGTGAACACACTTATTGTAATTCCAACTCCAAAACGCGATCAATTAATCGGTATAGATTCTCAATAATCTAGGATTAGCTTCAAACTGTTAGCCATTTTGTTTCTAATGAATAAGGTTATCACAAATCTACTACATAGCAGGTGGTGACTGTGTTGCATCCGGAAAACGTAATAAAACGAGCAAATGAAAATAAAGTCGACCATAAAGAACGGAATAATCACTAAAAGCAAACACTTACAACTTGCTAGATGTTACAGTACTCCCGGTTGTTCTTCTTCTTCGCGACTTCCGGTTTGGCGCTCGCTCGTTATCGCCACCTAACGCTCCGGAATAGGAACTAAACGCTTTCTTAATTTGTGCTTTGATAATACACTATATTAATTAGATACGTTTTCGGTCTCAGTGTTAATTTGAAGTGTGTCCCAGTTTGGCAAGTTTATCATTTAAAAAAAGAAAATTTTCTAGTGGGTCCCAGATAGGTATATTCATATAAATGAAACCCCTTCAGATTGTGCACAATAGGGAGAAGCAAATGGCAATAAAACCTAAACCACTCAAAATAAAAAGATCCCAATTTTCTTTCAAATATCCAAACCAACCAGTGTAAAGAGTTCCTACTTGGAATTAATCGACTAATTTTCAGATTTCCTACAATTTGAAACTTTCCCGTGTACATTTTCCATTAGAAAAGATGGAACCAAGATCACCCGTGCTTTTGTAAACCATGTCGTGTATAATTTTAGTTTGATTGTTTCTTTAATGTGGTCACTGATTATCACAGACTCAAATGTATAATCTAGCTGTCCTAAATTTTTGGAATTTTAGAATATTCTACATTTTACAACAATTTAAGTTGAATAAGAAATACAATCTAATCCCGACAAACCATGAGCACATTCTGTTAAATGCAGATGACCAGAGGGAGCAACAGATAACCCCTGAGTGATGCCTGATCTTTCAAAAAAAACAAAAAAATTAATCTTAGTATAAATGAATTGCTATCGATAATCACGCCTGCCAATCATAAACCCACAGAATTCCGTATTCTGGATAAAGCGTTCCTAGTAAAAAAGAACAAACAGTTCAGGGGGGAAAGTATACCAAACAATGAAAACTCCTTTATTGCCATCAGAACATGAGTGAGAAATCCAGACAAAGTCTGACAGAGCAGAATCGACCACACGCGCACACACACAGGCAACAGTCTTTCTACAAGACGTGAGGGATACAGATACATAAGGAAATACAGTACTCACACGATGAGGTATACAGGTATACACACACGCACACGCACACGCACACGCACACCACCCTCCACTTGCGCCCATGCAGCTGCACCGATGTACAAATAGTCTGTGTTTTATCGTTCACTCGTTTAAAAACGCAACGCACGGGCGAGCCGGAGCGTATAAGAGCAGCATCTGGAACCGTCTTCCACCCGCACACCCAGTCAGTGTTCCTGTCAGGACCTTTGGTCTCACCGACGCCCGCGTGTGACTCCGCCCACACCCACACATGACTCCACCCATGCCCACTCTTAACTCCGCCCACATCTTTTGACTCCGCCCGTGTCCTCTCAACACTGAGATTCTCGCGAAGGAATTAATTTTGGTGTGGGGGGGGTGGGGGTGGGTTTGCACCTGGGCAGGTGATCGTTAGGGGCTGGGTAAGTCACAAAATAGTTCCACTCTTCCCTAGGTTGTTGGGGGGGAGGGGTCCAGGATTACTTGGACATTCAATGTGTACATTAGCAGCAATTCTATTGGATGAAACAATGGAGTCAGATTAATAAACACCCTTATTTCTCCCCCCCTTCTCATGCAGGTCAGGCACCACCCGGCTGCTTGTGAACTAGATGCCATGCAAGTTAGAAAAATAGACTGCAAACCCACAAGACAGAGAAATCAGAGTTCGTCTCCAGAGAAGAGGTTGATTTAAATCGTTTCGTTTTATTATTTTTTTTCTTCGTTTTCTAAGATGTGGAAATAGCAACAGAAAAAAAAAATAATACTTGAGAGCGGTAACCAAGACAACAGTAACAACATGAGCAGAGAGCCACTGAGGTTATGAGGCTCTCCTTCTCTTTGATCCTGACTGCCAGGTACGATTACAGACCCCGATTCTACAATTTCTTGGTGCGGTCCTCCGGTTACCGTGACTACAGTGACCCGGCACGCCTAGTGTACCTATGTCCGCGCTTCTTGTCTCATTTTTTAAGGTGTCCTCAATACTCCCACAGTTGCGCAGTCTCCAGGCCCGCCTGTCCCACAGAGGCGGCCGCGCTCTCTCGTCTGGAGCTACCCGCTGACGCTACCGAGGCCAGAAACTAGCACCACCGACCTCTGCGACGGGACAGGCGTGGTGTGGTTCCCTTATGCTCATGTGTAGGGTGCCACCCTGGACCCTTGTAGGCTAAATGAAAAGATGCGTCACATTTACGACCTCGCCCACCCTTCTGCTAATTTCGTGGTTGCCAAATATCTAACACACGCACACTGCCGCCGTCTCGCACTAAGGACAAGTGCCCTGAAGTTTGGCACTAGACTTCCCCCTCATGTCGGCCAGACACTCTCCTCATCTCTACATCTTCCATATCACAGGTCTGTTCTCTTCTTGGAACCGAAAACAACAAAAAAAAAAAAAACCTGGAAGAAACCCCCTCCTATTTTTTTTTTTTTTTTTTTTTTAATTTTTTTCAAATTCAAGGCACAATGTCTATCAACGCTCCCGTCCGGTTGTCTGTCTCCGTTGTACAAGTGTGTGCCCATCGCATCACATAAGCTATTGGACCGTCTCGCCACCCCCTAACGGTTCGCGACACCTATCCGATGTTTTTTTTTCCCCCGGAAAAAAAAGAAAGAAAAATAAAATCAACCGTATGGGTCGAGTGAGGGCGACCGCCAAGTCCAAAACCAATGCTAAACAATGAACAAAGTAATCGGAACAACAAAAAAAGACAACCATTTCAAAAACAACAAAAAAAAAGAAAGTCTCGTCCTTTTTCTCATATCAGTATTTTTAAAAATCAAGTCATATCCACCAGCTGGTTTTGGCAAGCCAGTTTTTTTTTTTTTTTTTTTAAATAAGCACTAAGTACTGATAGATAGAATAGCATACACCGTTAACGCGTGTTTTAAGTAGATGCATTTGTCGATTTATTCGCTCTCATAGTATGAATTCAGGTATTTTGTCACTCATCTGTTTAATGTTTGTGTTAATGCAAGCAGGGACAGTTTGCCATGGAGTCTTGCTTTGAAAGGGTTTTGCAAGGGGGCGAGGGGTCGTGCCTTTAGGAGACCCCGTTGACCATGGTCAGGTTCTCGCTGGGAGTGGTCACGCCTTTGCTGGGGGAGTGCCTGGAAGGGTTTCGCTCAGCCTTCTGTGTGCCGGTCCCGTTCTCCTGGAGATACAAAACGGTGGCGCGATATAAACGCAAATACGGGAATAAAGGCGAGGCGGGGGCGGGGTTAATGGTTCCCGTCTGTACCTTGGGCTCGGGACCGCTGTGGTTTTCCTTCTGGGGCACGTTCTCCCTGCTCTCAGACTCGGCTCGAGATATGTAGTCGGCAATGGTCACTAAGGAGCATTACAATGTGTTACTGCTGGTGTTTCACCTCAACAATAAAAACTACAAGCGATCAGGCTGCCAAGCGAGGACACAGGTAAGAGGCCAAAATCTTCCTACCCAAAAGAAAAAAGAAATCACACCTTCTCTGTGCCAGGTGGGTGAACCGTCATCCTCATCTTCTTCAGTGCGTTTACCGCGGTTACGGCGGCGGCGACTTCGGTTGCGGCGCGGAGGCTGTGGCTGTTGGGTCTCGGCTAAAGACAAATGAGAAAAGCACGCTTATATTACCGTATTTTCTGGACTACAAGTTGCACCTTTTTTAGTTGGACCGTTGGTCCTGCCACTTGTCTTTTGAAGTGATTTATATATGAAAAATAAACGCCATATCATCTTCGGCCACAAGGTGGCTCCCTCTACACTCCTAACAAGTCGATGCTGCTTGGCACCAATGCAGCCAATATTCCCGCGTAACGTCTAGTCTAGAAAATGTGGTAACTATTTGTGTACATCATTACTTTACACTTGTGATCTATATTTCAGGCCACATAGAGGAAATTAAACAAATATGTCATCCTCACATAGTCCATTCTCACTGGGACCAGCCTGGTTGTCTGACTCAGTAGCAGCATCCATCAAGCTGGGTTCCTGGTCGTTCCGGCGGCGGCGGGATCGTTTACGATTGCGGCCTCCGGCGCCTTCGCTCAGGTCTGCATCGGGCAGCTCTCCCTTCCCCTCCAGCACTGAGTACGGGTTACTGTCTGGATCCCGTAGCACTGGATGAACCGCAGAAAATAAGCAATGTGAGAATGCCAAGCTAATGCTAGCTGTGCTTGAAAAGAAGTAGCCTAATACTCAAAGAATATTTATTAATTATTATTAACTGACAAAATTTCATAAGCTAATCACTGTTTCTGTCTCAGTCATTTCAAAATATTTTAAGAATTAAGGTTTTAGCTACCTGAGCTAATTGAATTTGAAGGCTTGGACCCAGGCCCGCCACGGCCTCGTCCTGTGTTGGCGCCTCGGCCCCTGTTGCCCCTTCGTGCGCCTCTCTCGTCGCCACTTGTGCCCCGGGGCCGCTGCTCTCGCTCGTTCGCGTCTTCGGGCTCAGAAGTATTCGACAGTTCTGAGTTTGTGACTGGATTGGGTAAAAACAAAAGGTAATTGTGAAACCAAGTGTTTCTCGCTTGTGCTAATCATGCATTTACTGTTTATCTCTCATTATCTTTATTTCAACGTGCGTTGTGGGTGAAAGGTGACATCATCATAGACTCTTACCAAATCCAGAGTGTTGGTTGTTAGGTCCCCTGTGCCCTCTGCCTCGGGGGGCGTAGTTGCGAGTGGTGTGGAGCGAGTTGTTGCTGTCGTCCGTCAAGTAGCCTCTGTCTCGTTCCCCACCGGGGCCTCTGCTGGAGGGTGCTCGGTAACCCACCCCGATCTGACGGAGCTGGTCATCGATCTGGAGTCGCTCCATGTAAAGCTGCTCCATCTCCTATAGACCATGACAAAGACACACATGCAAGTGTGTGGATATGCCTGGATGTGCTTGCGATTCCAGCATTCGACCACTGAGCGGCAGCAGAGAGCTTGTTGCCGTTAATAAACGCATAGATGAAAGAGATCTGTTGAAAGTTGATGTGAAAGTACCCCCAGGTCTAGAACCCCTCAGTTGTAAATTTTGGAATAGCAATAAGTCAGTGTCATAACTCTGTTACAGCACTTTGCCCAGATTTCACTTTGGCAACTATATTTCACCCGATAAATTGAAACTATAAAAAGTTTCTTCCGATTTGAAAAATCAGATCAAACTCATTCCCTTTTTAACAAGTGTACTATCGCGTTCTCCTGCCCGCTGCTCTGCTACATAAGGCATCCAGCCCACACGAGGGAGGGGGGGCAACGTCGTCCAATGGCAGTGGTGCATTGACAGCACTTTAAGTTGGGTGGGGGTCTCTCACTTTGTGACCCGACAGCTGCTTCCACAAATGACAGCTGAAACCCAGCAGAGGTGCGAAGGTAGTGGAGTGGATTTGTGAGAGGGTCTTTATTTTTGGAAGCTAAGGGTCCAGATAACTGGTAATCTAAACTCCGATGCTGGTCATCCCAGCCGGCAGTGAGGACCTATATATAAAAGTGCATGAGGTAAGGGCAAAATTATGTGCTCTCAGCAGACACCACCCCTGTGAGTTCAGGCAGAAGGGAGACAGGTGACCCACCATGGAGCCCCTTGGACCGGCTCCTCTGAAACACCGCTATTCTGGCTCAAATGTGAAAACCAGAAACGGAGCTAAAGTTAGCAAGAAACGTAAAGAAAGGACCGACCTGGAGATAAGACATGTGGTACTCCAACAGAGCCCAAGCGGTCTTGATGTTTTCTTTAGTACCCACAAACACAAAGGGAACCATGCCCTAATGAAAGACAAAAAAAGGAGAGATTGTGATTATTCTAAAATAAAGCAAAAATGAGCAACAATTCACCATGAAATGTGCACAAAACAATAATCACATTTCGATGTGGATTACTGAACAATCACAGAATGATGTGAACACTTAGAAACACCAAGCAGAAGTATAACAAAAAAAACCCAAACTCTAGTTTCTCCTACATGCCTGGCGCGGCCCACAAATGCTCCGCTTGTTGAGTGCGGTAAAAGCGACAAACGAAAAAAACAAGACAAGAAGCGGGATGGAACGATGTCAAAGCAGACGGGGTTTTAGTTTTTTTAAAGGAGCTGGGGGGGGGGGAATTGGCGAGTGGGAGACAGGCCGGACTGTCCATTCACCTCTTTGCTGCTGGCAGTGTCGTCCCCGCCTGCCCCCTGCCTGCCTACCTCCACCCGGGGAAGTTTTTTGTCGTTGTCTCCCTCGATCCGGACCCGAACCACACCTGACTTGTCTACGATCTCCTGGATGACTTTGCCGCTCTTGCCGATGACTTTGCCTTTACAGAAGAAAGGAGGCGGTTTAAAAACGGCTTAAATTTCCATAATAAGACAAAGGAGCAGTTAAAAGAAATTAACGATAAAGAAGTGGGACGTGGGAAAAGAGCTCTCTCGGGTAAAGTCACGACGCCAACTCACCGACGAGGTTCCTGGGTACCTGAAAATACTCTTCTCTGAATTCGAGATACTCTCTAGCCTGTCGTACGGCCTCTGGGCTCTGCAACGCAACAAACGACTCAGTTCGGGAAGCCCATCCGTGCACATCTGCGAAGCGCCATCGGCATACCTCTCCGTAGATTCTGAACGTGCAGCTCTCCTCCTCCAGCTCAATTGCCGTGACGCCAGGCACCTTCCTCGCCTGCTGAATGTTGGCACCGTGGGAGCCGATGGCGAGGCCCATCAGGTCCTCGCTGACTTTGACTTCCTCCTGGTACGCCGACGCCAACTGCTTACTTGTCTGGGATTGGCAGAAGCAGATGTGGCTCGTCAGCGATGGCTGCGGACAAGGACTCGGCGCAGCCGTCGAGATGTTGCTCACCTCCAGGTGCTTGGAAGCTTCTTCGTTGCGGGACATTAGCATTAGCTTGGTGCGGATGCTGCGGAAGTGCATGTCGCTCAGCAGAGTTGCGCGTTTTACCGTGGCTCCGTTTGTTGACTGGAGAGAACGTTTTGAGAGGGAGTTTAATCAAAACAACCAAACACAATGAGCTTTTTTAGCGTGTCGTACTGACCAGCACGATGAGCTCGTGGGACTGGGCGCTATACGAGATGCTGTTCGCTCCGATGGCCTTCCTCAAGTCCTTGTGAATGTTGTCATTTGAACAGCTGCGAACACGAAAAACAACCCGCAGTGATATTACAGCAAAGGTCCAACTGTTAAATGCAATTTAAAAACACACTCAAAGGGGTGGAAAAAACCGATCAATGTAAATGTGAGGGACTCACATGTCCCTCAGGTCTTCTGGGACGGGGATCTGGATCTTGTGAAAAGAGTTTGAAGTGCAAGGACAGTTGGGATTTAGGGGCCTGATGCGCTCTGCCGTGACGATCTCGTTGTACGTGGCGTCGCATGCTGCATATTCGATCACATAGAACTGGTGAAGAAGTAAGAAAAGAGACTGGTTCAAAAAATGAGATCATTAATTCTGCAAAGATGTGCTGCGTGCTTTCAGGGTGTGGGGTTAAAAAAAAAAAAACGGTTTGACAAAGAGATGTAGATAGTGGAACCGCGAGCGCGGCGCTGAAACAAGCGCATTCCACGCTCAAAAGGACGGAATTAAAGTCATCAGTCAATGCTAGACATTTCTACACGCTCTTATCGGCCTGCTCCAAATAACAGTGACGCCAGCAGCGGCTTCTGTGGCACGGCGGCGCTCTGAACCTGTCCCTTCTCCACCTCACTGACCCACGATTCCACCTACAGCTCGTGACAAAGTGCGTATGCGTACACAGGCACACACTTATAGCCAATATTGTCCTTTATTGATGTTTGAATTTGCCATGGAAACACATCGCCAAGGCAACCCGGCTTTAAAATAGAGTTTAGTTTTGTAAATGACCCCAGGTAATTTGCGACCGCAGGGTTACCTCTCCTTTGATCATTTTCACACGAGCGAGCCACCAGCCGCATGGTTCCTGTTCGTTGGCTCTGGAGTAAACCTGAAAGACGATAAACGGCACCTTAGGCTGAGTTCCAACTCCCAAGATTCAAATTTATTCGCATTCATATTGACTCACATCAACTATTTTAATTGAATTATTACATCTATACTGAACAGGAAACAGATAGAATTCCCATTTTATCGTCAAAGATGAAGCAAAAATGTCAGAAGTTGTAAACCAGTGATATCTTTAATGATGCAGTTTCAAGGAGTAGATGGTGCCCTGAAATGTCAGGAGGTTAAAGAAGTTTTAGGTGGACGCGCTTCTCACCTCCACCTCCTCTCCTTCGATAATATCCTTGTGGTAGTCGGCTGGAGGGGGCAACCGCACGTCGCTGAAAGGCAACTGTCGCTCTGGCTGCCAGCTGGGACACGGTGGAGGAGACAACTCAAAAGGGTCAATGATCGTGAGAAGAAAAGCTTTCCCCCCCTTTTCCAAAAAGCATAGGCAGCCCAGCCCCATCTCCTCTTTGCCCATTTATAGATAGCATGATGTCAATATTAGTTTAATATTTTCCCTATTTATTCTGTTGAAATTAAAAAAAAAAATACTTAAGATGCTCACATTTACTTTTCACTATTTTATGAAAGCACGGTGAAACTGGGCTCTACCAAGTCGCTTAACTCGGAAGCCTCCCGAGGTGCTAACTTGCTATCGTCTATTAAATAAAGTTGCTTTAGTCAGTAGTTGAACACTTACCTGACTAAACTGGTAATAAAATAATCCCTACAAAAACAACAACAAATAATGCTACACTGGCTGCGGCTAACACAATACTGACATCCGAGTTAAAACCATAATAGGAAACATTTACCAGCTAAGAACCGCTAAGCTCTTTTGCTGGCTCTGAATATGCCCCGACCTTTTATTAATAATCACTTTGCACCATAAGAGCAATATATTTCCCAAAGTTACCGATACTCGTCATGTTTACATCTTGCTTGTATTTGACATTATTTTACTTTTTTATATCCATAATGTATCAAAAGGCCCTTTTTTACAAAGTCTGGGTGGTAGAGAAGGGGTTTCTGAGAAATGTGCACAAAAACAACATAAATCTGGAGAAATATGCTTTATTGTATTTACTTTTAAGAAGATACCAAACTGTAATAGATGCAATCGCTGGTTTTCTTTTAAATTACTTATTTGAAAACCAGCACCTCCTATACTTCCATGTGCCCAGAGAAAGTAAAAAGAGACGAGGGGTTTGGGAGGAAGGGGGGGGGGTGAGGGTGGGGACAATCCCAAAAACGATCCAGGTCACCATTGCCCCCCCCTCCTTGCATACCTTGGGCAGACTATTTTTAGGGGCAGCCCGATTCTACGCAGCGGGCCAGATAAAGATAAGGACCGGAGGGATGGCGGGGTTGACAGGCACAGTTGGGGTTAGAGGAAAGCACGCTATCAAAGGGGATGAGGGGGAGAGCAGGAGGTAAAAAAAGGAGACGGGTGTGGACAGCTGCGTGCCGAGCTAAGGCGCTAACTACGAAGGTTTGCCTGGACGCGTGGTGGAGGTGGACGTACGACACTTACTTGTTTTCAAAAACAATTGTGAGCGAATCTTCGTGGACGTCCTTGATGTAACCCTAAAAGAAAACCAGGGAGCAAACCGTTATCAGCGTGAACACACGAGACGGGACAGATGACCGGTCTGCTCGTGAACGATCTAGCACGCGAAAACCGTGCAAAGTGAGACTGTGACTCTTAAAACAAAAAAGAGCGCGGAGGGCTTTTTGGGAGCTGGGACGTCACATGGATGTCACAACGCTCTGGCTGTGAATCCTGCGCGGGGCGAAGCGGAGGGGGAGGCTGACTTTTTCTGACGTGCCAGACAAGCCGAGAAATGGCTCTGTCTCCCAGACGCGCGCGAAGAATGAAAACGCACGAATGGGACGAGTTGGAAAAGTGGAGTTTTCCAAAGAGAGACGCGCTCATGGGGGGGGGGGTGTCGGGGGAAAACAGCCACCCTGGCCCGTGTGGACAGGTGGCGTTGGTTACAAGACAGCCGTTATGGGCAAACTTAAGCGCCGCGCTTGTCAATCATGTTACAGAAGCTCGGGGTTACCTCACGCCCGTCTGTGAACATTAAGCAATGGCCAGATATTCGGGATTCCTATCGTATTAAGACAGTCTAGGTTGAAGGCAAGGGATGAATCTAAATCCCTGCTAAAGCTAGCATCAACTGCTTCATATACACCTGGGGAAAAGGAAAAGAATCTCTCTGATCTGGAATATCAAATTCAAAGACAGCTTCATGCGTTATGTCACGGTGCACCGACACTGCTACTGGGTCAAGGGGCAGGCAACCCCCCCCCCTAATCACGACATGATAGACGGCGAGGTGGGGGGTCATTTCATCTCGAGACTGGCGGGCACATGTAGATCCACGCGGTGCCCAAAATGGGACGATCTTAGCCTTCTTTTCCCTCTTGGAAACAAACCCAGTGTACGAAATTGGACGGCGCGTGACGATATTGATGTTAGTTGATGAGAAAGATCCCTTAAACATGACCTGAACCTGCAGAGAAATGGGATCATAAAAACACTTTAGGCCCTGTGCCAATCACAAGATGGCAAAATAACGACGCTCTTGGACGCCGCAGTAAATATACATCCCGGAATACGAGATTTCGAACGTCATCTCTCTGGGTAAAACAAGAGCTGTGAGATGATGGGTGTAACGGAGATGAGTGGAAAGCGTCCATTCATGCCAGGGCCAAACTGACACCCTCTAAATCAGCACAACAGGTGAAGCAGCAAGAGGAGTAAATATAGGCTCCCCAAGGAAGCGCCATGTGGCCGGTGGAGCCACCCAACTACACACAGAAAAGAGGAATAAACGGGACATACTGCAAAATGTTAAACCCTTGGAGGGCATAAGAAAGGGGGTTTAACCTCCCAAATCATGGAATGTCTCATTAGCACTATGAATAATAACCGAAAGCAAAAGACAATTAAAAAAAAATGATAGAATCTCCTATAATGCACGTCAACCAATGCACCTGGATGAAATACAACCCCCCAAAATCAGTTTAAAGTTACAAAAAAGAACCCCGAAATCAGGAGGATGCGCATGGACGAGAGGCTTCGCTTTCGTTAGTAAACCAGGCGAAAACGAAACACAAACACTCCGCAGCTTCCTGAAAGCCAAAAGGGAAAAGAAAAACGTGTGATTAAAGGCTCATTGGTCTGGTTGTGGCGTTTGAAGGCAGGGGCTCTCCACAGCCAGTGGGGTAGCGATTCATCCCTGTGCTGCCCACAAAGAAACGCATTAGCATCAAAACGACATGATCGGGTTCCATACAAATGCGATGCATCGTGTGATCTTTTTGACACTTCCTAAATCCCGACGCACAAAGGTGATAACAAGTGGACCTAGCTGGAGGCTAACTGGAGTTAGCTACCCACCCCACAAACCATCCATTTAGGACGCTTAACTGTCCTTGTTTGTCCCAATTGGACCGCGGCTAGCGTTTGTCGCGTGTTTACTAGCTAGGCCGTGGCTAATTATACAGAAGAAGAAAACACTTTTGGAGTAAAATTAACTTTTAACTGGGCGGCCAGGCATTGCGACCGAGACCACCTTACCTTGTAGAAGGCCCCGTTCGAGCCGCGAACTTCCACGGCCAGCCCGTCCATACTTGTCGTTAAATCTCCACGGCTGGTCCCCACGCTAGCTGGTACCGTTACCACCCCCAGCTTCGTCGGCCCCTCGCCGCTCTCCGGCAGCTTGTGGAGTTCCAGTGTTTCGGGTGGTGGGAGAGGGGCAGATAAGGGGTTGGGAAGATGGGTGTGATGGTGTTAACTAATGCGCCGCAGACCTTGTTTCCAGCAGCAGCGAGCCAGGATCCTTCGCTCTCCGCTTTCTGTCTCAATGCTGGCGGCAAGACTTTAGAGGCGTAAGCCACCGCCACGGGTGATGACTAAGTCTCGGCCTACACGAGGGAGAAGAGCAAGCGAGTGTTGCTGTGGATGGAGGATGCCAGCTGATGGGTAATTAGCTGGGACGCTAGCCTCGATCCCCCGTCAGTTTTTTCAGGGATGCTAGCCAAATAGCGCCTGGTAGCCGAGTTGCGTTTGTTGTCTTTGCGTGTGGCGCAGTCGCCGCGTTGAGCGGTTTTCCAAGAAGTCGTTGCCGGGTTCGACTCCGTCAGACCGTGGAACAGTTTTTCAGCGGCGTTGCTTCCCTAAATTGCGTCAGGAGACGTTACACCACCCGGCGACTCCTTCTCCCAACTACACGCCGACGGAGACCAGTCGGAGGTGGATCAAAGAGGGACTGTGTGACGTTAGACGCCACGCCCCTTCCATGGCGAAGACACGCCCACCAGGAATTTCATTCTCAATTTGAAAGCAGAATTCCGAGCCACGTTTTTCCTCATTATTGCGCATATCGCCCTTTGCTGTCTACTAAACCGCATTATTACAAAGCTCACTCTACTGTGTAGTGTACGTATAGCTGTACGTTTATAACGTTCAGCATTACAGGCGCAGGCATCTTATTTTACCATTTACAAAATTGGCTTGAATTTATTTTAACGTCTCTTTTAAACTGATGAAAACAAACCCTATATGAAAAAATCTATCTCATTTTGATAGGATGTACATGAATTTCTGTTGGAAATGCGCGTTCCCGAGAATGCAACGCGAGCAGTTTTCGCCGCGCGCAGGATGGCTCACGTGGGTGTCTTTAGCCAATCGGGACATTTCTGCGACACGCGCGCAACATAACTGAGGAAGTGGGTGTTTTATTTTTGTATTAGCAAACTAAGCTTTCCCACATCTACGAACGATTTAAAAGTAATCCAAATAACAATGTCCACTGGTCTTGAGTCGTCACACGTACCAGTACTTGGGAAATATGACAGCTTACATCAACAAGGTAAACGATTTTACATCCGAAATGGTTATATCTGAAAGTAAACGTGCTAGTTGTGGAAGGCTACCGTAAACGTCTTTGCGACTGGACTTCTGTTGCTTTTCGTCCGCAGTTCTCGCCTCCGTCCCTTTGTGTGACATTACAGACGAGGATCTGACACAGAACCCTCAGTTTTGTAAACTACTGGCCACCTTGTCACAACATGTGGACCGAACCGGGCTGACTGTACCTTTGAAATCAGAGCTGGACAAGGTACCAGCAGACACTACTCACAACTCATTCACGCTATTTTGAATGACTGCTTTCTGCAAAGATTTCTGTGAGGCTTTGTGATGCTTGCAGGCTGAGCAGAAGCTGCAGAACCAGAGGCGCCAGTGGCTGCGTTCTGAGAGCCTCCACAAGTGTCTGCAGGAGATGTTACAAGATCACTGCATCAGAAAGCACCACACCACCGTCTCCCCGGAACAAAACATGGTACGTTCCTCCCTCCCTACTGCACAAACTGCTGGCAGTGGGTCGAGACCAGATATAGCCTTTTTGAGGTTGTTTTTGCATATTCCTGCTCCATAAATCAGCAATGAGATCAAACTTTCCTTATTGTAGAAAAAAATCCTAATGATACTCTTTCATTGTTGCGTATAGTTTTATGACACAATACAAAAGTCCATGCTGGTGTCCCAATGCATCAGACAGCTGGATCCCAGTAGCACTACCGACCAAGATCAGCCATCAATTTTGGGTCTGAATCCCCAACAGGTCATGGAGTTCATGCCATCAGAAAAGGTGAATAATAAAAAGAATGAAAGAAAATGACATTTATTTTAGTCAGTAGTCAGAGATATTTAGGAACTTTGCAGATTTTCTGGTTCAATATCACAAGGATGAACATTTTTACCCCCTCTCAATAACTCTATTTATATCAGAATTCTCAAAGAATGAAACAAGCTCTTCCCAGAGAGGTGGAGAAGCATCTGAAGAAAAAGTGCTTTGGTCTTCTCTCTTACTATCAGCCTGAATGTGGTAAAGTATCTAATTCTTCCATCCTGTGTAACTTAAATCCGACCACCCTGAGATGACATCATTGGACCCTGGTTGTCGCTTTGTTATCCTTTCTAGAGAGCGAGAGCGATGGTCTGAAGAATACCAAGCTGTCTCACCTATCAGCCCAGCTCGATAAAGACAAGAAAAGAGCTGAAAGTCTGAAAGAAGTGTGCCGGGAAAACACAGTTCTCCTGCAGAGACAGACCCGGCTCTACCTCAGTGTAGGAAAACTTTATTTCAACTACATGTTTGTAACATGCATGTAAACGCTCTAATGTTCTTCATTAAAATCAGCATTGATATGAATTCCAGACCTAATTTATTCTGCTTTCCTTCTGGTCTGCTTGTGTTCAGGAGCTGATTAAGTGCATCCAACTTCTCCAGTCTGTCATCTTGGATCACAGACTGAAGACCCAAACCGATTTGGACAGGAAGAAATTGGACTATTTTGAGGGAAAATGCCAATTAGTATTGCAAAAGATCAAGTAAGGCATTCTCCTTTTTTCCCCTTCATCCTATATACAGCACACATTCATATTTGCTTGTTTTAAAGAACAGAGATGGTGGAAATTCAGCTGGAGACGTACACGCCCGAGGCGATATCTGCTCATAGAAAAATAAGGCAGGATATACTTTGTTTATTGGCCTTACAGTATATCATCCACATGGTTTAATTTTGTGTCTCAGATGCCTTACATTAGCCATCTTATAGTTAATATGTACCTTGAGTTCACTTTGCCTAGCGTTTTTCCTAAAATCAACACTTTTTTTTCTCATTTCAGAGAGAAGCTGAATGCTGAGTTAAAGGCCTGTCAGGCAGAGAAGCAGTCCGTTGAGTCAAAACTGTCGTCATTTGAGATTTTGGGTAAAGAGTTTGAGGCCCTGGCAGAAGAGTACTGCAGACTGCGACGAGAGATAGAAATGAAAAAATGGGCTCTGAAGGAGTTCGCTCACTATAGTAACAAGCAAAACTGAAAAATGCAGAACATGTTGCGACGGTGGCACATTGTAGCATACAATTTACAATATATTTGATTCTCTGCTGAAATCCATTTTAGATGGTTGGGTAGTCAATGCTTTATTAAAATGTAGACATTTCATTTCACCTGCCATAAGATGAAGCCCTTGTTAAAAGCATATTCTTTGTAATAATACTTTTCCATAAATTTGGTTGTGAAGGAAATTATTAAAGCATTATAAACCCACAATGTCGTCATCATTCTTTGGAGGAATGTTCAATGTTTTATCCCATCTAATGGTCTAATCACTTGCATTTAAATAATAATCTTTGGCCGCTTTAACTTTGGTTGGGATCCTCACATGTATGTTGCTAGATCTCAGCAACTAAAAAACTTGTTGCTACATCTATAAAAATTAATGCGATGCATTTGAAGTGAAAAACAACCAGTCAAACCTACGCTCCTGCTGATTTTCGCTGGGGGGAAAAGCGGCAATTTTTCCTACAATTCGCTCCATGAGTCACAAGGTGGCGCTGCACGTCAGATTTTTAACGGTTCTCCATTCAAGCAATATAAGATTTATACCTTCAATATTCACCTTCAGAGGCATTTTAAACAAAAAAAAAAGCCACATGGCCGATTGTTTTTATGGTTGTGAAGCTATATGGGTATTTGTTTTTGGTTTTTTGACGACCATGGATTCGTCACAACGTCGAAGCCACCGCGGAGAAACGGAAGTGATTGACACTTATTATCTTGACTCATTAAACCCTCTTCGGTTTCCGCAGCGTAGAAGACACGGAAGTGACTTCGACTGAATCATCTCGCCCCGCCAATCTCTCTCTGGTCTCCTCACCATCATCCTTGCCATCATCACCAGCAGCGGCGGCGGCGGCGGCGGCCCCGCCTCACGACGCGCAACTGCAGAGCTCACGCACAACGCACATCTGGCTGTCACACAACAGCCGGCGCCGCGGCATGTTCGACGCACAGAGTGGATTTTAACCAGCGTGGCAGCATGTCGGAGGTGCGGAAATTCACCAAGAGGTTGAGCAAACCCGGGACGGCCGCGGAGGTCCGGCAGAGCGTGTCGGAGGCTGTGAAGACCACTGTGGACCTTGTGGTGAGTGGGGCTCGCAACGCTGCGGTCTTTCTTTTTTTTTTTTTTGAGCTAACGTGGAAAATGTAAGTTAGCCTGCTAACTCCCCTCACTTCCTTTCCGGGGTGGTGGTGGTGTGTGTATTTCTCCTCACCCCCCTTCCAACTGTGCGTCTTCCATCAACCCAATCGAATTCCACCGCATTGTTCTTCCACTTATCTCTAATTGTATCGGGGCGCCATCGCTGTAGAACATATTTCTGGAATTATTGTTGGCATTTGAAAAAAAAAAAAAAAAATCTACTATGACTTTGTGCGCGGGGACAGATGGGTTTTACTACTGGTGGGGCTCCTTTTGTGTGACGGGGGATGAGGAGCTGTGCCAGTTGGACAGCTGCAAGCATGGTTCCTCTGACCCTTCAGTGTCCAAGGCTCTGTTTCTCCCAGAAATGGCCACGTTGTGCATTCAAACCTCAATGAACGACATAATTAACTAGTGAATTAATTATAATCCACTAGTTAATTATCCTTAGATACAGGGGCAGTAAAGACCAGACTGCACTGATAAAGGATTAGGTGATGAATAACATTGAGAATCCTGCTGATCCAGCTTTGGTGAGGTTTGTGCCTGTGTGTGTGTCCGACCTTTACGCACCGACATGATAAACATCTGTCCTCAAACCTGTGCCGCAGCACCAACGATCCACACACGTTCCTCCTGTCTTGTGACTGTCACCTCGAGGAGGAACATGATGCGAAGAGATCTGGGAAAGCGTGTCATGTGAGGTTTTGATTTTGTGGATGCGAGAAGGGGATCTGGGTGTTTCTCCATGGAGTTCACAAGAGATGTGTGTGTTTTGCCGGGTGGAAGGCTTTTGGCTCCTGCAGTGATGAAGCAAATGAACGACCCGCTAAGCCTAAAAGACAAGCCTGGTTTTGTTGCCTGGCCCGGTTTCTCTCACATGGGGGATTCCCTTGGGCGCGCTGTGACCCTACTTCCTCAGTGGCCGTGTAGCGACTCTTTCTCCTCTTAAATTCTTTTCTTCAAAACGTGCCGACGCTCGAGCGAGATTGTGTGTTTTCAAGCACAACACCGAAGTGAAACTTAGCGGTTGAAAAAAAAAAAAAAAAAAGAAGGAAACGTAACAGTTCAGAAAATTTCTGCTACAGTGACTCAAACATCCGGAGAATGAGTTTTCATAAGAGGGCCTGTCAGCTGACGTACCAGCAATTACAATTCTTTTTTGTACAAGAATCGTCGAAGTTCTCGCCTTTATGGAAACCAGTCAAGCTGTTTATATTGTTAATGACTCCATCATACAGCGTCCCACAGTTCAAGCCTGTTTAAGGAGTTCCACTTGTGTCTCGTTTATGAAAACCATGAAAAGAAAGTGGGGACTCGTTTGCTTTGCGTTGGCTCATCATCCATACGGCGTCTTGGTCTATGATCGTTTGTGGTATCTTACGGATTTCTTTCTTTCCTCGTTTGAGTGAAACCTCATTTGATGACAATCGGTGGGGCGGTGGGGGGAGTAGCTTAACTCAGAGAGTCCCTCCAGGGTGTCTTGGGTATTCTCCAGGACCTCATTTGGGGATGCCAAAATAACCTCGCCAGGAAAATGCCCGAACAATTTTATCTGCTTCCTCCTAAATACACTCAAATTGTGGCAGTTACAGCATTTGCCTGTGTAATAAAGCCCCTCCGGACAGTTTAAAGGTGGTGAAACCCACTCGGATCATTAAGACAAAGGGATCAAGAATGAAAAACAACCTCCTTTTATTTTAATTCCTGACCCACTCAGTTTTAGTCTTACATCCTCTGTGTAATTACTATATATTTACTCTTTCTCTCTCCTGTCCTATCTCCCCTTATTCTCCTCTTTTAACCCTCCTGCCATCACCAGAATGTTCCCCCAAAGATTTTTGAAGGATTTTGATTGTAACAGATGCGGTACAAATTCAAAGTTCAACTGAATATGAAATCACTTTGTTTACCCTTTCTAAAACAAACCCCTGCCATCTTAACATAACTACCAACTAGAAGCAGTGCTGTTGCATGACTTGCACAGTTGACAAGAATTCGCCTCAAGCATTTATTGGAACCTTGCTGACACCGTTAGAAGCCACCAATACACTCCAGAGCGGTGGAGCCTTCTGCCGCAGCCTCGTATTTGGTCATTTATTGAAGCAGCGTTGAGGTGTCCACCAGAACAAATAGTGTCAAAACTAAAAACTGTGCAAGGGCAACTGTCACTGGGCTCTGTTTAGTCCTGTTACTGAGCTGATCTTGATGTTGTGAACGCAGCCTGGAACATTCAAAGGGGTCAGGCAGTTCGATCAAATGCACCCAGTTTGGTGTCCAGAGCGCCTTGCGTGACCCTCCAATGTCTGGAAGCGCACGGTGGGTGTCAACACCGTCAAGGCCTAAAAAAAAAATCACATTTTGTCTTTCTTGTTCAGCGACCGAGCGGTCCGAAAGAAAGTGTGAGACAGTGTAGTGTGGTCACCTCGCGCAGTTCCAACCTGTTGTTTTACCACATCCCTTGTTGATTTTGGTTTTTTTTTCTCTGTGTTTCTCACTCACTGCTCATGATTCGGTCTAATTGTGGTGAAGCAGAACTTATTCCGCACTGTCCCCACCCCCCTCCTCGCGCACAGTCCCCGGTCGAACAGTTGCTTCTGAGTCGTCGCGCTGCGGTCGCGCTCGTTCGCACATGACAGGAAGTGGAGCTGCTGGGTGCGGGGCGCCGACGTGCACACGGGTTCAATGCTTTCGACAGACTCATAGGTGTCAGGTTGAGCTGGTGACTTCCTGCTGGTTATCCATTTCAAAACCTATCATTGTATCATTGTTGAGTGTCAGTTTGGGCACATGTACTCAGTTTGCTTTATGGGCTCATGTTCAGAGAACATAAAGAGTGATAACTTCAGGAGTCCTATATATAGATCAGAAAAGATGGGAAGCTCATTTTCGCACCCCCTGCCCTCCTGGTCCTGCTCAAGGTTTACCTCTGTTAAAAGGGAGTTTCTCCTTGCTGCTGTTCTTTGTTTGGTTGTCAGGCTCTGGGCTTCTGTAAAGGGCCGAGGCGCTATCTTGCTTGTAACAGAGGCTATATTAATAAGTATATATAATATAATAAGTAATAAATGTGAATTGAACTGAATTTTGCCCTCCCTCTATTTGTTTTTAAGAAATTTATCGCTGACCCTGCTATACCATCTGAGGATTTGGGGAGTAGTAGTAGTAGGGGAAGATGCCAGAACACCTTCAGAGCACTGCAGAGGTACCCTTGAGCATGGTACCGAACCCACAAATGCTCATATATGGCCCTGCGATGAACTGGCAACTCATCCAGAAGTGAGCCCTGTCTTCGAGCATTGTGGACCCTCCACGTGACCCCAAAAGGGATAAAGTGGTTGAAGATGAGATGAGACTAACACAACTATATTGAACTTAAATGTGAGGACTGTGTTGAACTGAAAGAAGAAAATATTGACTGAGTACAAAAATGGTTCAATCATCAAGCTAATACCAATAAATTAGCTCAGTTTGTCTCTGGATTGATCTCAAAAATGTCTCAAAAACTGTCTGTGTTCATTGCTAAATCGCTGTTGATCAAAAAAACGGGATTAGCCGGATCGTCCTGAATGTCAGGGCCAGGCCACTTTAAAGGATTAAAGGACATACCTGTGTGGACCGTAGCATTCATTAACATGACTATAAACATTTCACATCTTCAGTAAATGTGGGAATGAAACGGGGGAGGGGAAGCGCAAACCAATGTTGGCGGCTTCCTAGTGCGGTCACAGGCGCACCAGGGGAAAATATGATGACGCGGAACCACATGATACGTAGCGCCACTTTGTAGACAGGAGTTTCCTCTGTGTTTGCCATGTGTATCCTACAAAAGGGTCCAAAAGGGACCAAAAGGTTCGGTGTTGCCCAGCCTCAGCTTATTGACTAAGCTATTCATCTCCCCGCGTTGACTGCTGAGTTTGAGCTTAAAGCAGCACTTTCTTGGACTTAATTCTCAATCTTTCCAAGTGGTTTAGGTTTCCCACTTGTGATCACATGGTGGCCTAGTTATGTCGGCCTGTTATTCCTGTAAAGCTTATATTTTACTGTTTTTGCCCATATCACTCACTTCTCTGTGAAACTGAAAACAGGAAATTTTAAAGTTCATCTTAGCTAGTCTGCTTTCTATTTTTGCATACACATAACCGAGTGTCTGACAACACTTTTTTGTTTCATGACTGATTTGTTCCAACTTCTTTCCTTTTTTCCCCTCTCCCTTATCTTTCACGTTATTTTGAAAGAACAAGGATGTGTTTCCTCACGGACCCGTAGTGAAGGCACAGTCACCAAACCAAGAATTCAAAATATTTTCTCCTTCACAGGAACGAAAAAGGTTTATCAGAATCTATCAGTATTTGAGGTCTTCTCCTTTTTTTCCCCTGCTCTCAGGAGCAGCCAAAGATCATTGAACCACTCGACTATGAGGCCGAGGTGTTCCAGAGAAAGGCTCAGATCCACAATGACCCCCACCGAGACCTGCTGCTCTGCCCGTTGGACGACGTCTCGGTGAGTACGTTCATCCGATCCAGCCGTGACTGTCCCAGAACATCTTTCACATGTGGATGGAGCTGCAGCCAAGGAAGTAGCCTACAATCCCACTGCTGACCTGCTATAAACCAATAAAAATGAGTCTGTTAGGGGTCAAAGACATAACCTACCATTACACTTTAGTGCGACTAGCTAAACTACGACTTGCTTTTGTGTGATTTTTGGACACGTGGTTATGTTTGTGTGTGCGTCATCCCCGGGTGTGGACAGGAGTCGCAGATCTCCCGGCAGAGGAGGACAATTGTTCCCTCGGTGCCTCAGGATGCAGAGAAGGAGGCGAGGAGTCTGTTTGCCAAAGAGGTACCGTCATAATTTAGCAGTCCCGTGTGTGTAATCTTTCCTCTGTGTTTTAGATGTCATGTCATGTAAATATGCAGCAAGATAAAACATGGTAATAAAAGGAGGTGATAAATGCAGGAAGTAGAGGACTAAACACTGGACCAGCGCTCTCTTCTGTTTTCGACTGTTTGCTGGTCCGCTGCCCCTGATTCCACCCTCTGCTGACTTGTGTTTGACAGTGCATCAAGATGTACAACACCGACTGGCATGTGATCAACTACAAATACGAGGCTTACTCCGGGGATTTTCGCCTGTTGCCAAGGTAAAGAAGATTAGCGAAGCGATATTCGGACCGGTGGAAATGATAAACCCAGTTTGTGCATGTAGGAGTAAGGGTTTGAACGCAATCCAAACGAGATTTAGTCCGCTCGCATGGGTCTGGAATAAATCCCTCTCGTAATGGGGCGGATTGCTGCCAGCAGGTTCAGCCCAGTTGTTTAAATCATCCCAACTGTCTTCTGTTTATTTTTAAGCTGAGGTATGTCGGATTTCACCTCCTGTCATCGAGGAGCCGCGATCCAACCGGGTTTTCTGACCTACCAGGTAGAGACCTCTTCTTACCTCAGTGAAAGCCGTATTCTTCCTGGGAGGAGAGAAAACCTGGCTGGATTGCTGCCCTCGAGGACTGGGTTCCAAAAGTGACCCTGCTGACCCCTCCCACCTCCTTAAGCCCCGCCCACCTCCTTCACTAACACACCTCATGCACGTGCCAGACCTCAGTGTACTGACCTTTCTGTGTGGGTACTGTACCCAGCATCCAATTCGGAGTTACGAAAAACTTTTGAGTTAGTAGACGTTTGAGGAGTAGGTTAGTATCATAACCACATTATTGGCTATAGCTGCATAGCCACTATGGGCGACTTAGTAACGAATAACAGACGACTCTTAATTATTGTGCGTTTGAAATCTTTTCAGATCCCAAAGTCTTCTTAACTTGTTCGCTTTTCAGCGAGAATTTGCTTCTTCTTTTTTTCTCCAAGCCAAACAAGGAATTGGAATATGCTCCAAGGTTGTTGGTATCCTCCGTTGCTTCTCAAACTTGGCGGACTTTAGACGCCTACAAGCCAAACACATGGGGAGGGCAGAGTAGGACCCTTAACCAATCAGGAACCCTTGGAGCAGAATAGATTTCATTAGTCAAAGATGTTGGGGAGGGGGGGGCTTTTAAAATGAAGAGATGGCCAGGGCGGTGTGTTCAATGACGTCTGTTTGTTTGCATTTCACAGCAAAGGCCTCAAAACGGACAAGCTGCCGACCCAAGTGTTTGAGATCGACGAAGACGCCAAAGATGAGGTGAGCAGGGCGGCCTTTGATCATTGCAGACGAGCGTTTCAGACTCACTCGTGCGCAGATTTCATCACAACCTGAGTTTGGATTGTTGCTCTGCAGAGGCCCGGGATGCTCTCTGTAATGAATGTCATGTCGCTCCTGCTGGTAGTGACCTCTGGAGAGCAAATCCAGTAGACGGGCTCGTTCTATAAATAGCTCTAATCGATCCTCCTCCCCCAGACCAAGTCCGGATGCAGATAAACGAAGGAGTGAAAGCTTAATTGAAAGACTAATGCTGTTGTGCTGCCAGTGGTGGGAGGGTCTTTCTTGAAATGCCTCTCTTATTAATTCTGCATGATCATTTTCTGGATGTGAAAGGACAAGAACAGACTGTTTTGTTGTGGATGCAAGCAAGTTGCTGGAGGACAACGGCCAGCAAATTCGATTACAGGTTAAAGCTGGAGAGGAGGACGGAGACATGAGGTCAAAAGGTCACTTTTGGACAAATGGACCTGTGTCAGTCGGGCTGTTTTTGTCCCAACTAAGGACGGCAAACGCCCGATTAGCTTATGTCTTATAAGATATAAGATTGTCCTGTGGTCTGAAGTTGTGTTGACAGTCAGTTTGTCCAGATGATTTTAAATGTTAAACTTGTTCAATATTTATGACCAAAAATCTTCACGCGTGTCGGAAAAAGCCGACGACTCCCGAGTCAGGACGCTGTAAACTGTGACGTGGAAAGAAATGTAGCCAATCAAGAAGAGAGCTGAATAAGAACAGTCCCAAGACCCTCTTGTGTCTCCTCTTCTGTGTTGCTTGTTGTGTTTTCCGGTTTTTGTTGTTTCTTCTTGGTTTGTGTTCCATCACTTGCGATTAGTGAGGCTTCTAGCATAGAGGAGCAGGTTCTAGATCGGCGGTGGGACCGAATCTCTATGCATGATGTGTTGGGTTGAGATCATCGGCACACACCACACGCAGCATCAACTGATCAATGTCGCATTTTATTAAATTGCCGGTTTTAAAAGCCTTTTGTGTGAACCCTAATTTCCACACTTCTCACCGCTTTTTTCTCCATTAGAAAAGGTACTTTAGAGCTCCTGCTGCTGCTGGACAGTGGGTTGTGTCTTACTTTTGCTGCCGGTCCGATTGCTATAAGCTGGGAGGGAGGCAGCAGAAAACCACAAAAATCCTCATGATTAATTAATACAGTGTGTGACTCTAAATACTTCTGTTATTTCAACGTCAGCTGATTTTTTTTTTTCACGTCGTCAGCATTGTAGTGCAGAACTTGCAACTTGGTTTAACCCCAGATTTCTCAACTTGTGTGACTTCATCCTACCTGTCAGGACTCGGCATCGCTGTGCTCGCAGAGAGGAGGCATCATGAAGCAGGGCTGGCTTCAGAAAGCTAACATCAACAGCAGCCTGTCCGTCTCCATGAGGGTGAGTCATCCCGGCGCTCGCCCTGTCATTCAATAGTCATTAAAACGGAAGCTGTGCAATACGTGACATCACTTCCTGCCACCGCGCAGCAAATGGGAACGTTTCTCCATTGTGTCCATCATGGTTCTTGGATCCAGGCATCAAATTCTGCATCCCTCGTCAACCACTGACTTGTCGTCCACTGCTGTATATTGCAGGTCTTCAAAAGGAGGTACTTCTATTTGTCTCAGCTCCCCGATGGCTCGTACATCCTCAACTCCTACAAGGACGAAAAGAACTGCAAGGAAACCAAAGGATCCATCTACCTTGACTCCTGCATCGATGTTGTGCAGGTACGGGGGTTGGGGAGACAGAGTTTGGCTCCCAGTTTGATTGATTTTAGGGGAGAAAAATCTCAGGCAAGTGCTAATTGGCGGCTCCTCATTTTGTGTGACTGGCTGGTTACTGACTCAGGTTTTAGGCAGGGGGCCAGGAGGCTTTCAGGCTGATGGAGCCATTTAGGCGATGACTCTCTGGAGAGCTCAGCACAGTGTTTGTAAAGCAAAAGTATGAGTACGAGACCATAATGTCAAAGAGAACATTATCAATTCTGGTGCATCTGTTTTATCACCGAGCATAAGCTCCTTCTACCCACTCTCACTCATTTGCACAGTAAAGAAGTCAACATATGACCGTTTTCCCTCCCTCCAGTGCCCTAAAATGCGCCGTAATGGCTTCGAGCTGAAGATGCAAGACCGCTACAGCCACTTCCTGGTTGCAGATACAGACGCAGAGATGGAGGAGTGGGTGGCCACTCTGAAACAGGCTTTACAGGGCAGCACCGAGGCCAGCCAGGACAGGAGGAACGGCTCTGAAGCGTTGGACTGCGGCCTGGGTGAGTCAACCCCTCGATGACAGTTTGGCAGCGATAATAACATGTTTGGATGTATTCCCTGAGTTCTTCAGATTGTCCGGAGTCAGAGCTCTCCACGTGTGAGGACGTCCTAATGAGTTACATTTCTGGCAATACCTAGGAAACACAGCGGTTTAACATTACACCCATAATCACTGCTGGGAGGGCGGAGGAATTGCTACATTTGCTTCCTCCTTTGCGTCCGTTTATGTCGGTCCCTCCAGGAATGCACCAACGGTTAAAAGCGGTGTCCCTCCATGTGTTATTCCCTTTTATTATTGCAACTCTTTAATTTTCCAGACACCATAGGTGATAAATCCAGTGGATCCCTCTAGTTTAATCCCACAATTTCTCCCAGCAAAAAAGTATATTCACTAAATTCCTGCACTAAATCCAGAATTTAGTGGTATTCCCGCGCTTATCTGTGGGAAACACCTCAAAACCTCTCAGCATTCGGATGCGTCACAGCCAAATGAGGAGTTTTGCCACGACGACGCCAGAAAAGATGCGTCAACGCAAGCTAGCATCTATGCACCCTGGTTTCCTCTCATAAACTGTGGCCTCTGCAGAATGTTCCAGTGAAACCCAATAGTCCTCAAGATTGGTTGCACATCTGCAATAAAGGAGGAGGGGGGTCTCACCTGTGAGTGTGGGGAATGGCTGCTTCCTAATAGCTGGCTGTTAAATATGCATTTAGCTTTGAGAGCCGCGATAAGGAAGCACCGTTGGACCAGAACTTTACTGTCACCTTCCTGCGTCATGTGATCAATGTACTGTTCCATCAGATGACGACGCCGCCAGCCAGGGAAAAGGTGACAGCCTCCCGGAGAGCCTCGGGAGGAGCCTACACCCCGATCCTATGAAGGTATGAAGGATGGTCAGGGGGATATTTGACAGGAGGTTTGCTTTGGTGACACCGTTGAATTCCTTGTATCTGTAAGACTTTGTTATTAAGAAACATCTTGTCCGTGTATATTATCCTTTGTTACCGTGGTTCCTGTCTGAATAAGGCAAAGTCTTTGGGGCTTTTTTTTTTTCCTACACCAGTTCATTCCACAGGGTCTGCGCTGGTTTAATAAGCTTGTAAACCCCGAGCTACAGACAGACAACAAAGCCCTCTGTGCTGCCGTTTCACTCTGTTCTCGGCCTCTCCGGGACACCGTCTCTCTCTTTCTCTCTGTAAAGGCTGCTCGGGGTATGTCTGCAGGCTGGAACAGGCTTGAGCAGTAGGGAGGGGAGGAGAAGCAGGAAGGGGAGAAGATTGATTATGAGCGTGACCTGGAGCCTTTGATTTGTTCTTCTCTGTTACACACCATCGTCTTTTTTTTTTTTTTGTCCGCACCATCTGCGTTGGCGTCCTTTTACCTGCAGAGAAAAACACTTCAGGGCAGCTCAGCCAGCCTAGCGATGTCTGAGATGCTCCGTTTACGTTAAAATCAGTTCTTCTTCCCGTTGTTCCAAGCATTGACATGGCAATAAGAGTTCAATGCTAATGAGCTCAATGCTAAACAGAAAAGTTAAAAGTGAATAGCAGCACGTGTGACAAAAAATAAGCAGTAGAACTTGACTGATGTGGCTTTCTTCGGTGGTGTTTGTGTCCTCAGTACGCCCGGGAGACAGACCAGCTGAATAAGATCAACAGGAATGAGGGCAGACAGAAGCTTTTCTCTCTGGATCCAGAAACCCAGGTGAGTTGATGGTTCATTTTTCGTTTGCCCTTGTTTCCCTTCGCTTTTCGCACTTCCTCCTTTCACCGAACCAGTCTCCATGCTCTGTCTTGTCTCTGTCCGCCGGCACCAGAGGCTGGACTTTTCGGGCATCGAGCCAGACGTGAAGCCGTTCGAGGAGCGCTTCGGACGCCGCATCATGGTCAGCTGCCACGACCTCGCCTTCAGCCTCCAGGGGTGCGTCAGCGAGAAGGGCGATGGCATCCTCACGAACGTACGTTAGCATCTATGTTCTGATTTTACTGCTAGCTGCGTTACCAGGCCATTAAAACATTATGCTCATCAATAATCCACCAGATAAATTAAAAAAAGAAGCCTTGGCAACGATTGTCACAAACACATTGGATGACCCAAAACTCGACCTTTTTTGGCTTCATATTTGACCTTATCTCATGTAGTTCCTTGGTAAAATATTGTGAACATCCTGTTGTGCTGATCAGGTGACAGTCATGTGACTGGGACAGGAAGAAACTCTGTTAAAAAATTAATACATTTTTAAAAAAAAAACTTATTTTCAACACCAAAGATATTGTTCAACACGTTTAACCGTTCTAGAGCTTCATTTAAAATGTCCATTTATCTTGTTTTGACTATATTTTTTACACACATTGATATTAAAGACATATTGATTAAAGTTAAAGGCAAATTCACATATCCAGCACAAATCTTTTGGGTTTTTAAAAAAAAGCATTTCAAATGTCATCCATTTAGTCTTCCATACACCTCTCAAAAATTTCCCTTGAGAATTTAAGGGTTAATATTTTGGCAAAAACCACTCAGTCCTATTTTTATGCTCCGCTGCGCTGCTCTCAATTATGTCCTTCCATAATTCATACCGGCCTCTCTCAGAGTTATGAGAGAACCCAGCTGAACATTTCAGCTTTCGGATGGCTTCATATTGCCGATTTAAAATTTCCATAAGACTGAGGTTTAAGTATAATTTAGGAAGTCTGTCTGTTGCGTATGAAAAGTGTCTTCAGGGCGTTATTAGTCAAGCGCTCCTGCTGACACGAGGCAGCAGATGGGAGAATGTGTGAATGCTGCTTTTGTGCTTTTACTGAATGTAATAAAACATTGAGTTGGACCTCCTCGTGCTGGTGAGTCGTCACACTGTGGTTTTGATAGAGCGCGCTCTCCTGGAACAGGAAATCATTCATTGTTCTCAAATATGTGCCCACATCGGGGCTGCTGATCTAATATTTGTTTTCGATATTTAACTATGATCTTCTTCAGCGGAGATCAGAGATGCAGAGATGTAAGGGTCAGCTGTGCATCCTAGCTCTTGCATCACTTTTCCCTCTTCCCGAACTCCAGGTGGAACCGTTCTTCATCAGCCTGGCGCTCTTCGACGTCTCGAAGAGCTGCAAGATCTCAGCCGACCTCCACGTTGACCTCAACCCGCTGTGCGTCAGGGAGATGCTCACCGAAGCCCCGGGCCAGCTCTCCCCATCCTCAGATTCGGAGGGCGGAGGAGGCGTGGGAAGATTTAGGGAAGGCGGAGGAGGAGGGCTGGTGAATGGAGATTCGGGGACAGGAAACGGCTTGCCGGCTCTTCAGAGGGTCTCGGAGTCTCTCCTCCACTTCCCCACGCAGGTAGACATCGCTTTTAGATCGATGGCCACCTGCCTGTCTCGCCGTTTAAAGATTATATAATTGTTGAATGGATAATTTCCTTTGTTCTGTCACTAATCTAAGAACTCTCACTTAAAAGAAGAAACCATCGAGTAAGGAAACCTTTTTCATCCGACTCATTTCCTTCCAGAGATGCTAAAAAATGAAGATGACTCACTTCTTTGCAGTTGAAAGAACCAAAATTTTAGGAGTCCCCTCTCTTTATGTCAGTGGAAGTGGAACCTTCTGTCCACCTTCTGTAATTAAAAACGCAAACAGGAAGGAGGAACATAGACAATTGTCCGAGCATCAACCCTCAGTGCCACACGTTAGCCGCTTGGGTTGGGACCGTCCTCACGTGGCTCAGTGAAGTGAAAACCTGCCGACGCATTTGCAGTAGGCGGGGTTTATTATCTTGTCAATGTTAGGGAGATTCTGCTGATGTCGTCCCAGTTACCCCAATCACAAAACAAGTGTTTTGCCTATCAATCCCTTTTTAATTTCCGTTCCAGTGGAGCACTTCCAGATGTCCTTTAGAAACGTCAGCATCTGCCCCTGAGCTCAGTTTAGCCCGTTCAGCTAAGTGATAGCAGACGCTCTTCTTAAAGAGTCCCATTCTTTGTGAAATTAGCATTATATTCCAACCCTTTTCTTTTGTGTCATAGCGGTCCTGTTCGACTCGGGCCAAACTCCTACAGTGGCTTCTCCTTCCTGCTGCTGGGCCCATTAATGTGATTAACTCGCTCAGGAAGGCTGGTGCCTGTTGTAAATCAGCAGTACTCTGGTTATAAAAGGTTCCAGCTTCCTATTTCCAGGACGAAGAACAGGGCCTAGCTAGGTATGGCCGCAGCGAGAACAGAAACAAACCTAAATCATTCTAATTTGATATTCAGTAGCAGTCCAGTCTTAAAAGCCCTTAAAACTAAACTGTTCGTTCTGTCTGGCAGCATCTGTAAACAGTGCGCGTCATCTGGACACACAACCCGTTCCTACAAACAGCTGGCGGTACCTCTGTGATTAGAGTGTTATTATAGCTCAGCAGACCGCCGTTTAAATTAGGTGCACTGGGTGCGGTTCGGGGACAGGCCTTCAGTACGCTGCGCCAGCGGGCTTCCGAATCAGCGCGTTACGTCACAATTCATAAATCAAACACATTCTATTCAACTCGAGCTCTCAAATCCGTTAGCAGTGAATTAGCATGTGTGCACCAGTTTAGAAAGGAGACTATTACAGGTGAGGAGGGATGGAGAGAGGCTTATTTCTAGAGTTTCTCCAGCTTCAACAGCTCAGTTCGTGATCATTTGTGATTGTTGGGGTGAGTTGGCACAACCTGCCTTTAAGGCCGCTCCATCTCAGGCCAGAAATAGACGTGGTTTTCCTGTATGGCCGAGCTAACGGTGGCTAAGTAGCTGCTGTCTCAGGGCGGAAGGCAGGATTGATGGCAGCCTGTTCATTTCTTTACTTAGCGGTGGATGGAGTGGTTCCCCTCACTTCCCCGTTTCCATTGATTGCGCATACTTGTGATATTTCAAATGCAGAGATCAGAAGAGGAGACTTTTTTAGTTTCTGAAGTGCAATTTGTCGTCTACTGTCACGAGGCCACTATTTAGCCTCCTTTCCCCATCTATTCTCTCCTTAAGGGTATTTTTTCAGTGACCAACCCCCACGCAGATATCTTCCTGGTGGCACGGGTTGAGAAGGTGCTACAGAATGGCATCACGCACTGCGCCGAGCCGTACATCAAGACCTCTGACGTGAACAAGGTTTGCCGCCGCACCCGTTTTGAATTATTCCGCCCTTCAAGTCACAAGCAGGATTGTCTGAAATGTAGTTTCTTTGTTTGTGGTGTTGCAGACGGCTCAGAAAGTGCTCAAAGCCGCCAAACAGACATGTCAACGCCTGGGTCACTTCAGAATGCCCTTCGCCTGGGCGGCCAAGTAAGACCCAACGCAAGATCTCCAATGATTCCAAAGTGATGCCTGACATATTTGAGCTGACTCTCAGTCATTGGCTTTGTGGGAACCTGTTTCCAGGCAAGTGTTCAAAGATGCTCAGGGAAGCTTGGACATGGATGGCAAGTTTTCTCCACTGTACCGACAGGACAGCAGCAAAATCTCCACCGATGACCTCATCAAGCTGCTGGCTGACATCAGGAAGTGAGTCACGGTCACCCTTCTGCCCTTTGTTATGAGAACTTGGCCCGCCTTTTACACACTATTTGTTTTTGTTTTTCCCCATCAGACCCGAGAAGAGCAAGCTTCAGACCATCCCCGGACAGCTGAATGTCACGATCGAGTGCGTCCCACCTGACTTCTCCAGTATGTTGTGGACGCTCCCCGTGCTAACATTTGTACAACAGACCACCAGCTTTAAGAGTCGTTCAAAGGCTCTGTGTTTGTTCTGCCTACTGTCAAATGTTCCTCCTCTGATGTAATTTAGTGACAATCACACCTACTCTGTATAAACAGTGGGGTATAAATTCAGCAAGTTCTGATCCACTCTGTGATCTAACCGGTAACCGAAGAAGCTAACTTTAGGCAACCCCCTACCCTGTTATCCCCAGATACTGTCACTTCCTCCTACATTCCTGTCAAACCCTTCGAGGACGGCTGCGAGCGCGTGTCGGTGGAGGTCGAGGAGTTTCTCCCTGAGGTTGCAAAGTACAACTACCCGTTCACCACATACAAGAACCAGCTCTACATCTACCCCCAGCAGCTCAAATACGATAACCAGAAGACCTTCACCAAGGTGTGTAACGTAAAGAAACATGAATGATTGAAGGAACTATGAAATCCTGCTTGCTTTAATGCGAGTTTGTTGCTCGAATTTTCCATTCCAGGCTAGAAACATTGCCGTCTGCATCCAATTCCGAGACTCGGATGAGGAAGGAGCCACTCCGTTAAGGGTATGATGTCTTAGCTGTTTAATTTTCCTTCATTTTGGGGTAAATCTGAGCAAACAAGACTGTAAGAATTGGGGTTTTTTGTAGACATTAGACATTAACTAAATTATTCTTTTATTTTGTTTTCTTACCAATGCCGAATTCTAACTGGAGGAAATGTCAGATAGTATGGTCCAAATAAAGTTCGGCCCAAAACTGTGACTGTGATTAATAACATGCGGCTCTTGACTTTTTTTTTTTTTTATTGCTTTTTGCTTAATGGAAGCAAAAGTGCAGTGCAGGGCCAGAAAAGGCAAAAACGGAGCGAAAGCTCACAGAAGATGATGATTATAGTTGGTACAGGAAGAAAATGAACGGTCGCCCTTTTTTCGCCACTCCTCTCCAGCCACACACGTCAAATATTTGCGGGCGGAAAAGTCACATTGGCGCATCGCAGCTCGTCTGGCCTTACGGGACGGGAATCCCTGGCCCTCATCTCTCCCAACAGAGCGGATCCTGACGCATTCTTGGGTGTCGTATCTGAGATCGTATGATCTTAATCACAGGTGGCAGAAGCTGCGGGAAGCTTTGCGCTGTCCTGTAAGACCAACCTGCCAAGTGCTGCCTTCGTGTTGTTACACAAGTTAGGAATAATTGCATTTTTTAGCACAGATCTACCTTCACTAGCGCAGGTTTGATCTATGGTTTCCTCTGACACTGTCTTACTGTAAAGAGGAATAATATGTTAATAGCTATAATAATATGTAATATTATAATAGCTTATTTTTCCCTCATCTCTAAAGGTAGGGGGTCCCCCCGAGTGGGGCTAAAACCACTACAGCAGATCTTTGGTCAAATCTGTAATTGTCACCTTTCCCATGCCATTCCTCCTTCTCCTCCTCCTCCTCCTCCTCCTCCTCCTCCTCCTCCTCCTGCCCTCATCAGTCTCAATCTGTGAGGCTCCAGGACCCCGTCCTTCCTGTGGCCACAGTTTGCTCATTATCGCCCATTAGCAATGACTTCACTTTGCGTTCTCATTATCCATCCGACCATCTGAGCAGATTCTTCCTTTTTATAAAAAAAATTAAATCCAAACCTCCTGACACAGCTTTGTTTTTCCGATCCGAACTATTTCAGTTAGGAAAAAAATTGGCGTCTAAAGCCCAAGAATGTTTTTTTTGAGGTGAGCAAAGGTTCTTTCAGATTCCGTCCCCCAGTTTCTTCATTTTTAATCCGACTCACAACAAGAGGCTTTTCGTGTCTCCAGAATTCGGAATACTTATTTTTAGAATAGACGAATGACTGATGTGCAAACTTGTCTTTCAGTGCATCTATGGCAAGCCAGGGGACTCTCTGTTTACCAGCAGCGCCCATGCGGCCGTGCTGCACCACAACCAGAGCCCAGAGTTCTACGACGAGGTGAGAACCCTGTGTTCTGTTAAATAAATCCAGGCCAGAGCCGTGACGTCGCTCTAGAAAGGAAAAGAAGTGCAGTCAGGGCACGGCCCAGTGGGGTGTCGCGAAGGGGAGTCCATATGGCCCGATTTCAAACAGATTAGGATTTTCAGAGACCCCCTTCTCGCCCACATGCTCGCTCAGCACGGTCGTGCCGAGTCTTGCACGCGTTGTAGTTTATTTGCCACCACAGGCTTCAATTCCACTCATATCTTGATGAAAGTCTCCTCGGAGGACGTTATCTTTCTTCACATTTCGCCGGGATTTTTTTCTTTGTGCATACCCTCGTTGGGTAGTGAAAAGTGTTACATTATTTTTACTTCTACTCATTTATTTTTTTTAAAAATAATAACCACATGTCTCTAATGCACAATGAACATCCAGTAAATACGATATAAATCGGTTATAACTATCGGCATTGCCTGTATGCATTGCAGATTGCTGTTTTTTAATTTATTTATTAAAGGTTTGATACATGAAATCATTTACCGGTACTTGATCATCAAACTAACACGTGGTGGTCAACTGCAAAAATAACAAAAGACCTTTAGGATAGTGTGCGCGGATGTTGCCCCCTACTGGTAGGCTTTCTAAACTGCAAGTCCAATTGGCGTAACCTGATGGGACATTTTTGAGGTACTGACATTTATGTCTTAACTTAATCGTTTTAGAATAAAGCCAAGTTTATTAAATAATCGGCTGCTTTAACCATTTTTGCAGTTGTCAGTATGGTTTTACATCAAAACATCTTTATTACAGTAGCAAATGTGTTTATTAACTATGCGTTCCAGCCCACAACTGTTACAGGTTGTAGGACACAGTCATGTCTTTTCATTCTGCACAGGTTAAGCTCGAGCTGCCGGTCCACATCCACGAGAAACATCACATCCTCTTTGTCTTCTATCACATCAGCTGTGAGTCCAGCAGCAAGGCCAGCAACAAGGGAGTGGAGACACTCGGTGAGGAAACCTGCGACCATATGATTGTAGCCTGTATCAAACACTATTCTGCATAAAGTCCCGCTGATGCTGTAGTTTTGCTCGTGTGTGCAGTGGGATACTCTTGGATACCTTTGCTGAAAGAAGGGAGGATGCAGTCGGTAGAGCTCCAGCTGCCCGTAGCTGCTACTCTGCCTGCTGGATACCTGTGTCAGGACACCAAGAAGGTGCAGTCATGTCCCTATTTGTCTATACCTAGCCATGATTACAAGGATGCAATTATTCGATGAGGGAAAAATTGTGTCGACTGCTGAGCTGGTTTCCAAAACTACAGCCCCTGCTGGGTGTTCCTGGTCTGCAGCAGTCAGTATCCAGCCAAGGTGGACCAAAGAAACACCCGTGGGCAGCCAAGGCTCACCGTGGCCTGGGTGTTCGATCCAACACACCAGCTAGCCCAACGCCCCAAAAAATGTTCACACTGGTTCCGACAGAGAGGTGTCAGAATCCAGTCAGGGTGGTGACAGATGCGTTGTCTTTAACGTCACACGGACGGTCGACGCTTCTCTTACCCGGGGAGAATATGACAGCAGTTCTGCTGGGAACCGTTGGGTCCTGCCATCCATGTGGGGACCACCTATATAAAAAGCAATGGTTGGACATAATAATGAGTTTGGGGTCTTGACCTGACCTCCAGGTCCTCCAAGATGTCAAGTTTCTTACATCCTGGTGTCAGATAACACCTTCAGGGGTCAGGATCAGGGCTGTTTTCACAGCAAAATCGGAGCAAGCATTAGAGAGGAAGCTGATTAATGTAGATGCTTATAGATGCTTCTGTTACTAATGTGTGTGTTTCTCATTCTTTTACCTTAGTTTATTTATTCTTATGTTGTGCTCACTCCCCAGTCGCATCCTGACATCAAGTGGGTGGAAAACGCCAAGACGCTGTTCAAAGTCAGGATTCACGTAGCATCAACCATATATGCACAGGTACAGCAGGTTTATCATTTCTCTTCAAATACTAATGTGGATATACAGCAGGGGGGGGGGGGCACATGCAGCACTGGGGGCCACAGGAGAGCCTGGTTTATGAGAAAATGCTTCCTCAAAGGAACAACGGAACAGAAATTGAAGTGTTTTTTTCTGCTTGGTGGGACAGAAAACCCGGTCTGCTGTGAATTCAAAGACTGGATTTGGCCACTGGATTTCCTGGTTTTATGACACAGAGTGTGTCCTTTTATGATGTAATGTGTCTTCCCCAGGATCTGTATCTACACAAATTCTTCCAGCACTGCCAGTTGATGACCTCAGAAGGCAACCCTGCAGAACTTATCAGATACCTGAAGGTGCCTTTCCTTCTAATACTTTAGACATTTAGATCAGCGACGGGTGACTCCAGTTCCTCATGGACCAGATTCAAGCCAGGTTTTCCATCCTACAGGTAGAAAGCACTTTCACCTGGGACTCCACTTCCCATTGCGGAAGCAGTTTCTTCCTGGTAGGGCACAAAACCTGGCTTGAATCCAGACCCGGAGGGCTGAAGTAGCCTGATTTAGATGTATCCAAATATTCTCAGCAACCTGCTTTATTCTACTGAGCTTGTTTCATTTATTTCCCGCCTCCATTAGTGCCTTCACGCCACAGAGACTCACGTAATCATCAACTTCCTGCCAACAGTGCTCATGCAGCTGTTTGAAGTGCTCACAACAGCAAGCAAAGACACCCAAGAAATTGCTGTCAATTGCCTGCGGTCAGTCCCTGTAGTTTATGTCCCGCCAGTGTTATTTAATAGCGTTGTACTGTACAGCGTTTATGACTGTCTTGTGCCGTGCTTTTCAGTGTGATCATACATATAGTCTCTAGATGTCATGAGGAGGGCCTGGAGCACTACTTGCGTTCTTTTGTCAAGGTAATTTTGAAGACTAAAGATGTCTTTGTGACAAAGTCAGCCTTTGCAAGCCTTGCATGTGTTTTTAAATTGAACATTTCTCCTGTTCATAGTACGTATTTGTGACCAACAACTCTGCATCAGGAAAGTCAGTGACCACTCATGAGGTGCTGGCCGCTGCAATGACAGCCACCTTAAAACACACGGCGGATTTCAACACCAGCAATAAACTGCTCAGGGTAGGCGGTCAGGCTTCATAATGTCGTTCATCCCTGCTTCAGCCCTGCTGTAGTACCAGGATCAAACCGCACGAGGGCGCGCATCAGCCACAATAGCTTCTTGTTCTTGCGCTTTGATGTTCATCTCCCAATGTTTAACAGCGTAATTTCTGATAAAATCAAACCCACAGTACTCCTGGTTCTTCTTTGAAACAATGGCTAAATCCATGGCCCAGTACTTGCAAGAAGGCAGCCGCATGAAGGTACTTTCATATTTATTCAGGCTGTTTTGACACCTCTCAGATAAAATCTAGCGTGATAACTTTGGCTTTCATTGGTTTACATGTTGTTTTCATTTCCACTGTTCCATCACACCCCAGTCAACAAAAGTGACTTCTACTTGACACTGAAAGCAAAGCAAATCATTCACGTATGCGTTTTGTTTATTTTTTTACTCCTGCCAATGAAACCTGTCTGTCCAGATGCCACGCACCCAGCGCTTCCCTGAAAGTTTTCATCAAGCGCTCCAGTCCTTGACGCTGTCGATCATGCCACACATCACCATCCGCCACATGGAGATCCCAGAGGAGGCGCGCAGCATCAACCTAAGCCTGGCTAATTTCATTAAGGTCTGAATTGCCGTCTCTTCTCCGAGAGCTCGGCGCCTCGCAAAAAGTCGTCCGACCTTTGGAGCTTTTTCCACAACATTCCACCAAGCAGAGGCATAAATACAATTTGTTGGGATTTTGCTTGATAAACCAACACTTTCGAAAGAATCAGTCTGAAAATCTGCATTTAGGTCTGGCAGTGGACAAAAGCATCATTGGCTTTACCAGCGTGGAATTACATGTGTAACGCTGCTCTCATTCTCTCTCCCTCTCCCTCCCCAGAGGTGCCTGACTCTCATGAACAGAGGTTTCGCCTTCGGTCTCGTCAACCACTACATGTGCCATTTCGGTCTCAAAGATCCAAAGGTATCTCAAGGGAAGAACATACGGTGGTCCAAACCCAACAAAGGAACACATTATGCTAAAAGTAGCAAATGCTAATTTGCCTCTCCTCATTTGGCTGACAAAGCAAGCCAGAATGCGCAACTTGGCAGTTTTCTTTGATAAGATGCTAATATTTGAATAATGTCGAGTTATTCAAATGTTTGCATGGATAGCGGGGATGTTGGATGTGAATAATCTTGCACAGAGCTCACGCTAGCACTTTTTTTACACAGGTGCTGTCGGAGATAAAGTTCGATTTCCTGGTGGCGGTGTGCAATCACGAGCACTTCATCCCCCTCAACCTACCCATGGCCTTCGGCCGCACCAAGCTGCAGAGGGTCCAAGGTGAGGGTCCGAACTCTCCTGCAGCCTATTTCTTATGCTTCTTACCGCACACGTGACCACATGCTGTCACCCTCCTCCCTTCTTAACCCACCTCACCTTCCGGCCGTCATCCACACCTCTTTTAACCCGATTGTTTGGCCATATTTACGGGCCTCACACAACTGCTGTTGTTGAAAATTTGATCTTGTGAACATTTTAAAGAGCCATAAGATGAGGAAATGCTGCATGGATTGTTTTTGCCCCACTTCCTTTGTTTTTATTCCCTCCCCTCTCTTGTTTTTGTATGTTTGTGTGTGTTTTGCTTGTGGTCAGATTTAATCCCCTATGCGACGGAGCTTTTTGGCCCAGTAGGTAGGTAATGCTCACAGTACCTGTACTCGTACCATCTAAGCCGCCATGTCTGCACCTCTTTGTTCCTACCTGCCATGCTGTCAACACCCCCCCCTTTTTTTCTCCCAGGACATTCATTCATCCAGCAAAATTTTAATGGTAGGGTGGACGAATCACACTATGGACTTTTGTGGGAATTGACTGACCCTCCTTTCCCCATGCTTCCTTTACACTATACTTGTAAACAATAGACATGGCTCTTTTTCTGGCGCTGGACTTCTCTGTGCCACTGAATGTCTCTCTCCTGCTTTGGCTTCACTCAAACACTCAATTTGTGGCTGCCTCGCCTGGTTGTCTATAAATGCACCACCATGACACAGACAGCCTCTCATTTCCTGTAGCCTCCGTCTTGCAAATAGTTCCGTCCATTGCACCGTTTTACCCGCAGCACGCAGTGAGTAATCCCTCTCGCTTGCTGATGCGGTGCTTGGAAGAGATCCCGTGCAGATGAATGCTTCTAGTTTGTTCGATATGCTGGTTTTTGCTATCCACTCAACCATGTTGCACTGACATGTCCTGTGTGGTCCGACAACAGAGCAGAGTCTGGAGTTCAGCCTGACAGAGGAATGCTGCCGGAATCACTTTTTGGTGGGTCTCCTCCTGAGGGAGGTGGCTGCGGCCTTGCAGCAAGCGCCCGAGATAAGGCAGATGGCCGTCAGCGCGCTCAAAAATCTCCTCATCAAACACGCCATGGATGACCGCTACACAGTGTTCAAGGTGAAGGAGGGCGGGGCACCAAATGAGGAAGTAAACACAAGTGACAAAGTTTAAAGAAGTCAAATTAATAGACTAAAAATATCAGTATGCCTTTAAAACACTATTAAATGCCGAGTTTAACCAGACCGGAGGAAAAAATGGGACCGTATTCTTCGGACTATATGTCGCGCCGGAATATTTGTCGCATCTGTCGTCAAGACAAAAACCAGATGGTGAAGTAGCGTCGGAGCAAAGTGGCATTTATTTGGAAGCCTTCAGTTCACGACACAGAATGTTTTGGCTGGAGAAACAATTCATTCGCACAGTAGCCTCAATAAATATATTTGATATAAATGGATATGTTAAATATGATGAGTCAAGAAGTGACCAATTCCTTGAATCCTATCATCCTGGGTGTGTCGGAGTATTTTAGCCATGGGTGATATGGAGTTTAGCTTTTGACTTTTCATCAACCAGCCCACCAAAAAAAAAGAACTCTGTTAAATACGGTAGAGTGAATCCACTGCAGTGCAACAAACATCGATCCAAAATTGTGATGCAGTTGTTTTCCGTGCAGCTATTTTAGAGAGAATCCTCTGAGTGTATCCTCAGTGAGCACGAGGATTAAAAAAACACCATTTCCATATTGAGAAGGCTGATGTGGCACTGCACCCTTAATGATCCATGAATGATACTGTCTAAATAAACTAGATCTAAAAACAAATGGTTGGAGAAAGAGCTTGTTATTACACAGTGCGTACCTTTATAACGCCCTTCTGATGTGAATGTTTTAGAACCAGCAAGCCAGGATCTGTTTGCTTTACCTGCCACTCTTTGAGCTGCTCTACCAGAACCTGAAGCAGCTGTCGGCACAGCAGCACACCAGCAGCCCCGTCCTCGGTCTCAACGTGAGTCTCCTCAGACCCCTTGGGACTGACACCCAGGAGGTCTGCTCTCTCAAATCTGCCTCACGAACATTTTACACCACCAAGTAACCCACCTCCACCCCACCCCCGTCCACCCAGGGGTCAAGGGATGACTTGATATCAGTGGGCTCCACAGACAGCCGGAGAATCAGCACCGCACTGGACAAAGAACACGGTGAGGCTGGATTTCTAATAAATATGCTGAGACTCAAACGTGGCAACTTCAGCAACTTCACAACGATCAGGAGTTTAAATGCCCCCCCCCCCCCCCCACACACACACACTGCAGGCCTGCCGGTGCAGAACGGCCATGTCGTGAGACGTGAGGACTCCAGAGGCTCTCTGTTTACAGACCCAGGAACACCGGACAGCATGGAGGTGAAAACATTGACGCCATTCTGGTTCCGTCAGTTGCCATAAAGGCACTCGTTAAAAAAAACAGAGTATATTCGGGATCCTTTTTTTTCTGTAAACTGTTCCAGTTTATGTTGCTCCCAACTAAAACAAAGACTGGGTACCAGATGTTACTCAAGGAAACGTTTTTGTGGAATTAGTGTGTTTATGCAGTTTACTAATGGAGAATTCTTTTGACCACCTGTATAAATACATGCTTTAGCACAGTGCATTTTGTTTATAGTGTCTTTAATAGGTGTATTTCGCTCGAATCTGCTAAATCCTGTCGTAGATTCTGATGCTAATCCATCACTGATCCTGCGACTTGTGTCGACAGTCGACTTCTTAAATCCTATGGACCGGCTGAAGCCGGAGTTTCTGTATTCAGTTTTTGTTTATTGACTACAGCTGCAGCGACGTGGCTCCACCATCAGCAGCAGCCCCTCGCCTTCCGCCGGCAGACTGGGCCAGTATGAAATCAAAGGACTCCTGCTCTCCTTCCTGCACATTGTCAAGACCTTGTCAGACGGTCAGTGTTATGATATGTGCAGCTATCATGTTGCCCCGCCTCCCGACCCCAGTCTGTAGGGGACTGGAGCCGAGAAGCGGAGGGTTGTTGGTTCAAGACGTGGTTTGGACAAAACTTGGAAGGTGTTTTAGTGTCGGGGAGCTGCCAGGACACCTTCAGAGCAGCACCGTGGTACTCCTGAGCAAGGTTCCAAATGCTCACACAGGGCCTTGGATGGGCTGGCGACTTATTCAGGGTGTACCCTGCTCATGAAAGCACACATAGATGCTCAGATTGGCTTTCCTTTTAAGCCTACTAGTAAAACTGTGGCATCAATGTTGAAGGAAAGCAAGTGAGGCTCAAATAGAGAGCTGTTTACTTTTTAATGCAGCCTGAGTTGATCTGAGAATCAGGATGGCGAGAATGTCCAGGGGGAATTGGTGCTCGCAGCCTTCCCGGCACCGCTGCGAGCACGCAGTGTCTTTGTACTTACCAGTAAGTCTGCATTCAAGGCATATTACACAACATTGTTTTGTAGAGGGTTGGTGTTTAGGTTTTCTCTCATTTCCCTGCCTCAGTACTAAAGTGACACTTGTGTCCAGAAGGTGAATAAATATTCTTTGTCTCCTCATTTTCTCCCAGACACTCTGAATACCTACTGGAACAAGATCAACCCCCAGGACATCATGAACTTCCTCAGCTTGCTGGAGTGAGTTTGGAGCCACGTTGTTGTAGCGCATGACACCTTCCTCTTCTCATTGCACGTTTCCTCTCTCGCAGGATCTGCCTGTTTCAGTTTCGCTATGTTGGAAAAAGAAACATTGGCCGGTAAGCTTGAACCCCCCCCCCCCAATCAAACTGTTAAATCTGTGTGGGAAGGCAGCGATACAATCTGAGCGCTTGTGCGTCAGACAGGTTTTTTTTACTCAGACAAGCCCATGAAGTTGATCTCATCGCGTTAATTGTTTTGTTTTTTACATCAAACCTAACAGAAGAGAGGGGAAGAAGCAAAGAATTATTATATTATTAGTGAAATATCAACAATTTTGTCTGGGGGTAGATAAAAGTACACTGCAAACAAGTACACTAACACATCCACCAGCATTCCAACACAACAGCAAACAGGCCCCAGCAGCCTCCCCACTCTTCACATGCCTGTCCTTGTTGGAGGCCAGCAGGCTTCGAATGGTCCAAAATGCCTTTCATGCCACAGGGTCTACCCACCCCGAACCATGTTGAGTCAAAGAACAGATAATTGGGGACCAGTACGACCAAAATTCCCACAATTTGTTTTTGGAGCGACCGAGCTTATGGGGACACTTGTTCCGTCTCATAAGTGCTGTTCCGGTCCCATATGTCTATTGTTGTGATGCTTTGCGAGAATGATTAGATGTCTGCAAGTGGACTAAAAATAATCCAAGTGGTTTTATGAGAAATCCACAGAGAGGAGAACATCAATAGATAAACATGTATAAACATCGAGCGAAGGAACACAACCCTTTAGAGACTCATTTCGCCTTCACCCAGTTTTCAAATCTGTAAGTTTATATTTTTGTGTTTATCGTATGGCTGTTGTTTTTTGATTACTTTGTACAGGAGTCAGGAGGTATGCACTTCCAAGCTGTTCTCCTCCGACAGGAAGACACAGACGATGCCGCCTATGCGTTGCAACCGGGCCAGCCTGATGCAGACTAAACTACAGCAGTTTAGCACGATGGAAGCCTCCTTCACTCTCAATATAGGTGCACAGATCTTTATTTGCACACCAGCACCAAGCGATTTTACTGTGAAACAAGGGAATCACATTAAAACTAACATTTCTGTAAGATTATCTTGTTTATTAAATGAGCCTGTGTTTGGTGTCTATGTGATGAAGGCACGGGGCCTTCGGAAGCCGAAATCCACCATCAGGCTCTGCTTGAGGGCAACATGTCCACGGAGGTCTGCCTCAGCGTCCTGGACGTCCTCTCTCTGTTCATCCAGTGTTTCAAGGTGACGTATCAACATATTCCCGCTGCTCGCTTGCAGAATAGGGACAGCCAGGAGGCACCCAGATGTTTTTGAGGATGAATCAAATTCTGATTCCTGCCCTAACGTGTCAGCGGCATGTGTGTTTGTTGTGGATTGGCGTTATCACTTGCATGTGCACGAATGAAGAATAATTTATTTGGAGAGGAGAGGCAGCCAAGGCCTAACAGAAACCTGTCAGGTGTCCATTTCAATAAAATATATTTAACAAACACAGAACGACGATGAGCAAGTTTAATAAGGTTTTTCCACACATTTAAAAAGCTTAAAATAGCGTGAAGCTTGTGTAGTGGTTCATCCTTACAACCAAATGCAGTAATACTCCAAATCAAAGGACATGTCTAACATGGTGTGTGTGTGTGTGTGTGTGTGTGTGTGTGTGTGTGTGTGTGTGTGTGTGTGTGTGTGTGTGTGTGTGTGTGTGTGTGTGTGTCCACCCTTCAGACCCAGCTGCTGGACAGCGAAGGTCACAACCCTCTCATGAAGAAAGTGTTTGACGTTTACCTCACCTTGCTTAAAGTGGGGCTGTCTGAATCTGCCCACCGGCACGTGTTTGCGGCGCTCAGAGCCTTCATTAACAAGGTGCACAAATACACAACGAAATGATCCAAATGTCGCAATTTACGATAACTAAAGATCAAGGTAAGGCAGGCATCATCCTGGCTATTTTTAGACAATTAAAATGAGAACAGTGAGAAGCAATGGAGCACAGGAATATTAGTATTTTGGTATTTTTGGTATTAACATATATAATCTACCAGTAATAGGCTGAACTATGTTACATGTTGTCATTTGACGTACTCAGATGATGGTACTTTACCGCAAATATCCACCAACGACAGCATTAGAATGTCAGATTAAAAAATGACAGAAGTGGAACGTGCAAAGCTTTTAGACTCAGTGGCTTTAAAGGTGAACTAGGATTTCAAGGAGTCTGAATTTTTGCATTTGGCCTCCAAATCCAGCATCCAACAACTGGCCCAGAATCCTTTGCAAAAATACTGAAAACCATCTTGCCGTCTTTTGAAATCTTTCATTGAAGCTTCTTCTTCTAATCATTTTCTTTGGATATTGTTCATTCCAATATGTAACTCCCTGCTCATCTCCCCTGCACTAAGTTTATCAGATTGCCCCTCCCGCTCAGAACATACCTTTAACATACTAACACGCTGCCCCGCCAGTTCCCGTCGGTGCTGTTCAAGGGCCGCGTGACGCTGTGCGAGGCTCTCTGCTGTGAAGTGCTCAAGTGCTGCGTTTCCAAGCTGGCGTCCCTCCGGGCTGAGGCGGCGGTTCTGCTCTACCTGCTGATGCGGAACAACTATGAGTACACCAAAAAGAAGACCTTCCTCCGCACCCACCTGCAGGTGACGCCGCGGGACACAGAACAGTAACACGCAGTAACCTCTGCATGCCATATATTCTTTTTCTTGTTCCTTTTCCCGTTTAGATCATCATTGCTGTGAGTCAGCTGATCCCAGATGTGGCGCTGACGGGCAGCTCGCGCTTCCAGGAGTCGCTATCGATCATTAACAACTTCGCTAATAGTGACAAGGCCATGAAGGTACTGCTGTGTTGAGAAAACAACCATAAGACTGAATGTTAGTGAAATGCAACATCCCTGAACATGAAATATGTCCATCTGAACAATCACACGGGTGCAGCAGCATGTAATTAAACTAAGACAGGACTAAAAACTCTGCGCGAAGCCTGAAATCCAACATGTGTGTGATTATTGTCTCTTTCAAGCAGGACTAAACTGACTTAAAATAACAGTATTGAACTATTTACATGTTTTCTCGTCTGTTTAAACAGTCCTCAGTGTTCCCCTCTGAGGTGAAGGGTCTGACCAAGCGCATCCGCACCGTGCTGATGGCCACAGCCCAGATGAAGGAGCACGAGAAAGACCCGGAGATGCTCCTGGACCTCCAGTACAGCCTGGCCCGGTCCTACGCCAGCACCCCCGAGCTGAGACGAACCTGGTTGGACACCATGGCCAGGGCACACCTCAAGAATGGAGATCTCTCTGAGGTAACCAGAGGGTCCCCTATCAGTCCTCTGCTCCCTTTAATCCATCGAAGGCTGAAATAACGTGTGTTCATACCAAGCTAACTGAAACGGTGTGCCTGAGCAAGAACGTATGGAACTTGTCCAGCACCATTTGTTGCATACTCGGGAAAATTGCATATAAAACGTGCACCTCGATCCGGACTGGCAGGGTCTGGTTTTTGTTTGTAAATGCAACGTTTTTTGAGAAATCGCGATTTTTCTTCGACCTCTCTTAGCCAACCCTTTTTCGAGGGTCCACAGATCCCCCATAGTTTCACCCAGAAACACCGTTACGTACTCAAAACCGTACCTGTGGGGGTCTAGGGGGTTCAACCGCAAAAACGTAGGTGAAGGATGGAGGAGGGGCACGAGGGGAGCAAAGGGCCAGAGCAGAGGCACACAGTTACTATTTCTGGAGGATTGTTTATTCTGGTTCCCATCACTGTCTCTTCCTAAAAACAGGGTAAAATAAGCACAGGTGAGTATACCAGCCGAAGGGCAGACATGTAAACAGTTGATTTATAGACTTATTTGGCTGTGTGCTGAAGTCAGTTTGCTTTGTAGGTATGGTTAAACAAACATTATAATGAGATGTGCGGTTCGTTTGTGTGTTTTGTGGAGCTTCGTATTTCAGCATGTTTCTGCTCTTTCTACTCCTCATCGCCTTCGTTAAGGCTGATTTTCTCTGCCGTTTCTCCACAGGCGGCCATGTGCTACGTCCACGTGGCCGCGCTGATCGCAGAGTACTTGCACCGGAAAAGTAAGTCAACACGAAGCTCAATACAGTGATTAGTGTCATTTCTTTTTGCTGTTTTGTTCATTGTAAAAGGGTTTGAATGCCAGTCTTTTGGTCTGTTTGCATTCTGTTTTCTTGGCCACTTTGAAAGAGTCTGTATTTCATCTCGTGAAGAAAGAAAAGTTTTGTAATTTATATGCCGCAACAGCGGTGACTCATGTAACAAGATTGTAAAATCAAAACAGACATAAATGACTAAAAATGTTCCAGACAAATTAGTTCTGTTTGGCAGTGCCCTCATGAAAGTAGACCAACCAGTCGGGGCGGTTGGGCTTCTCCCTGTTAGCACTGAACCAAGACCTAAAAAAACATGAAGACCTGAATATGGAAAATATCCACCCTCTTTGGCTGAATATAATGCATACAGTGGGGCAAAAAAGTATCCAGTTGACAGAGAAAACTACCTTGGATACAATGACCTGGATGACTGAGAATTTACACAGACATCTTGTATGTCTTCCATTTTCTAATAATTGCTCCCACAGTTGATTTCTTCCCACCAAGCTGCTGACCTATTGCAGATTCAGTCTTCCCAGCCTGGTGCAGGTCTACAATTTTGTTTCTGGTGTCCTTTGACAGCTCTTTGGTCTTGGCCATAGTGTTAAACAAACAGGTTCAAACAGGTGCCATTAATACAGGTAACAAGTGGAGGACAGAGGAGCCTCTTAAAGAAGTTACAGGTCTGTGAGAGCCAGAAATCTTGCTTGTTTGTAGGTGACCAAATACTTATTTTACTGAGGAATTTACCAATTAATTCATTAAAAATCCTACAATGTGATTTCCTGGATTCTTTCCCCCCATTTTGTCTCTCATAGTTGAGGTATACCTATGATGAAAATTACTGGCCTCTCTCATCTTTTTAAGTGGGAGAACTTGCACAATTGGTGACTGACTAAATACTTTTTTGCCCACTGTATGTTCTGAACGGGGCACATGTAATCAGTGCCTGTACCTCCTCACTGCCCAGAACGGGTTCATGCCGCTACATCACGCTACATCACCCTTCGGTTCACTCCTCAACCCGTTAGCGTTCGCACCGTAAGGGTCCACTTCAGGTTGACTGGAGTTCCGATGAGCCTCCACACCTTCTCAAACTGCAAATGTCTGTAGTTGTTGTTGCCCTGCTTACATCTGCCGTAATAGCCTTGCTGTTTGGCTGTTATGTGTCCTGAAGAGCTGTTCCCCAGTGGTCTGGTGGCTTTTAAGAAGATTACCTTGAATATCGATGAGGAGGCTGCCATGAGGGAAGATACGGGAATGCAGGATGTTTATTACACTGAGGTACAAGTTGACTGCATATAGTTCCCTCTCTTGCTTCTTACTGTAATAAGCTACTGGGTCAATTTTGATTCCTAATCAGTGCTGTTGTGGTAATCATTAAAACCTCTATAAAAATGTCTCCCTCTCTGCATTTTATAGGAGGTTTTGGTCGAGCATTTGGAGCTATGTGTGGACGTGTTGTGGAAGGCTGAGCGCTATGAGCTCATCACTCACATTGCAAAACTCCTGGTTCCCATTTACGAGAAGCGCCATGAATACACGGTAAAGAACAGAAGCACTTTATTTAGTCATTGTTAGCGTGACTCAATTTTGAGCTTGATTACTTATCGATTCATTCATGTCAATATCAGCTATAGTCATTCTTTTTTCCTCTGCGATCATCACATCTCTTTCAAGTTATCTCACTATAGGTAAAGAACATTTGGGCTTGTTTCTACCCATTTTTGTATTTGTTTTCCAGAAACTGAGCCGACTGTATGATACCCTGCACCGAGCCTACAATAAGATCATTGAAGTGACGCAGACGGGACGCAGGCTCCTCGGGACCTATTTCAGAGTGGCTTTTTATGGACAGGTGACCTCTGCAGCATGACTACAGCAGAACGACTGAGTGCTGTGCCACGTTGTGTCATGTCGTATTACTGTAACAGGGACAGTTGGAAATGAGCTTTTGTGTCAGATGTTTTTAAATTTCAAATGTGTATTTCTTCATGCAAAAGGTCACGCCTAAAGATTTAGCAGTTGTCTCACGTCTGCTGTGACAACAAAATGCACTCAAGCGCGTTCCTGCCAGTTCCTGGATGGGATGACTGTGTGAGTTTGTGTTCATTTTTTTTTTTGCAGAACTTCTTTGAGGAGGAGGACGGGAAGGAGTACATATACAAAGAGCCAAAACTCACCGGTCTTTCTGAGATCTCTCAGCGGCTGCTGACACTTTACGGCGACAAGTTCGGACAGGAAAACGTCAGGATCGTTCAGGACTCAAACAAGGTGTTGTTGGAAAAGAGGGAGGAAAGAATGATGGAGGTTGTGGGTCAGACCATGCTTTTGCAAATAGAGAGAATTTATTTTTCATTATCTGGCTACTGTCAAGATCCCTTAGGAATTTTTAACAAGGACCTTCATTCTAAATCCATGTCATCCCAATGTCAGCTAGTCACACACTCTATGTAGGTTCTCCTCAAAAGGGTGGAGCACTCCCTCCGGGGCAGGCATGCCCCCCCTGCCCCAAGCGGAGGGGTTCAAGTGTCTCAGTTTCCTGTCCGGGAGGCCGGGAAGAACTTATCGGAAGAGGGGGAGGGTGCGTTGTGATCCGGACTTTGCATTGGTCTCTTGTGGTAAATAAGGAACTGAGCCAAAAGCTAAAACTCTAGATTTACCAGTTGATCTGGTTTAGGCTGAGATGCTCAGTCATCTAGGTGAGGCTCAGAGTAGAGCTGCTTCGAATTGAGAGGAGCCAGATAAAGTGACCCTCGTACCTGGTCAGGGCAAACCCAGGACACCTCCCTGATGAGGGGTTCCGATAACGGCCCACCTGGAGGAGGTGCTGGGGCGGCTCAGGATGCATAGTATGTCTCCCAGCTGGCCTGGCAGCACCACAGGATTCCCTTGGAATAGCTGGACAAAATGGCTGGGAAGCGGGAAGCTTGAATTGCTTTGCTCAGGCTAAGGCCCATGTCCCCTGACCCCGAAAGGAGGATCCATGTTGTTCCTTTGGTGGATTTAGTACAACTTGTAGGATTTCCTGACCGATTTTTTAAATTCCCGAGCCAATCACGGTTTTGTTTATATTGGGCATGTTTCCTCCTCAGTCAGATCCCATCAGGTACTATTGAAAGTACTTTGCATTCTGATGAAAGAAGAACTGGCTTGAACTATTTTAAAGTCTGATTTCTAAATTAAATGACCCGTTATTTACTTCTGCCACAGGTGAACCCTAAAGACCTGGACCCCAAGTTCGCCTACTTCCAGGTGACCTTTGTCAAGCCGTACTTCGAGGAGAAGGAGGCGCCGGAGAAGAAGACCGACTTCGAGAAGTGCCACAACATCAGCCGCTTCGTGTTCGAGACGCCTTACACGCTGTCGGGCAAGAAGCACGGTGGTGTGGAAGAGCAGTGCAAGAGGAGGACCGTGCTCACAAGTGCGTAACACTGCTCACCAACAGCTGTTGAAAAAAGCAACACCTTTAAAAGATTTTGGCTAACATTGTCGCGCACTCTCCCCCCTTAGCTGCCAGCACCTTCCCCTACATGAAGAAGCGCGTGGAGGTGGTGAGCGAGAAGCACGTGGAGCTCAAGCCGGTCGACGTGGCCATAGACGAGATGAAGGCACGGACGGCGGAGCTGACCAAACTCTGCTCCAGTCAGGAGGTGGACATGATCCAGCTGCAGCTCAAGCTGCAGGGCTGCGTGTCTGTACAGGTGCGGGTGGGGGCGGGACATACGTCGCAATCAATGCAAGATTTTTATACAACGTCAGCCAATGTAAATGACTCCCAAGTCTTGGCTGTGTGTTACCCGCAGGTAAATGCGGGACCCATGGCCTATGCCAGGGCCTTCCTTGATGACAGCAGGTGCAACAAGTACGGCAACAAAAAAGTGAAAGACCTCAAAGACATTTTTAGGTGACCTTTTTTAAGCCGTCTGCGCATTTGTTACACCAAATCTTCCTTCCGAAGCCTTAAACGCTCTCCAAATAATGTCGCGGCAGGAATTTCGTCCAGGCCTGCAGCATGGCGCTGGACATTAACGAGCGTCTGATCAAAGAGGACCAGTTTGAATATCACGAGGGCCTCAAGACCAACTTTAAAGAGATGGTGAAGGAGTTATCGGACATCATCCACGAACAGGTGGGCACCTGGAATCAGAAAATATAGGTATTCAGTGTTGGGGTTTATGTCTCATCTGAGCCAAGGTCAAGTCTTTTTTTTTAAACCATCAGGACAGTAAACAAGGAGGAAGCTTCCAGATTAGTTGGGACATTAATTGACATGCAGAGATCCATTATGGCTTCTCTGTCTGCCCCACCCTGTCGTCCCGCCAGCTCTTACAGTCGCTTACTGTAATGCAGTGGGTCTGACCAGAAGCTTCTTGTTGCGGTGCAATTGTTAATGTGTAACTATGGTGATGGCCTGAGTGGGAATTTATCACAATTCTTTGCCCGATACAAAACCGCATTTCCTCTCCATCATTTTCTCAGAATAATTACTCCCACTATCCCGTTCCCATTAGCATTATCCCATTCCCTTTCAGCCTTTGTCATCTTTTACTGTAAGAAACATGCAGAGCCTTGAAACTGCTGGATGAATCACCGTCTCAATGAACAGTAATATTTTGACTGTCACTCGGCTAATTACCAAACTAACTAGTCTGACTTTCTCTCTCCAATGTGCTGGCACGTAGCTTTAAAGGACCATCAGGTAATATTAATGTGTTCGACCTCACCTTGTGTTTTTGCCATTTTTTAAGCACGACATTTATTCATCATATTCCCTCCAGTGTAAACATGCCCCTAGCATTAGTCTTCTGGTGGCCCCTGGGTTGTTTTAGGTCATCTAGATTCATGCAAATTGATCAAATAGGTTTCATTTTGCTCAGTAGCCCCTTTTCCATTGCAAAAACTTTTATCATTTATCCTGAGTTTTGAAAAACCTCAGCACGTTGCCACCAAAAGTAGCCGGGGCAAGAAACCTTTGACTTAAAAGGACAGTCTATGAAAGAGTAGCCGACAAGCTAGCTGAGCGACGTGTGGAACACACGCTAAAACAAATTTGTGAATGGTTTAAAATCTTAGCATAATGATAAAAGCTGAACCACAGTGAATTGCAGTGGAAATGCAAACCGCAGATGTTATAGTAGTTATAGTTCCCTGTTGTTGGAGTAGGAGCTATGCTGAATTATTTTACACCAAATGTATCTTAGGTGATATGCAGCCTAGTGACTTATAAATAAATAGTCACAGCAAGTAGGTCACAAATAAATGACGGCTTCCTTCAAAGTTATCCATCCAGAACTAATAAATGCTCTCCACCAAACATGAAATGGGAAATGCTGCATTTCTTTAGCATGTGTGGCTGTGTGGCGGCCCTTTTTAAGGAGCTAAATTCTTTCCAAAACAAACTCAACATGTTGATGCAAAGGCAAGGCCATTTGGGAGCTTTCGTGGAGATTCAGGTAACAGTGTTCAGTCCTGAGACATAAGCTAGCTAACACCTTAGCATCTTATGAACCTCAATACACATTTTTATACTTGTATGACATTTTCTTTGCACTTGTGAGATAAGCTATATAATTTTCTGAAGCACATTTTTATTACACATACGTATTTGATTGATAGGACTGTTTTGCATATGAAATACAAACACACCCGTGTAGACGTGTTGGAGTTGCAGACCTCACTTTTATTTTTTTATGACTCGTGAGGCATTTGTAAAAGGTGTGGAGTTTGGCACGACTTCAGCTCAAACAGTATTTTTTTCTTTTTTCTTTGGCTCCAGATTTATCAGGAGGACATGATGCGTTCGCTGTTACAAAACTCCCTCCATGTGTTTCGAGCAATCAGCGGGACCTCCACTGAGTTGGGCTGACTTCATATTTCCACAAAATTCATCACTGTTGACATCATGTCTTTGTCACTGGGGACTCTCAGCAATCACAATTGTTTAAGCCTTAATCAGTGTTACTGAGAATGTAGCAAGTTTTGTGCGTTTTCTTTTTCTCCGCGATTGACTGTTAATCTGTTTCAGCATGTAATACATTTTTGATACTCTTTTATCTGCAAAGGCATATCCCAGATCTATGCAGAACATTATAGCCGTACTTTGCACCCCGTTGTGTTTTGTCAAGAGATTTCAACCAGGCGAGTCTTTGGCCCGGCTCCAAGAGTTGTGTCCCAACAAGCAGGAAAAGTAAGAAACGCTCCTCCACAGTGAGGGGCTTCCAAAAGGATTTTTGTCACAACGTAAAAGTCACGCTCCGCAAACTGTCGACGCTCCAACACTAACCCAAACCACATATTCCACAACTTTCAAAATGGGATTCAAGATCAGAAATTCCTGGAGTAGGAGAGGTAAACTAAGTGAAGCTTGCCTCTGGGGGGGGTGTGGATGAGATCCAGTGCCTTTCTGCTCTACCATTTTTAGTTTCATCATGTCATGCCAGTTCCTCACAGTAATTCCCAAGTGCTACACTGTAATGTACAAGTATACTATTTAATATGTACATAATTTGTCATTGTGCTGTAAAGTAAACATGTTTGTACCTACTGTATATATGTTTGAATCCAAATCTGAGTCCCCTTATCATTTTTTTTCTGCAGTAGATACATAGATGCAGCTGCTTGTAAGTTTATTATCATTATTTTTTAAATAAAACTTGAATAAAACAAACTGGGAGTAACGTGCAATATCACAATGATCAGGAGTTTCACTTTGACCTCGACCAAGGTTTGCGCTGAGTCCATTTCCAATCCGAGATTAATGATTCATTGACGCAGGCGGCTTCCGGGAAGACACTGCTGGCTTTGTTTTGTGCTTTCTTTATTTTAATTGGACAGAGATTAAGAGTTTAGAAAAGAAACAAGTTATGAAAACTCCAAAGTCCCGCGAGAAAGGCGGATGAATACCTGGCATTGCACTCCCAAATAAATAGCTCGGTTCACCTCAGGCGTTTTACGGTTGACACGTCCGGATTGTGGGGTGAGGTTTTGTGAGGACTCCGCCTCGACAGCCTCGGTGACTCAGCTCAGAGGGAGCTCCATTCTTTGCTCCCTTTCAAGGTGTTAAAACCGAGACTTTCCCTTTGCGTCGGCGACTTTATCAAACCCTATCTGAGCGCCCCGCCTGTCCCGCAGAATCCACCGCAGATATCACGCATTCGCAGTTGTTTTTTCTTTCTAATTGGGATTTTAATCCAACGCCGGGAAGAGGAGCAGAGTTCCAGTCACTTCCAGAAGACATGACTTCGCTCGTGCTGTTTCACTTCGCCTTATTCTCAATGGGAATAATGGCGACATTTAAAGACCAAACAGGTGAAACTCCCTTCAATGATTTGACTTAAGATTAAAATAAAAAGATTTGCTTCTTTTCTTTAATATATGTGTATTCGGACCTGTTTTACTGTGCGCGGTGCGTTCGCTGTACAGTCGGTGAAACACACCGCGCATATTTAAAAATGTGATTTTGGAATCAGTGCAAATGACCTCTTATCATGAGTGTGAGGGAATGCCATTCTTTTACTACAATTGCGTCCTGAAATAGGTTAAAATATAGTTTGCTCCCACATAAAAGTGGCTTAAATATGTCAGAATGTTCTCTTTTGCAGAACGGTGTACGTTTATATGTTACAGTTTACAGTTTTTCCTGGATACATTGTCTCATACTGTGTTTTTTGTTGTTGTTGTTTATTTTTAAGAAACATGACAAATCATTTTCATTTTTTTTTTTTTTAAATAAGAAAGAAAACGTTAAATATTTGGGTTAGTAAATAGATGCGCCCCAGTATAAAAGAAGCGTCTGTTTTTGATATGGCGACACAGGAAGTGGATGCCTTCTATGTTGTTGATTGTTCCTTTTTGTTTATGCCAGTAAAACCTAATCATCGTTCCTTTTGTTTTCATTAAATCTTGCCCAATATAGAAGAAACGCAACACTGCTGTGCATGAAAATACCAACAAACCTTTTAAGAAATTATTATAATTATGCTTTTATGGCACTGTATTAAGTATAGGCCATATTTTAAAAAGAAACAGAAATAAAAGGAAACAGGCAATTATTGGAACCTAAAATAAACAGAATCCCCCCCCCATCCTCCTTCCACAGTTATATGGTTAGCCACTCACTTTCCTTAAGGTTTTATTTGTGTTTTTAGGTAAATGTCTGTTGGTTGAAGGCTTATTTGGGAATAAACAGTGGTAAGAGCTGAAAGATATGCAAATATTGAACGAGCCTTTAAATTGAATTGATGCACACTGAATTGACAGAGGTGACCGCTCTGTCAGTGCTTTTTAACTATATTTAACAGAGTTTTCTTTGCATAGTTTCTTTCATGTTACTGAGCTCGGGTTATTCCAATGTCCTGGGAAAGGAAAGATTAATGGGAGGCGCTTAAAAAAAACATCTAAATGAGATTCCTCCTTCTTGCAGAGAGTGCAGGACCTCCAACAGAACTAAAACGAAAGTGGCTGGATCCAATTACAGTGGAACTATCCTGGATGAAGCCAGGCGGTCTATCACATAATGGTGATGTCAACTACGAATTCACTGTCGATAAAGAGGTTTGTCAAGCATTTGATGGGGAACCTTGTCTAAAAGCATGTGGTAACTGGTCTGTTATGTAAATCAAACGATCTCAATACAGTACACATGAACATTTTACCTCAGAAACTGGAAATAACATCTGTGTATATATATATATATACAGTATATATATATATATAATATTTTTTTTACAAAACCATTTATGCTTATTGATTCAAAATGTGAACTGCTATATAAACATAGAGGACAATTACTAAATCAAATTAATATTTAATTAGCTTTAGGATAACTCCTTGAATATGCAGCACCGCTCAATGATGTTGTTGCAATAAGAACAAACAAAATTCCTCAGCTGAGATTGTGAGCGAAACATCTTCATATAACATTATTCCTACAGATCAGGAAATCCAAAAATGACCCTATTTGAGGCAGTCTGAGGCGCTCTGACGGTATAAGGATTAAAACAACGCGTTTCAACTCACATCGCCTTCATCAGGATAACATTGTTTAGAGTACGTGTGTTCATTTTAATTAAGCAGCAGTCATGTGACAAAAGGCGTCGAAATAAAAATGCAATATTTTGACACTTCAGAGCAGGAGAAACTTCAAAAGCCAGCATCCTCACAATGAAGACCAGGCTGTTTTCGGATTTCCACGCTTCCTGCCAGTTCCTTTGTTTTGGTTATTTCTTCTTTAGAGGACCGTCTCAAGTCTCACACATTTTCTACCATTCTCCATAATCTGATTCGCAGGTGGGAAAACTGCGTTCACAAGAAAATACTGGAATTTATATAACAAATTTGTTCACTCGGGAGATGGATTCTAAAAACTGGACGTTCCAAGTTTGGATTTCTAATGCAAAGCGTGCAACTTTAAATTTCCCTCCCGTGAAACCAAAAGGTGTGTAGCCAATCGATGGATGACAATTTTATATCGATTGCATTTTATGGATCCATTATGTTGTCCTCAACTGTTCACAGCCGAGCTGGTGAAAAACTTCAAATGTTTCTTGAACGACAGAAAGCTGAACTGTTCTTGGGTCCCGGTAGATCCGTCTCTAAACCTGACAGTCCGTTATAGGTGAGTATTCAAAAGACGGTGGATGCACCCTGTCTTTCTTTGTGGTAGTTCGTAACCATCTAGCTTTTGTGGACTCTTGGTGGCCACTACAGGAGTTGCAGGCTGCCGTAGTTGTGTTCATAATGGTGAGATGAAGTCTTTATGGTCCAGTCAGAGGGATTATTCCAATTTGATTATGAGTGAGCCCCCGTAGACAATTATGAATTTAAAAGTACTATAAATTCCACTATTTTTTCCTCTCGCTTTGACCCCTGCAGTTTATAGAATTATATGGCTTATTTATGGATTTTTATGATTTCCTCAATCACCCCAGTGGGATAAATAGTTTTCTGAATGGATATTTAGGTCCACCATTTAATAATTAAGCATTTAAAATAATCTTTCTATGTACCATAAAGATCTCATTTTCAAAGTGGCCACCTGTGGCTTATAGTCAGGTGCAGCCTATGAGTAATTTTTCGTAAATTTCATGAAATTTGGGTGGTACGGATTATAGCCAGGTGTACTCAGTGGCAGAGCATCCCATAGTCTGGGGGCCACTGATTGAAAGTTCCCTTGTGGTTGTGAAGTGAGTGAGTGGGGTGACAAGCAGGCTTTGACTAGAGACTCTTAGACAACGTGTGGGGGGTTAGAAAACTTCAGAAACTCTGAAATGTCAACTGGAGCTGACAATTAAAAGCTCTAAAAGTGAGACCAAAATTTTACAATGAACCCTGAGATTAACTAGGAGCCAGTCTAGTTCTGATAAGACTGGGGTGATACCTACCCTGTTTTGTAACTGCCTTGATTTATAAAGCTCTCAGTACAGTTCTGAAGAGCCTGGAGGTGTTCGAGTTCTTTCTGGCTCAGAAATGTTAAAGACAAACTACTTGAGATCAAAGCGTGTATACGCATCTTCTTTTGAAACCGATTATTTCACCACACAGATACCCAAAGTCTCAACTCATGGACATGCACCTAAGCTACACTTGATGGGACATGTAATGCCTAATTAGGGGCAATTGATTTTCAGGAGCAACCGTCAATGTCTCTGTCTTGTCCAAGTTTAGTCATAAAAAATTCCATCTTTGATTCTGGTCAGGTGGCTGATTGAGGAAGAATGTCATCTGCATATAGATGATGGGAGACTGATTGCTTATCTGTCCCACATGAAGGAGAGGCAATCAAAATAAAATTAGTCCTACCACTGAACCTTGCGGTATCCCAAAAGTCAGGAGTTGCTTTTTATCTTGAAACCAGACTGATATTTAGTCACAGCTATGAGCTGCATGGCTGGGAATTCCGTTTGGCGGAAAATCACTCAAACTATGACGACCCTAACCTACACTGAAATTGAGCAGTTTTTGCAAAACGCAGTGAAGCACGATGAAAACACCGAGACCCCGTCATGGGTCCTACATCTGTCAGCCAGACCGCCTTCCACTCATTAGCATGTTAGCCGGTCAATTTGGGTGGCGCATTCTAGGACGTTGCCAAATCCCACCAGTGGAGAGAGGCGGAATGACCTTAAGTTTCTCTCATCACTCCAGTCCAGTCTCTGAAAGACTGGAATGATCATATTGTTGCTGCCCTGAGTCCCATTTTTCATTTTTTGTGCTTGCAGATGAGATAAAATATCAATGCCTGTCATATTTTAGACCAGGAATTGTTAATTCTTACATATGAACATGTGGCAGGACTTTGACAATTATTTTTTTAAGTCTGGTCACCATGGTTACCTGAGTGCAATATCACGGTTTGAGTGAAGCGTGTGATGGCCGTGTCAACATCATTTCTGTTCTCCCATCACCTTTTTGTCAATAAGGCAGTGTGGTAAAACGGACGAGCTAATAAAGAGCGTGAAAACGTGCGAAAAGCCTCTCAGCACAGGGAATCCAGAGAGGCATCAGTGCATCATGACATGTAACAAGTCAGAAGACCGGACCTGCATCTTTGTAGAGACTGACAATGCAGTGAGCTCCTTCAAAGCTCCGCTTGGTTGGTATTCATTAAATGCTCTCAGATGTTGGTCTGTAATTATTTTTTTTGCCCTTTGAGAACAAATTAAACAATGATTTTTGTCTCCCCTGTGCAGCAATAGATCCACCTCTTCTGAATGTCACAGTATTTGATGATGATATGCTCATATTGACTTTAACCCCACCACTGCAAAAACTCGATTGCATGACATTTGAAGTCTGCCACAGCCGTTGCAATGTGCACAAAGTAAGTTGTGAAATTTAACTCATTATTCCTTTTTTAAATGATTCCCTTTTTTAAACCCTCTTTTTTAAAGGTTGGACTATTCAAGCAGATTGTTAACAGATCTAAACCTTCGTTTCTTTGATTCCCCCATTGTGATTTTGTGTTTGTCATATTATAGGAATGTCGCAATACGAGCCAAGGATTTGACACGATGAATTTCACATATGACAAAGCTTGTCGCTATGAGTTCCAGGCCAAAACCAACTTTCTGAAACACTGTCTCGACCCTGCTCTTGTCAGCGAAATGAGTGCCACTATATCCTATGGTAAGTGCCTCAGTCGTATGCATATCAGAGTACACCTTTGTCATGGAAATAAATAAGTGATGTGAAATATATTTTTTAATTAAATTTTTAATTGAAACAATCCTGATCTTGTTTCCTCAGGCGTCAATGCGGATCCTTACAGGATACTGACCATTGCCGCCGTATTCATGTCCATCATTCTCTCCGTCTGCATCATCCTGCTATGCTACTGTTTTAGAAAGTAAATTTTTCCCTGAGTTAATTTAATCAAGCAATGGTCTTTTTTTAATGTGTTCATTACATATGACGCAATCTCTCTTCTTAAGGCACAGGGAGATTTTTTGGCCCAGCATACCGGATCCCTCTGTAATATTCAAGCCAATGATGAATGGAAACAATGACCCTCTGGTATATTACACAGGGATTGAAAATAAGGATATGGGTTTACCTGCACTCTCTACTCATTGCTCTTTCTTTTTCAGACACCAGGAGGGAATCTGTACACGCCAGTCCCAGAACCGATCGATGCTTGTAAAATCAGACTCATATCTGAAAACTGCATTAACCAGTATACCTCCTGACAAGCGAAACTCCAGGCAGATGTGATGTCAAAACCAAATCAGCTGGTTTGTCTTCTTGCAGGAATGAGGGCATTAATGAAGAGGGGATTCTGTTTAGCCTGAGCCCTTAGCTGATCAGGTCGTGAAGCTTCTTGATCTTCAACCTCAACTTCTTTCTTCTTGCAGAAACAGCAGCTGTCCGTTTTAAGTCTTCTCTGCTATAGTGTTGTAAAATATTATGTGAATAAGATTCTATAAAGGATGACTCCCCATAAGCACTTTTGATTTTCAGAAGGGCTTTGTTTTACCTTCTTTTTTTTGTTTTTTAAATTTTACTGTAACACTGCTATTACACTTTAAAGAAGCACTTATTTATTTATATTTTTGGCTTTTAAGGTGGTGGGGGGGGGGGGGGGGGGTGCTCTCAGTCTGTTGGGGACTGGGCTGAGAAGCAGAAGGTTCTCAGTTCAAGCCACAGTGCAGACAAAACAGAAGTAGGGAAAGGTCTCAGAACACCCTCAGAGCACTGCCAAGGTACTGCCGAGCAAGGCTCCATACCCAAAACCACCCACATGGGGCCCTGCAATGACCTGGCAACTCCTCTAGGGGTGTAAACTGCCTTCTCCCATATGTGTACCCTCGTTATGGCCCCAAAAGGGATAAAGCAGTCACTAAGGCAAAGGCGTTTATGGGTGAGGTGTATGCAGTTTCATGATTGTGACTCTTATGTTTTTTATTCATGTAATAACGAATGCGGAAATAAAAAAAAAATCTGTCTCCATAGAAAATTGAATGGAAGCAGGCTCCGGGAATGAACGGTTGCCTATGGCTCCACCTGCTGGAGGTGAGGCGCCGCTATATGTAAAATAAAACCAAAACCGATTATAAAATAAAGCTGCCTTCCTAACTGGTGTCGCTGTGTGGCTTTTAAAATATCATCAAATACCAACGAAACAATGGAGAGCTTTATAGATTGAATGATTAAATGCGTCATAGACTTCATAAACGCGTGTGGAAGCTGTGTGGAGGTTTTCTGCGTGAGGTTTCGCACGACCTTAAATTCGGGGGAAGTTCTCCGCCCAATTGCTACCAAGCAGAGGTTTAACTGGCTGTCCAGTTGGGAAATCTAAAGTTAGACAACTGGAGTCGGAGAAAAACTGAGACGTGGACATTGTTCTTTCTTTTGCGCGGTGGAAAAGCAAGAAGCCTGGCGGAGTGGGGACAAACTAAAAATTCGGGGAATTCAGAAAAGTGGGAAACGATGATTCGGATCCTCGGCCTTTTAAACCTTTTTGTTTTATGGTGCCTTCTTTTAGAGACCAAATGTGCCGCAGGTAAAACAAACACACACACACACCTGACTTATTTCGTATATATATATACTTTTTATTTATTTATTTTTTTTTAGTGCGTGTAGAGGTTTTGCCCGTATCTGTTAACTGGTTTCCCGGTAATGACGTCTATGGAGTCATTGCTGAGTGGGACATCTTCAAGGTTTACAAGTTGGGTGGAACAGACATGACGCACTTTCTTGAATTATATACCTTTTCCCCTCTTTACGTTCTTTTAAGGTCATATAGTCACTCAAAAGAACATCTCCCTACAGTGGATCAATGACTTTTTACTCCAGCTGTCATCGTCAACATGTCACCATTATACAGTTAGCGCAGGAGATGCAACCGACGTGAGTATAAATTTTTGACCATATTAAATGGATGGAAACCGTTCGTCTCATTTCAGAGCATCCGTGTCTATCATTACAATTTTGGTATTATTCATTCTCTTTATTTTGTATTAAATAAAGGTAGAGGAGGTACTCTGAAACCTAGGAGAAATTTACAATCTTAAATATGTTTCATCACTGGTTTATCTCCATTAATCTTTAGGACTGTGTGGATGACTGGAGACAACTTGTTGGCATTTGGATTTTGTTCTTTTTTTATTGATAGCCTTTATTATTATTATTATTATTATTATTATTATTAAGTCACGTCAAAAATGAACAATGGCAGGGTACATTTAAGACACGTACAAGGTGTTTTTCATGAGGATGGATGTCATGGACCAATGTGTTTTTAGGATGAGAGAGAGTAGGGTGGAATCTATTGCACTCACCTTCCACAAATTTTACCCATTTTACATCTGATTGCATGTTTTTCCTTCTATTTAATATGTATGTTTTTCTTTTTTTTGGTTCAGGGGCAGGTCCCGTTTCCTTATGATAGAAGCACAGTGATGGAGGGAAACTTTGTGAACCTGACTCTAACTGAATGTAATGGCAGAAGAAGTCCTCCAGTTCACATCTCTTTACATTATCCAGGTAGCCACATCTCTCTCTCTCACACACACACACACATATACATTTTTAATTGATAGGTCACACATAATAATCAGTGTATTTAACTGCACATGTACCTCTTATTCTCAGAACTGGTGAAGGAGGTGGATTGTTATCGAACTTCCCGTCGGGATGCCGTTTGCTCTTGGATTCCAAACACCCACATTCAAGAGTTGCAGTTTTTCTTTGTGTACGTCTGATCTCTCTGCACCTCGCACCAGTTTTCTCATTGGCTGTTTACTAATGACGCATTATGATTGCACAATCAAACGTGTTTGAACCAGAAGAATTCATGTTACCTTAGATTAAAGTTCTTAAGTCACTGGATAACTGGCAGGTTAGCCCAGATATGGTCAAACTACGGCCCTGTTAGTCTTTTTAATGTTACATAACTTGTTAAGACTATATTAGAAAATATGATCCATGATCTAGACCTAGCCTGCGTCAACTCCAAGCTTTTTTCCCCCAAAGTTTCCATTTGCACAGGAATGCAGCTTTACTTTCAAATTCACTGACAACTGATCTAGGGCAATACGTCTTTTATGCCGAGAAACTTTCAGTTTGTAAAGCATGCCCCATCTGCTGCCACTCTGCAACGAAGCGTGCTGGTACCCATGGTAGCAAGCAATAAATTGAAAATGTAATACAAATTTGTTCACCCCTGGCGCAGACTAATTAAACAAATGTGTGATACTTGAAAACTTGACAGTTAGCAATAATATGTAGCGCTGAAGTAAATCACCTTGTGACTGTCTTTTCAGGTTCGTAAATGAATCCAAAATCACGGACGAAATGGATTTTATTCAGAATATCAAGATGACGGAGTGTCAATCATACAACGAAACCGATGGCGTCAGGACTGGGTGCGATCTGCAGTTGGGAGGCACACACATTTTAATTTCATTCCGAGAAAGGAGGAATCACTCATCTTTCAACACCTTTCGAAAAGTAGTGACATCAAATGGTATTATGGCGCAATATGTATTGAGTTTGTCAACAATTAATTGTAGAAAAAATGTGTTTGCAAAATTGGTGAAGTTGCACGACTATGGCACCCAAATAGCAGGGAGGGCCTTTAACATTCTGGCCTTAGCAGCCAGCTGTGAGACCCATCAGCAGGTATCTGTCAGCTTTAGTAGCAGCTAATACAATAAAATCCGATAATCTTCAAATCACAACAAAAGGATGAAAGCTCAAAGCTGTACTCGTGAAGCATTGTGGAAGTAGCAGGATTAGAATCTTCTTTTTCATTTACACGATACAACTCGTCTGTTTTCCTGTGTAAACAGAAGCTACATGTCTCAACTCATCAAACTTGGTCTGATGAGTTTTAACTTGGGAGATTTGGCTAATAGGCTCAGAAGGTGGCTGGGAAACATACCCCAAAAAGTCTCTGTAGTTGCATCAGTCATATTACATTATAGCCTGCCAGAGTATTGTTTCTGAATATTTACGCCTGACTGATGCAAGGAGTCGCTTCTTATTTCTTAAACAACTATGTTGAAAGACACATTCTGTGGTCGTGCGAATGTCGCAGCCTGTTAGAGATCGGACGAATCATTGGCTGCAACAATTAGAAACATTTCTAAGAAGACTGCAGAAACTACGTGAATTGGGTTAAGGACTGTGCAACTGTCCATTCTCAAAACCTGGAAGTGGGGAACCACTGTCTTCAAGGAAGAAATGTGGTCAGAAAAAGAACTCGGAATTATCCTGTTCAACGATTACCTAAACATTCAACTCGAAATCAACTTGTAGTAAAGCAAGGGTAGAAATCAGGGTGATGACTAAAGGAAGAGCCTTTCCATAGGCACAATGCAACGGGAACTCAAGGGACTAAACAGCTGTGTAGCCTTAGGAATATTAATTATCAGTGAGGCTAATCGGGGGAGAAAAGCTTCAGTTTGCTTGGGAGCATAAAGATTGGATTCTGGAACAATGGCTTGAAGGAAATGTGTTCTGATGAGTTCAGATTTTAGAGAGTGGTTCAGGAAGCATTAGGCCTCTTTTTCTCATGTGCATCCAGATCTTAAGACCAATAAGAATATTTGGGATAGGCATGGGGAAGGCTTTTTAGCCAGGCAGTGAATATATAGGGCTAACTTCAAATGTGTCTTCTATGTTGTGCAAAAAAGTACAAATATATTAAGATGTTCACATTTATTGAACCATCCTTTGTCTAAACATTATGAACAGCTACTTCTAATTTAAAGGTATGCCCAGAGTGGACAAATAAAATCTCCAGTTAATGGCTTACATACATTTCTCATGTTTAATAGACCCCTGGGCTGAATTGAACCCGTAGGTGGGCCGATTCTGGCCCACGGGTCATAGGTTTGACAACCCTGTTGCAGATTCATTCCAAGATTTTTGTGTGTGAACCAGCCATTGTGACAGAATGATGTTTTCTCCTGTGCAGTAAGGCTTCCAGCTTTAAAGTGGAACGTCACCAAAACCGACTACAAATTCCATATTAGCTGGGAAACCCCAGACATCCCCACTGATTGGACAATAACGATAAACTACACGACGTGCGGTGATCCAAAGGTAAGTGCCACAACAGAGCAGTGTTTGACTGTAAATGTCTTTGAATAAATGGTTTTTACATGTAGTACTGATCAGTGTTTCCTGAACAAGCATCCTTGAATCTGACTCTTTGTTTGTTTGTTCAGTCTAAAAGTGTATCAGCCAGCCAACACAGTGAGGTTCTCAACAGGGTCCCACACTGTCCGTACCGCCTGGCCATTCAAGCAATATCACTCAAAGGAAAGTCATTGTGGTCTGAATACAAATATTTTGGTAATGTCGTTATTTCATTATTACTTTTATATCATTTTAATTGATCCAGATTGTATTTTACCTTTATTTTTTATTTTGTACAGAGGCAGATCCTCCCCTCTTGACATATGCTGCCATTTTCTTCTCACTGGTGTTTACTGGCCTGGCAACCACTCTTCTTATTTGCTTTAGGAGGTGTGTGGAAGATTTTCCTCATCTCCTTTTGCCATTCACACTTGTCTCATGTGTGGAAATTTTTTTCTGCAGGAAAAGGGAAGCAATATTTCCAAAAATACCAGAACCAAGGGACCTCCTCAGCAGTATTCCCGACAACAACTTCAAGGTAAGTTTTTTAAAAATCTAATATTTCTTGATTTACATGAACTGATGTGGGATATCTTTCATTTAGGGAAGCAAAACCGCAAAAAAAGTCAGGAGTTATGTGTATCAAACTCCCTTTATCAAATAATATCTGACATTTTTCAAAGCAAAATTTTGAAACCTTTTTTTTTTTTTTCCAGTGCACGCTTGACAGTCTTTACGGCAATTCAAAGGAAGAGCTCTGCATAATTAGTCTCGTGACAGAGCCCATATACAGCAACATAAAACCCCTGAAACACCCCCTGCTGTGAGGTCAACTGAAGCTCAATACCTCGTCCTGCACTTGATTGGTGGATCAGTAGACACTGTATAACTGCTTTGTGTCCCGAAGAAAGGGACCCACTGATTATTTGACATGTTAACAGTTTTTTTTAATGAAATAGCTTAATAAATAAGGAAATAAAGGAAGGCCAAGTACGGTGAGGGAAGCGTGACCTCAACCAATGCAGCTGAACTGAACACCCACAGAACTGTCCTGATGTCAGAAAACCTACCTGCTGTTATTGTGTGACTGTTTATTACTCATTATCGTAACGAGCAAATGCTGTTTAGTTACAGCTACTGTTGATGGATTCAACTTTAAAAAAAAAAAAAGTTTAGTTCATTTTCTGTGTGGTTGATATTCTAATGCTGGTTATACATTTTTTTTAAGTGTCTGTGTGTGTGTGTGTGTGTGTGTGTGTGTGTGTGTGTGTGTGTGTGTGTGTGTGTGTGTGTAAATAACACATGCACATGGTGTTCCTCAAGGTTCCATCGAAGGGCCACTTTTATTTCTTTGTAATCTTAAATTAATTTTCTTGAACTCTTATTATTTTCTTTAACTCTTATCAATTTAAAAATGCTTTGCATACAAACAAGTTATAGCTACTTTTACAGTAAAAAGGTTTTGAGATTTGTACATATTCGTAGTCAGCTTAAGCCCATTTTCATTTCTTCTAATGCTCTTTAATCATATTTAAAATTAAAAACAGTACAAGATTTTCACCATTCTGCAAAAATGTGCAGAATAGGGGGAAAACCAGGTTTCAATGGGGGGATTTAAGAGAGAATCTGCAGATTTCGACATTTCCTACATATAAATGCAACTTTCAGATGGAGCAATCTCTACCAGATAAGGAAGTTTTGAAATGTGTCTCAGACTGTTTGCGTAAACTCTGTGTGACTCCAGATAACCAGGCATCGTGAAGCCATACATTGTACTGCAACAAATGTAAAACAATTTGGAATTTATATCTTCAAGTACAAATGATGATGCATTTTAAAATTGTCCTGAAAAACATCTTGACTTGGTCGTCTTGTTATTTAAAAAAAGTATCCAGCAATTGTATTCATTCTGGAGTCAAATCATTTGTTTTCTGATGCAATCGGGTGAAATCTAGTTACCCAACACCATATAGTTATGTGGCATTTATGCAACTACTATGGAAAGCAAAAAGACCAACATTACCAGAAAACGTAAAACTTCAACAAACAACGAATTATTCGGAAAGACGGTTAAATATTCCGCGAACTGTCTTTTTGTCCCGATGATTATCGTTTTCGATAGCAATAAAATCTCACTGCGCTTTATACCCAAATTAATGTGCACATTTACAAATTCAAAAAACAAAATAAACTAAAATAAATGGCGTCATATGGTCACGGATTGTTTTATTATAGATTTTGAACGTGTTGTTCGGCGATAACATTACGCTATTATAAATATAATGTGCGTCCGGTAATATAATTTCAAACTAAAACGTTTCGAGAGCTTTCAGATTGGACGACTTTTAATTTGTAATATGTGAGCTCTCTATTTGCGGTTACGAAGCTGCAAACTTTACACTTCCGCACTCCGCGTCAGCTCAATGACGGGAAACAGCGCCCCCGTGTGGTCAGAAGTGGTGGCCGGCCCGGATTGGTCCTGATGTTGCAGGGATGCAGAAAGAGGCGATACGGAGAGATATGGATGGAAAAATGTACCAGACCTTTACTGTGCTGGCGTAGTCTCTGTGGCGCAATGGAATAGCGCGCTGGACTTCTAATCCAGAGGCTCCGGGTTCGAGTCCCGGCAGAGATGTGCCGTGCTGCATGGAATTTAGCAGAAAACCTTTTGTCTTTTTTTTTTTCTACGGACATGTTAGCGATGCTGATGCTTTGGTCCTGTATTTAAGCGGTGTTGTATTCACAACAACCTCAATCGTACTCTAATAAAGCTTCAGCAATTGTAATTCCTTTCTTTCTATTTTATGAAACAATACATAAAATGTCAGTTTATTTGATAAAATGTCTGTTTCTTCGTGGTTAACATCTCCATATAATGCTACTATTGCCACGACACCGTACAATAAACTATTACTCCAACTGATGGTGCAGCTTTAGATGAGGCTGCCTTGGATAAAAGCCTGAGTAACGCGTAATAATAAAAACAAACATTATGTACCTAACATTTCGTGATTTTTCCTCATTCACTTAAAAATAAACGGAGCCATAACAAATCCATTGAATCCTTTGAGGTATTTAAAACCCGAGATCACAACTCAAACCGCCTCAATAACGCCAAACACCAAGGACGTCTCTAAACATAAATGGGCATTTATCCTAACATGATAACACATCAACATGTTATTTCATATATTTCCTCTAAACCCAAATCTAAATCCACTTGTAAAATTTACCGACCCGGCGAACAAAGACTTGCACAGACAGTTTTACATTGTGGACGCAAAAGGGCGCTCCAGCACCGAGATAAGCGTCCGCCCCCTCCGCCGCCGCCGCAGGTCTGTTGTGGAGGGGCACCAACTCCCTGTGGTGGAAACTACTGAACTGTGACAGCAGCAGTATCAGGGGGAGCAGGAATGAGGACATGGACTGTTTATTCATCAGAGTGACATCCATGCTGTATCCCATCAAAATGTCAAGCTCATCGGAAAGCGCCTGGATTCTCCTGCAGCGGTTATTACTCAGAACACACGTCAGCCGCCCCCCCCCCCCCCCCCCCCCTCTACTGGGGACGTGTCTAATTCTCATTACAATTTACTCATCTCTGTATTCAATAACACCCCAGAAACATGTGTGTAACATTTTTTAAGATTTGAAAGGGAAACCAAACCAAAGCAACCCAAGTCCCGACTTTCACGGCGTGGTTTTGGAAATGTTGGCCTGCGCAGTACAAGAGCCAAACAAGAAACAGAACAAAAAAAAATGAGGGAAGAGAAAGGAATAAAAAGGCAGTGCTGAGATGCTGCTGACGTGAGGGAGAGAAAGAGAGCGAGAGAGATAGGAATGCCCCGTTAATAAAAAGCTGACGTCAAGCTAGACAGATTGCAGTAAGAGAAACACAGGAAGAGGGGAAGAGGGTACCTTTATTAATGATCTTCCATTGTAGCAGAACCGGTTTGTTGTCCTGTATAAAGCTAAACGGAGATGATTGATACCAGTTCTGCTAAATCTAAACAATATGAACATTATGAATCCTACATAAAATCAGTTAACTGTAGAATACCTTTCACAATCTCATTTGCACTGAGTAGGGGTTCTTGGAAAGAAGACTGGTTAAAAATGTTACGTTTAAGGTTTGCTTTCTTGTTCCTATTGATACTTAGAAAATCTCACTTTCAAACTGAAATTATTAACTACCTTCTAACCTGTGCACCTTGGGTTGCCCAGGCACACTAAATAAAACACATTTGTTAAATCTGCTATTTTCAATAATACAATCAGATGTAGATAAACCATAAATATAATGTCATTATTCAATCATATTAGTGCGCGACTACTTTGCAGGACTTTGATTTATTGTGAAACGCTAACCGGAAATCAGCGTTGCCTTCACTTCCGCTTTACACCTTCGGCTCAGAGTAGAAAACTGAGAGTCGCCGGAGAACGCAGAAGAGGGGAGATAGGTGCAATAAAAGGCGGTGAAATGGTGTAAAAGCTGTGCGAGAAATAACCCGAGCGAGGGGACCGACGAGGTGGGCCGCCGCCGGAGGATTATTCATCTTCTCCGCGTGTCGTTAAAGTTAGCGGAGAAACTCTCGCGTTTTTGATGCTGTCCCCACGGAGGTCTGAGCCAATAACGGACTTACTGGTCGGCTGAACCATGCAGACGCTGCTGCTCCTGAGTTTGGCGTTGAGTTTTCAAACTGGTGAGTCTAAACCCCCCCCCCCCCCCCCACACACACACACACACACATTTTTAATAAATTCTACACTATTTTAAATGTGCGCCCGGAGAGAGACGCAACCCGCTCGGCGCGCCGTCAGACGCGTGTGCGCGTTGGGCACCGACGTAGAACATGATTTCCCAGCGTTTCTCCTGCGAGCCGCAGTAATGGATCACCTTAGGCGTGCGCGCGCGTGCGCCGGAGCGAGATGACCTTTTTATAACCATTGTCGTCCCCTTTTCTTCTTCTCCTTTTCCACCTTCTTCTTGCTTTTGACACCCCCACCCTTTCCACTCGGCGGGTGCCGTTATTCACGCGGTGAGCCGCTGAGGACGTGACGGGAATAACAGTGATTGACCGGCGCTGCTCTACATGCACCTCCACACTGTCACGGCCCCTGGTGTAGGGAAGGAAAGCTTTTATGCCCCCCCACGCGCGGCTGCCTCACCTGGGTGCGTGGCGAAAAAGCCCATCTCCACCCTCCCTACAGCACTATGATGTATATGCAGCAGCAGCATCCCTTGCCTCCATCCATTCCCCCTCCACCCCCTCCGTACCTGTGGGGCCTCAGGTAGGCTATTGGCTTAGCTGTGGCTAAGTTTCTGAATGATGAGGAGGGGGGGTTGAGCAGACGTGGTCATTTCCTTAATCTACCTGTTTGATCGAGGCATAAATCTCTGTATCCACCCCCCCGCTCCCATTGTCTACGTCTCTGACCGCGATGCCGCCGTCCTGGCCAGTCCGCCACTTCATCATAGGTGGGTGGGGAGGGGGTGTTCAGACGAGGGAAGGTATGGAGAGGGATGATGTCACCGCATCTCGCAAGGCTTTGTACGGGCTCAGCCTGCTCGCCTCAGCATCCACCCATGGCCATGCTGAAGGTTTCAAGGAGCAGCTTTGATTTTCATTGACAAACCGGGCACACTTTGAAGTAAGACATGACGACATCGGCCAAACAAAGAAATGCATATTCTTCACACACGCAAACACGCACCCCCTCCAAGCCAGACCCCATGTTACTACCACATGCTCTTTGTGCCGTTTATCCTTTTACAAACCGTTCAGTCTTAATGACTATTTCAGAGACACATCTCCTCATAGATGCTGACACACAGACACACACACACACACACAGACACACACACACACACATACAAGATTTACATGTGTGAAGCCATGTGTCCTATTGCATTGTTACGACTGTGTAATCCATTATTACTCCATGTTGGACTCCCCGACACAAAGATATTTTGCTCTCAACGGCTTTCCCAAAGATTAGCAGGCTGTGCACGGGATTTTATTCGGCAAGATTTAAAATGATGTAATAAATCTATGGTCGTCAGAGTGTTGTCACTGTGTATTTTTTTTTTTTTTTTTTTTTCGTATTTGTATTTGAAAACACAAAAGCAGTAATCCAGAGACAAGAAAAAAGATAATTCAAATGTTCTGTTTGGAGGCATTTTTCTTGAGAGCGCTAGCCCTTATCTCTTCATTAGACATGTAAAACCTTGTTTCATGGCCTGTAATTTGCACACATGTAATTGCCTGCTAGTGCTAATGATTGTACGGTTATTAGTCAAACAGCCCATTGAAGCTTTGGTGGATGCGAATCCCTAAAATTTATTTGGGTGGATTCAATGATGCAATTTGCAATCAAGAATAACAACAATCTGGTTCTTGATTTCACCTCTTGGATTACTTGCTAATAAGTTCCAGCTACATTGTCAACACGTATCTTTAAAATTTTTAACAGACGCCCGAGGTTGGATTTGCACTGTTCCCTGAATTCCCTGGCCTCAAGCGCTGAGTCGGATAAAGGCACCAGTGCAGGTGTACCATTTGTCAGACTCTTGTCCTTCGTGTGCGTGCTGAGGCGATGAGCTACGCTGCCGTCGCTGCCTGTACTGTACACTTTGGCTCTGAATCACACGGCTGAGCAGTGAATCATGAGACCTCAGACGGATTCCTGTGAAAATATTCAGATACTTGGAAGAGTCTGATGTATTCAGGGGGCGTATACTCTCAGAAAATGAAGGGTTCCCGAAGGGTTGTGTGATTAGTAAAGTTGCGATTTCTGTGAAACACATTTCTGTCTTCTGCAAAAAAATCCCAAAGCACAAATATGGCACCTATTAATACATACAACCAAGTTTCATCCACTAGCATAAAAACAAACACATATATGAATGTCTGACTCGGCTCACTTAAAGCATTGGGAAGGGAAAAACTTTGTCTTAACTATGTTTTTAATTTTTAATGCGTAAATTCCATCGTTTCCACTCTGGAATAAGCTACATGTCACAAGGATGTGAAATCTTTCCCTTTGCCGCACAGTAAATGATACTTTTTGGAAAATAAAAGGACTGAGCAGTTAGCCTGGACTAATCTCTCATCACCCTCCATCTCATTAAACTCCTGCCGATCCGGAGACATTCAGGCACTAATGTTGGTAACAAAAGGATGGCAACCCAGTAGGCTGTAATAAGCACTAAAACACTTCTGGAAGGATTTTTTCCCCCCTTCTCAGTTAATGGCTACGGGAGATTAAACACAAGAAAGAGTAGCAGACGAAGAAAAAAGTGACACCTATAGAATGAGTCTGGTCAGTTTCAACCTAGGGCTATAATAGTTTAAATAATAAAAAAATAATAAAAATCATCCACTATCATGGAAGTGAATGAATCTTAGGCTGTTTAGACTATTTACATCAAAACCACAATTTTTTTTCAGACATAGCTAGGTGGCTATTCAAACATTCACCGAGGTTGATTACTTCAAGAATTAGGACATAAGCCTTAGTACAAAGTCAGCATGTTTACAAGTAGTCTCAAGTTCTTATATCGACAAAGGAACATCAACTCAATGGCACAACAATTTCGTAGTATTAGCATCCTCTCAATAATGGTAGAAAATTCAACGTGAGATCTTCAAACTACGTGTACGTATGATGCGTCAGCGTGACTTTCGCGAGACCTTGTATTGAAGCTAAATTTACATAAAGTTCCTCTTACTGAAGGAAACTAACCCCCCACTCTATGTTCGGTGAAAATCTAATGCCGTCTGTGAAAAAAATGAGCAGAAGCAGTTTCTTTTACAAAGACATTTTGATTTATTTATTTAAAGTTAATATGTCAGGAAAGTAAAGCTGCATGTTGAAGGAATTGTCCTTTAAGTCCAATGAGTCTCGTGGGCTACCAGAACCATTTATAGCGTTGTGAAGCTTTCTAAAGACGATCTGCCTTGGTTCTATGACTAACAAATCCTTCTTTGGTGCTATATTGATCCTCACACCTGAGTGACATCTGTAGCGAGACAGAACCCCTGCTTTTGATTTTGATTCTGGCGAGGGAGATATGCTTCCGGAGCATCCTACCATTAACATGCGAATCCAGGTCATGTATCCTTTTTAACAGGATCTGAATGAAGCATCTCTAATCGACGTCAGCCACTGAAAGCAATCAGTGAACCAGCTGTAAAGCTCAATCTGGGAATGGAGCCTGTAACGTGACAGTGTACATCTAGGCCCGTTGTTCCCCACTGGGTTCCATTCAGGAAACAAATTCTTGGCATTTCTGTCCCAACGGGTGTTTTGTCGACATGCGACATGTTGATTGCAGAGCTCAGTTGATGTGTTTGTTTAAAGGCATTCCTCTGGACACGAGTGTCCTGTAATGATTTTTGAAGTGGTGCTTTTGGGCAAATGAGGTGGCTTCATGCAGTCGCTTTTGCAACGTTCTGGTCTGAACCCGAGAAAGAACCCAGTTGGCTAATTCCTAATTCAAAGTTGCAGTCGGAGATAAACTCAATCCAATAGAGTCCACACATGCTCTATTGCATAGAGAAAGCATACACATGCTTTCTTTGAGCGTCCTCAGCAGCTACACGAACGTTTCTCAAGCAAAGAAGGTCCCATAATCTGATTGTGTTTGACAGGCCAGGGGCATCCGAGTTATAAAAAGAAGAAGTTTAAAAAAACATCCCCTTAAAATGTTTCTTTATGCAGAGTCCCCCGAGCAAGAGTGGAACACTTTATCACATCTGACTGAAGCTTTTTGGCCTTGTTTTCCCAAACTGCACGGCCACATTTGCAGCAAGGAGGACCATTTTGGGGTGATGGAGAAGGGGGCAGGGTAAAAAAGTTGTTAGAGAGGGGGGGGAGAGCAAAAGGGAGGGGTGGTCACATGGGCAGGTGGGTAGGCCTGATAGAGACTGATTTCTTTTTTTTCCTCTATTTTGTTTGTTTAAGAGGTGGTAGAGTGAAGGGGGAGACGGTATTATATGGCAGCAGGAGGAGCGCGTTCTTGACAAATGAAAAAAGGAAAGCGAGTTGGGAGCAAGGGACGAGGACGGAGGAGTGGTCTGGAGGCCAGTGGCGTAGAGACGGGGACTATTACTCTGGCCTGACTGATCCCTTAGTGGGTACAGGGAAACAGCTAGTTCAGACAGAATATAGTCATGGAGGCTACATATACTCACATATCAGGCATGATTTACGCCGAAAATGAGTTGTCAGTTTTCCCTTTACCCTTGAATTCGCATTGCTCTGCATTGCTTTTAAAGCCACTTTCTGCTCATTCTTTTCCCCCTGTTCCTTAAGTTATTCTTTTTCTTCGGCTCCCCCCTTCAAACACCACCGCCACCACCAACACCGCCACCAGCAATACCACTACCATTACTCCTTCTCTTTCCATCTACCCCTTTCCCTCTTTCTTGCTCTGTCTTGCACTCTGTAATAAGTTCCAGATGTGGTTCTTGCATTCCTCTGGTCGGTGGAGAGCGAAAGAGACGAGGGGAGGGGAGTGGGGTGGTATGAGTTGGGAGGGGGGGCAGCCGTGGGGGAGGGGACAGGAGGAGAAGCACATGAATTAAAACAGGGAGCACATGATGAGGAAGAGGAGCCTGTGTACTGTAGCACACATACACCAACTTGCACTGGAAAACATGCACAGAGCACAGAAGCAGATGATGGGGGATGAATATATGGCGCGTGTGTGTGTGTGTGTGCACATTTCATAAAATGGGGGAGGGGGATACTGCTGCTGTAACCTCAAAACTTTTGGGACATTCTCCTCCTCCTCCTCCCCTTTGCCCCCTCCCTCCACAGGAATGTGGCCGATGCTGATGATGTCACTTCATTTCTCTGCTCTCCCAGTTTTCTGCTCCTCTACAGGGACAGGGCAGAGAGAGACGGAGAGATTCGACTTACTAAATCCATCTTCCCTTTACGACAATGGTGGCGGGGTCAGCCGTTCGAATAAATCTGTCGCGGCGGTGCTGTGCCATTCCCTCCCGTCTCGCAATTTTTACAGGCTGCAGGCGAGATTGTTGCTGAATACAAACAACGACTAGCAATAATCATCAATGACTTTGAAGCTCAGTTGTTAGAAATAGTTATAATGTCTCCGCTAAACCTAATCCTACATCCTTGGGGCTAAGCTTACCTCAACACTGGGTGACGTGATGCTGATGGTTGCTGATAGGAGCCTGTTAAATCTGTACAACAGGGGTTGAGGTCAGGACTCGGCAGGCTAGTCAAATTCTGCTGCCACACACCTCTTTTTCACACTGCTCTTGAAACACAAACAGCTCCGCTGTATATCCCTAATACCATCAAAGTGCTTTTAAATTTAAAAGTCTACCATCCTTAGCCCAGATTTATGATCCCCCTTCCTCCTTTTTTCCTTTCTAGTCATTTATTGTCTATCCATGAAAAAGTCCCCTTTTCTAAGCGATGGCACGTTCCGGCAGTGACATTGGCAAGGGTCTCTGTCTGAGGATTGCTTCACTGTATGAGGTCAAGGCCTGCGGTATTTATTGGACGGATTGTGACAGATGACATTGCAAGAACTGCAGTACATACCAATAAAATTAGATTACACTGGATTGAATTAAAGCAGACCTTGAAGGAGGTGATTTATTGATGGGATGCTGCTTGTAGGATAGTCCCACTGTATTCCATTATAACGCCGGACTGTAACATAAGGCAAATCGGTTGATCGCGTTAGAACTGTGACACTGATGTTTACTCGCTGATCACATGGCATTTTGAGGCAGAGTGGTTTTAGGAATGGGTGACTGCTCGAAATCAATATGGAGCCATCGCCACAAACTATTGATTCATCATGATATTGATTATACCAACTAAATCTACGAGCTATGCAGCACATGATTTGCAGAGCAGCGACCTGATGTGTATGCATACCTCGATCATGCTTATAGGCTCATCGAGAGTATTGGCTATTGTTAGTTGTGGTCACCCTTGGTTACAGCAGAGTGTTCTTTGTCAGCCATGCGGCACGTTGGCTACACAAAAGGCTTGTGGATTACCAGCGACTGGCCTGGCTTTCTAGCACTTTGAGCATATTCGTGTGCCCGTGATGTGTCAGATGCTTCATCCACGAATTATCATATTACCCACCGCTGATCCTGAGGTTGCCATGGCCACTGTGTCTGTCATTGTGTCAGTGGTCCTTGCTGACTGTAGCTATGGTAACAATGTCTGCAACAGTGGTTTGGTACAAATAAAGCCCTCGCAGATGAGAGACTCGCGTAAGAGAGGAGCCCCGGGGAATGGAAGGGTCGAACATGGACACTGTCGTTGCAAACCCTCGCTTTTATTTAAATTAGTGCGCAGATTATTTACATAAGCATGCAGTCTCGTGTTTGTGGTTGAATCTGAATGAACAGACAAAACACAGAAGTGTGTTTCCATTTTGATAGAGAGGGCAAGATGGAACAGGAGTGAAGTCTGATAGAGGGAAAGAAGAGCACCAGATAGTGCTTGCGGATGTAAAGGTAGAGCCAGAGAATGGTAGAACGTGGTAGGTTGGGGAAAAGAGGAGGGGCCACCATATCTGAGTGGATGCCTGACAGAATAAAGAAAATGAATAGGGACTGAGAGGGGGTAAAACCACAAAAGAGATGAAGAAAGTGAAAGGGCGCTGGCTGCTTGTAAGTGGGAGGATGGCAAGGTAAGATGACAGAGGAAGGGATAGAACAGGCAGACAATGCAGCAAACAAAGAATAGGGCTCTTTCCCTCTTCGGCCTGATCTCCCCCTTCTCCGTCATCTCCACCTCGTAGCGTCACCTTTGTGCTTGAATGACATAGTGTCACCAGGCTCAGTAGGTTGCCTCCTTTTCACTCCCCCTCTATGTGCCTCCCTTTTTCTTATAGTACCGTCACCATGGTTACAGGTTATTATGGCCGTGCCTACCAGGCGGCCATGTTGTTGAGAGGAGCCAGGCACAGGTGGTCAAGTTCCCACAGCCAGGGAAATAGAGGGGGAAAACTGCAAATGTATTTATCACATACACTTTACATACAGCATGTGCATTATATAGTGCAAAAGGTGCATATACATTGATGTAAACACAAGGACGCCACATGCCTACTTAAGATTTGAATGTATTTCTAGTTGCATAGTGGAGTGACGTCTCCTAGGTAAATTTATTAACAGAGTGCTAGTAAGGTGAATCAGTGCTGCATGTCTCCTGTGGCTCCAACTTTGTCCTGAAACAATGATGTCATCCATCTCCATCGCACTTCAGAGCCCCCCGTACGTGTGGACCTCGGCGCCTCTTTGTTCTCATATCTTGCATCTCGTTTTCAGGCAGCCCCCTCCGACACGCGGACCTCACGCGGCGACGGTATGGAATTAGTCTGATAGAAAAATCAGTTTGGAGCTGATTGGTGGTAGACACAAAGAGAGAGAGGAAAAGAGGAAAATAACAGGAGACAATGCGGCCGCTGATTATTAATCAGATAGGTGGAGGGAGGATGAGGTCATTGCGATTTAAAAAAAAAAAAAATCAGGAGGGAGGGCTTCATCAGACACACAGATGCACATACCCTCTCACCGATACGCTTGTACAGAAAACTTTTTTGGCCGGTGACTTTACACGTCAGCTGTTGCTATGGTGACGCACATCCATGATCCAGTCTAGGTATGGGATTGGTTGGAGAGGAGAAAGGGAGAGAAAGGCGAGAGGGGAGTTTTTTGTGTATACAGGAGGAGGCCCAGACACAAAGGTAATTAGACTGATGCATAACAACTGATGCAAAATGAATTTTTTTGCAATAATGTCTAATTGTGATTGTCAACAGTGACATCCTCAAAGTCTTTTGTGCGCCATCACTTAACAGCCTCACCTCCTCTCCCATACAGAGCGTATAAGCCAGCGTGTGTTTAAAGCAAGCTTTGACTTTCACCTCCTCACAGCAGGGCGAGTTGCAAATTGAGAAATGCGGCACATATAAGTGGAACTAAAAATAGCTCCAGTTGTCTTTGTGAGCATATACACATTCGCTAATTTTCAGGAACAAATTGAGCTTCATTACCGCGATATTAAAACACCACTGCACAATGCCAAAGGTGCTCTTGGCGAAATCGCTATGGTGGTTCACACTATGGTGGTGTGGTGAGTCACCGAGCAAAGCTGTGCGCGTAGCCGCCTTTGGCTTTGTGTCTGCCTTGACAAGCCAAGCTTGGTGTCACTTTGTCTGCTGAAGCTGTTGTCCTAGGCTGCAGATTACCCGTAATCCCCATCGAAACTTTGACTACAACCGAACTTATTTCATGCCTAAATTCAACCCCCCCAAACCGGTCCATCTGGAGATGCTCTCCTGGCTTGTCAGCTGACTCCAAGCTGGGGTGTAATTCATGTTCTACAGACCAGCTCGATGTGTCAATTATATGTTTGGGGTTTGGGGTGGTTGTGTTTGTGTGTGGTGAAAGGAAATGGTTAGCCTATGTGGCAAAGCCTAGCCCATCTGTATTGCGCATTTTGTGTATGTGTGTGTGTGTGTCGGTGTGCATGTGGTCATGGTCAGAGCTCTTTGTGTGGACATGGTGCTTGGAGTCTCCCGGTGGTGTCTTGGGGACCAGTAACACAAGGAAATCAGGACACACTCTAAATTTGTCACTGCAGCATAACCCACATAAAGAAAGAATACAAGCTAGTTCGCCTCTGCCTTGACTGCTCTCTGCACTTAACTCCCCTTCTTTGAACACGCTGATGCACACCCACGAGCAAATACACTCATGTTGACAAGTGTTAACTGGGTAATATGGAAATCAGAAGGCGACGAACACATGTTTAAATGAGTCAGCCTTTGCATGGTTTTCTCTGCGGGTTCTGTAGCCTTTACTTGCAGAGGGGGATTCAGTTTGGACTGTGTTTGCAGTTTTATGGAGGGAGTTAGGGGAATACCTCCAGCAAACATTAGTTGGTGGATAGGATTTGCTCACCCTCAGGCAACTGTCAAGGTGGAGGGGGTTAATCAAAACACACCTTGGCTCTCATCACATTGAAGTGTGTCGGAGAAAAAAAAAACTAAAACATGTTGTGTTCTTCAAGACTGCATTCGTCCGCATTGAACATTCCAGTAACTATTAGCCCTAGACATACGTATCACATGAGTTTTATTAAAACAGGATGCTCACAGGAAATGAAAGCAAGCAGTTTTGAATTTCTGTTTGTCCAATTATGGCCAGTTAGTCCAAAATGTTTTGTTGCATAAATTTAACCTGTGGTTGCTGCAGTAACGTTACAGCAAAGCCCTTTTACACTGACCAAAAACCCAGTTCAACCTGGGTACATTAGGCATTTGAGAACGTGTAAAGAGGTTCAAAAATGGTCAAAAGGGCATGGTCCAATCGGTTTCTATCCACCCGCCAATTTCCTCAGGTCATCAAATGGCACCAGAAGTTGAGGACCAAAGCGGCTGAACACTATTTCACGTTGATTCAGTATGTCTCACTAATCTTTTTTAAAAATTGGCATTGAAATTTTCCCCTCTTAAGACGTAGAATTGGCAAGGTTTCCAGGCAGGAGGGCTTCTCGTAACCCACCATTTAGCTTGCTCTTGTTGTTTTGCTTAACTGTCTCCAGGGTGCTTCTTATGAGATCGCTTTTGTCATGACGTCAAATTCAACGCACCCTACCGTCTGCTGAAGAAAACCCCCGGGCCTGCTCTCAATGTGAATTTTGCCAAGTGCCGATTTTAAACAGTTGTACAGTTGTAAAAAAAGAATTTTGATGGGTATTAATTTATGTTCTGTAGCAGCCCTTCAGATTCTCCTGTCAATATTAAAGAAACAAAGGCAGCTCAAATAGCATCTAAATTTTGACTCACGACATTCATTTCCATATGGTTTTACTTCCCGGCACACATCTGTGAGAGGCATTCCACCCATCTTCATCTAAATTTGTCAGTGAAAACTCTTAGATAAACCTGCTTCACACTCCTTGTAAACTTTTAATGACATTAAAACAAAGTCAGCAGTCAGCCAGGGAGAATAATGAAGCATTAAAACAGCCACATAATTCACTCACTTTGAAGGGGAATTAGAACGGAGCTCCAGTGATAAGCAGACTGAATATTAATTACAGTTAGGTTGCTGGAAAAGGTTTCAAAAATTTGCTCAGATTTTCTTTTTTGCCTAAGGGTTAATAACAGCTATGTATACATGAGCAAAACGAGTATATCATAGCTTATGTGGAAGAAACAACCCTTCATAATCAGCATTTTCTGGAAATAACACATTGTAAGAGTAGTGACCACTAAAAAATCCTGTGCTTTCCCCTTTAGGCTTTGAAAATATGTCGTCTGCATTCTTGCGATGTCATTTGGTAATGTTAAAGGCTTTGTGACAGATACAAGATGACTTTCACTTCCAAACTATTCATACTCAGTGGTCGTTGCTGCTCTCGTTATCCTGATTTATTAATTCAGTTCATATTGGTGTTCCTCAGGGAGCAAATTAAGGACCCCTGTTTTTTTTTTTTCTTCGTTTTTTTCGGGGGTTTTTTTGGTTAAGTGCAGAATTATTCTAGGAGTGTTTGCAGCACAGCTCCATCTGCATCTCATACCTTTTCACCGTGCACCCTTGCACATCATCTTTATCTTCAGAATGTTAATGTACCGCACTGTCAGAAACCATTGTTGTGATCAGTAAAGAAATTTCCTTGCATGGCTGCCCGCTTTTGTGTTATCAGGCATTGTACCTCTGCAAATCTGATGTGATTGGGGAAGAGTGCCTGGCCGGGTGAGGGAGAAAGAGAGTTAGGGACCGAGGGTCAAAGCAGGGCAGGCGTGAGGTGAGGCGCAAAGACATATGGCAGTTGTTGAAAAAAGCGAGAGATGTGAGCCTTAACCAAAAGGAAAAAAAGTGCCCAAGGGTTTGGAGGGCGAAGTGTGAGGGAACGAGACAGGGACTTTAACGGGAAGGTTGAAAAAGTGATAAAAAAGAGGAGGGGACAAGTGAGAAGGAGAGATGTAAATAGGATGAGGTGAAAAAAGGGAGTGAGAGAAGAGAGGGATGTTTGAATAGGGGGAATGAGAAGGAGAGAGCGCTGGAGGGCTGATATTTAATGTGATAAATGAGTTGTGACAGTCCGCCTCTAACCCCTTTCCAACCAGCGAGGAGGAGGCACACAGAAATAGAAAGCATTATGGGTAAAAGGACATACACAGCATTATCTATGTGTATAGAAAGACGGGGGCACGTGCGCGAGAGAGGGAGGCGAATCGACGCAGGCGAAAGGACGTTCATAGACAGCATTATGGATGTGAAGCGAAGGAGGTGGGTGGGGACACATACGGGGGGATGGATGACAGAGGTGGAGGAGTGGGTGGAGGTAGAGGGCGCGCAACACAACTGGGTTAATGATCTATGGTATGAGCTTCTTGGAAGTAAGTGGGGAGACAAATTAAAGCAGGAGACAGAATGGAAAGAATGGAGATTGGAAGAAAAACGCAAATCCTCCATTGTGCTGGTGTCGTGTCTTCAGGGGACGGCTAATTACAACTCGTCATTGTGCGGCATGAAGAATAGCAAGAGGGATTTTTTTGTTTTGTTTTGTTTTGTTTTTTTCTCATATCAGTCAGTGGGCAGACTGGTGCAAGTCCGTCCATCTGTCCGTCGGTCTGTCTGTCTGTGTCTGCCGACTGCAGGCCCGAACAGCAGTGGACAATGGCAGCCACTGTAGTTAGGGTTTGTGAGAAGAAGCCTGGGAGATGACTCATGGGGAGGAATGAAGAAAGCAAGGAAAAAGAGAGGAAGGGAAGGCCACAAAGTTTTGAAGAAATAAGAAGAAGTGTGTGTGTGTGTGTGTGTGTGTGTGTGTGGAGGGGGGGCCTGTGGCTGAAGTTGCCTTGTTTGATCTCCCAGATTTCTCCCTGAGTCAGCATTAACCACTTTGTCTTCTTTCTTCATCTTCAGTCTTCTCCGACTCCCTGACACCTTTTTGCTTTCCGCGATGCTCCTCTTGCCTTAGCTGGTGGCCACGCGCCAACTTCTGATCAAAGATGTCTATCATTGACGTCCCCTTCGTCCCAAGGGTGGTGGGGTGGTTGTGGTGTGTGGGGGGGTGGCAGCCTTCCATCAATTGACCATGAAACCACATATAGGATAACATGCTCTATCTTTGGTCGGAAGGATTTTACAGTAGATTACAGTAGTATATGCACAAGATACATATTTCTTTAACTTGTCCCTGTCTCTCTTTTTTTGGCCTCTTCAGTGTTGACAGCAAGGTTCTCTCAGGAGCCGGCAGACCAGTCGGTGGTGCGGGGCCAGAGGGTGATCCTGTCCTGCGTTGTCTTCAACTACACGGGCATCGTTCAGTGGACCAAAGATGGGTTGGCTCTGGGCATCGGAGAGGACCTCCAGGGTGAGACATGACATGGCCGCCTAGGGCCTAATTCTTGCGATTCAGACGAGAGCTCATTTTGAGTCTTTTCAATCGTAACTGGCAAAATTGTTATTCCACTTGCGTAGTAGAGATATTAGCAATTCCAACATACAAGTTAGAATAAGTACACTTGAGTGTTTATTGTTTTTGAATGGTTTAATTGGTCACTTGAGGCAAAGACACACTGGCTCTATGCATTCGCTACTAGTATTTAAGGCTCACTAATTAGTAGTGGGCTAGCTTTTCTGCAGTTATTTTTTGGCATGCAGTCTGAAAAAGGGTAATTATTGGATGTTTTTATCTGGAGAATAAGGGCTGAAAAGATGTGTAGAAAAGAAACATATGTACTCCTGTACATGACTTTTTCTGATGTTTGGTGCCTCTAACGAGACTGGCAGGAGAAGGAGCTAGCACGCAAAGGGAAGCAACCACTGTCAGATTTGGTCCGTATGAGTTCTGACTAAGCTAACATGAAATCAGATATCTTACAACCACGCTAGGGGCCCTATGAGTAGATGCTACACGGCCTAGAGCTAAATGCTAATGTCAGCTCTATTATTCACTGTCACGAATAACAATAAAGTTTTGACTGTGATCTACTGATACAGGATGTGCCTCCCGTTGTCCATAGTAAACCATGATGTTGTTCAGCTAGGGGAAGGCTAGTCAGCAAGAGTTCAAAGAAACAAAAGTGAAATTAGCATAATAACTGGAAGCTAAACTATACCAAAATGCTGTTGGGGTAATGATGAAGGATCCATTAGCTTGTCTGACAGGCCAACGTGGGAGTGAACGACAGTTGACATTCCAGCATATTGAGTTAAAGTTGCCCCAGTTTGATCTATAGGGCAAAATAATCTTTTCCCACGGAGCCAAATTTGAAAAATATAGCTTGACTGAGCTACTTTGAACGCATTTATGTCCTCTCATATCTTTTCAAATGGCTGAGCCGTTAACTGTGGTGACTAATATGTGGTATTTTGGGGGCTTTTGAATGTTAGCTCGGCCAAAATGTCTGGACTCGACTGCTAAATGCAGAAAAATGCGCACCTTTTGCACATATCTGAGGTATTCTGTGCCCTTTTAGCTGATGTTGTTGAAGAACTTGGCTAAGGAGGACAGTTTTACTGAGACTTTCATTAATCTAATTTATAGCCCTTACTCTCCAAACTAGTCCTTGCCACAGCGAGTTTGTCCCTGCATGAAATTCTGTTTGATTTCCTGCTTTTCCATCAATTTGAGATGCCTCTGAATTTGAAAGGAGAAAAAACAAAACAAAACGAGGGGACGACGCATGACATCACCGTGTTGCCGCATTGTCAGAATCGCACTGATTAGCCCAAAGAGGGAGGCCGCGGCCAGTACTGGTCAAATAAAGTGGGCATATTTTTAACTGATTGTCCCAGAAGGAAGACGGCATCATTCCCAAATGTCTTTCACATCCTTGTTTTTAAGGATGTTGCCCCCCCCCCCACCCCCCCCACCGATTATTGGTCTGATTATTATTGTTATTTCCCTTTTTTGGTACTGATCTTCTCAGTCTTCAACTCATTTGACAAGCTCCCCATTAATCTTTTTGTCCCTTCGGCCTCCTTTCTGTCCTCATCTGTCACTTCTCCACCCCCTCCCCCCTTTTTTAATCATATTGTTACTGTAATGGTCTGATGCTTCCAGCCAAAGCTTTTAAACAAAACCATGTGAAAGAACATTGGCCACCTCGTGCACATGTATCCTCGGTGGATGCATGCGTGTTTGTGTATGAGGCTCTGTCCCTCTGCAACCCCCCCCCCCCCCCCCCCCCGCCGCCGCCTTGCTCTCTGTGCTTGTTTTATATGCGCTCCCCCTCTCTGCATTTGACATGCAAATGAATGTATACACCGGCTGCACACACGTAGATGCATGCAGACGGGGACGTACAAGGTCGCACGGGCTCGCACAGCTCCGTTTTAGGTCTATACGCGGAAAGGGCAACAGGGAAATTCACAAGCAATCTATGTCTGGGCAGCGGGCACGATTTCCGCACTGTGGACTGGAGCCGTTTTGAGTCCGCTAAAACGTTGCTGTCATAATGCATTCATCTCCCCCCCCCCCCGATGGTGAGGGAGAGCAGGGACGCCACCTGACGGCGAGAATGCACAGCAGGAACACAGCTGGGCTGTGTGTGTGTGTGTGTGTTTGTGTATGGTGGGGGAGGATGTTGGTGTGCGAAAAACGAGTTAAGTTCTGGCCGAGCATTTGGGTTTGTCTGCGTCTGCCTCGTCATTGGTCCTAACCGACGTCCAGCTCGGCAAAGACGTCAGATTTCTTTCAGGTTCCACATGAAACAGAACAAGTCTCGCACTGTTTTATGAGATGCATAGATGCTGATCACTGTGTTTAGGTGAAATAATTGGAAGTGGTTCACATGCATCAACCATTAAAATGAGTTTCAATGTTCAATGTATCATTTATTAATCTAATTATTTAATTTTCTGCTGCTTCCACATCAGTACTTCAAATCACTTGAGTTCCTTTAATACAGCTATTGCACATCTGCTAATGTTTTAATTATTTAATTATTTCTTGTGTGTGTGTGTGTGTGTGTGTGTGTGCAGCTTGGCCCAGGTACCGAGTGTTGCGTGTGCAGGAGTTGGGCCAGTATAACTTGGAGATTCTGTCAGCAGAGCTGTCTGATGACTCCCTGTACGAGTGCCAGGCCCCCGATGCTGCCCTGAGGTCCAGGAGGGCCAAACTCACCGTCCTCAGTACGTCCGCTTCCCAGATCACACGACTGTGGAGGCTCGCCGCCTGTGACGCACCGCACCGCCCTCACGCTCCCCTTTTTTTCTTTCTCATCTAGTCCCCCCGGATGACCCGGTGATTGATGGGGGTCCCGAGGTGCTGCTAAATGCAGGGGAGTCCTACAACCTGAGCTGCGTGTCTCGAGGGGCCAAACCGCCTTCTGTGATCGAGTGGCTCAAAGACGGTCTGCCTGTGGAAGGAGCTAACAGCATCACCGTGCGTCAGCAAAAGAACGCAGACTGAAGACTAAAAAGCTTTTAAAATGGCAGAACCATATTTGTATTTAAGCTTTTTTTTCGGTCCACCATCAGGAGGTGCTCCCGGACAGAAAGAGGGTGACCACACGTAGCTTCCTGCCGATCCAGCCAGTTGACACTGACACGGGGAGGAACTACAGCTGCACGGCCACCAACCTCGCTGTCCCCACTGGCAAAAGCACGACTGTCACCCTTAATGTCCACCGTAAGGCCGTTTCATTTTGACTTTAGAAAATTAACTTACATACTCACCGTAGGAAAATCAGACCAAAAACGGAACTTTCTCCTATTTCTTCCCACGTATAAAACTCCCCAAAACAGCTTAAAGTGAAGGCTTAAGTGATGCATGGGAGCCATTTTAGATATGTCCTCCAGACTGCAGCATATATTAGAGGCAGAAGGCTGTTGTTAAGCGAGTCTCCTCTCTTTCAGATCCACCGATTGTGACCTTGTCCATCGAGCCTCGCTCCGTCCTGGAAGGGGACAGAGTCACCTTCACCTGCCAGGCTCATGCCAACCCTCCGATAATGGGTTACAGGTCTGCATGCTCTCATTTTAGCTGGAAAACAAATTAAAAGCACATCCTTTCATTTAATTTTCATCATACACAAAAAGCTTGTTTGCTAGTCTTGTTATGCAACATACAGAAATAGGAACATGGTGTCATCGTGAGCCATACGTGCGCAATGTGGGTAACATCCAGTATAAATAAATTATGAAGTTAAAAAAATAGAACATTGAAAAAAAAGAAACTGAAACTGTTCTGCTGCTGTGTATGTACTGCCCTCTTGTGGCTCCTGGCCTGGGGTAATTGGGGCTGCAGGTCGGAGTCTGATAGGTCCTTGGGGGGTTGCTTATGTTCAATTTTGCAATCATTGCTAGCAAAAACCAACAACAAAAAAAGAATCAGTTACAAACATTTTCATATATATTTGATCCCCAGGTGGGCTAAGGGGGGCGTGGTGCTACAGGGGGCCAGGGAGAGCGTGTTCACCACCAAAGCTGACCACTCCTTTTTCACCGAGCCCGTCTCCTGTCTGGTTTTCAACGCGGTGGGGAAGACCAACGTCAGCATCCTGGTGGATGTTCACTGTGAGTCACATGCTGCTCATCTCTCTCCAGACCCACTTCCTTCTGCCAGCGGGCTGGAGTCACAGGGCTGAAATGCACCTTTGTCTCCCCCCCCTGTCTGTTTCTGCTGCTCCAGTCGGCCCAATTCTGTTGGTGGAGCCACAGCCGACAACGGTCGACGTCGACTCCGATGTCACCCTGAACTGTAAATGGGCTGGAAACCCTCCGCTCACACTGACATGGTTCAAAAAGGGTTCAAACATGGTAAGAGGCTCATCTTAAAAGCATTTTTTTCCCAACCTTCACACTTAGAGTCCAGCGTTTGGTTTTTTTCCACCGGACAGCAGATTATCAGTCAAGGGCACGAGCGTGCCCATACACTGAAAGGTCATTTTTATCTTCTTGCTATGAGCTCTTTCTCTCAGATTTCTCTTGCATTTTTTCTGTTGTATGTTCCTCTCTGGATTCGATAGCATGACTTTAATCAGCTATATTGCACCTCTGGAACCTCAACACTACTGCAGATGTAATAGAGATATGCTTGAGTTACATGTAGATATTGAGACTTTTCTGTCCTGTCAAGACATGCAGGAAAAGGCTAGCTTGTTTCTTCCGTAGGATCACCTACACACTCTATACATTGCCTGCATGGCAAAAGGAACAAAGGTCCAAAAAGCAAATCTACCTCAAATATTCGGTCAGGCCAAGATGTGCAGCTGCCCACATTGGTGGTGATGCCTACATCTGCATGTCATAGTCACCATTTTACAGGAATTCTTTTCCATCTGGTTATACAGTAAGACATAATCACATGGCTAATTTTCCCATGGAGGCAGTTGCTAGGCAACTGCTAAACCGTTGTGATACCTCATAATGCACGGGTTTTTATTGTTAACCAGTTAGGGTCAGAGTAATAGGACAGACAGTGTCAGATAATATCCAAACATCCTGCACGGTTAGGGTTAGGCTATTGAGCACAATCCTTAACTTCCTCTGTGTTTCTGTATATGTGGGCTATATTGGTGCCATTTTCTTTAACTCCCTAACAGGTTCTGAGTAACAGCAACCAGTTGTATCTGAAATCCGTCAGCCAAGCCGATGCCGGCCAGTACGTATGCAAAGCCATCGTCCCGCGGATCGGAGTCGGGGAAACCGAGGTCGCCCTTACCGTCAACGGTCAGGACCCCCCCACAAAAATCTGAATATCATTGCTTTGTGCTCCTTCTAGCTTCTGACATGTCAGGAATTGCGAAACAATACTTTTTACTCTTTTACAGGCCTGGTAAAAATGAAAGATCTCTCTTTGACACTCAGATCTCCCTTTGCAGGTCCTCCCATTATCTCCAGTGACCCAGTCCAGTATGCGGTGAGAGGGGAAAGAGGAGAAGTGAAATGCTACATAGCCAGCACACCTCCTCCGGATAACATTGTAAGTCACAATAAATAAAGAAAGAGTACTTCTGGCACCAAATCCATAATTGAACCATCCAAATTTTAGTCCAATGGTTCCTAAAAGCCCTATCTTGTCCCCTTTTGTATCACCTCGTTACTGTTACAAAATTTCCCTGTTCTCCAGTAAATGCTTTTAGGCACGGTCCCTTTTTCCCAGTGAGCTGTGACTCACCCTTAAACTCTCACAGAATTTTACCCCCCACTCCACCCAATCCCCTCGCATAAACAAACTTCGCCGGCGCCGCTTTTAGCTCCTGCGTCAGAAATCAGCCTGCTCGCTCCGTAGTAGCGTCTTCTGCTCCCCGGCTCATGTGACTGATCCGACCTGACTTGCAGCGCCCTTAATGCAAGCGGCGGAGGCCGGGGATGGAAGGAGATTTATAAAATATAAAGGACTGGAGAGGAACAGTTGTCCCAGTAAATGCCACAGACGTGAGATTATCTTTGCCTGGAATAAGTGGACAGATTATCAGAACATGTGGGGTTATGCATAATTAACTGGTTTTAGTACAGTACTTCCATGCTGAATAATACAGTTGCTTTTAGTGCCTTTAAAGCCAGAGAATGTGCAAGATTCTCACCAGCTGTGTATCCTCCCCCACCCCCACCCACCCCCCCGGTTTTCTGCTTCCACTCTTCCACTGCGCTCTGCAGAAATATACAAACTGTTGCTGCAGCAGCTCATGCAATATGTGTTTGCATGCATATGCACTATATCATAATAGTAGTTTGGGGGTCATCTATCCAGTCCTGTAATCCTACAGCCAGGTTTTCTATCCTCCTAGGTAAACCCCTGCTTTCACAGGTAGGACTGAAAACCTGGCTGGATTGATGACCACTGTTGTAGTTTAGGCTTAAATGGAAAATTTGCCTTGTATATTTTCAAGCCACATATGTGACCCAACACAATAACTTATGTTTTTTTACCCTGTGGTGCATGTTTCAGGTCTGGGCATGGTCGGAGAACGTGCAAGAGAGGTACACAGTGAAGAGCAAACCGTCCACCGAGGGCGGGGGTGTCCTCTCCACGCTCACCATCAACAATGTGATGGAGTCGGACTTCCTGTCCACGTACAACTGCACGGCCTGGAACTCCTTCGGCCCCGGCACCATGATCATCACACTGGAGGCGATGGGTACTTGGATTGGGTTTCAATTCTTGACTTTACTCATTGCTGTAAAAAAAAAATCAGTGGAACTGAAAGCAACACTTACTCACGTCTCCCTCCAGATGAAGTCCCAGTGGGGATCATCGCTGCGGGGACCGTGGGCTCTACCATCATCTTATTCATCTTTCTCCTGGTCCTGGTTCTGATCTTCTATAGGCAGCGCAAAGGCAGTGAGTCATTGCGCCTCCTCCCTGCATGTTCTGTAGTGATTTCAATGTTTTATTTACAAGGATTCAACCTTAAATGCTCTGCATGCGGACCAAAGAAAACCAAAGCTTCCTCTCTGCCACATGGATAAACGCCCCCCTCTGGTTCAGGAAAACACTGCACCCAGCTGCAGCCTAAGCTTGCCCGTGTTTTGCTTCCAGGTCGACGTGGGGTCACTCTGGGTAAGCCTGACATCAAGGTGGAAACAATAAACAAGGAGACGCACAGTTTGGAGGAGGACTCCGGCAGCGTGTCCACGGCTTCGCGCATGGTCAAGGCCATGTACTCGGTGAGCAGCAGCGGGGTGTGTGTTCTTGGGCCACACATTGTTTTCACAGCCTGTAGCTTTCGAAAAAGCCTCCGATTAACTCAGTAACCTCTCCCGATATGCCAGATTGCACCTTTTGACTTAAAACAAACTCTGCTTTCCCCCTGATATCACTCCTGTTAACCCCTTAAATCCCATTTTCTCTTTCTTTGTCATACTCTGTGGCCTCCTTCCCCCTTCTCCTGTTTTGGCACCCTTTTTTTTGGTTTTGTTGTTTGACGCTTTAGTTTCTCCCCTCTGTGTCCTTCTCTCCCTCCAATCAGCCCTTTAAAGATGAAATAGAGCTCAAGACTGACCTCCGCAGCGACACCCTGGACACCCGTCAGGAATATGACCTTAAGGTGAGCTTAAAAACAAACAACTTGTACACAAATATTGTCTGACTTAAAGGCAAAAAGCTTACAGATCAATGGGAAAGGTTAAAATGTCAGGAATTGGTTGAACACATCGATTATAAGCAACCAATCGGTGGATAATTCCGAACACAGAGTAAGATGATTGCAGAGCAAGGTTTTGTGCTAATTATAGCTCAAAGACGGACAATGTGACCGTGACTCCAACTGAATAATGTGTGCACGCCATGTCCAAATAATAATCTAATTAAATTAATTGGAGTTTTTGAGATTTTAATGCATCTACAGAGGACTGATTCATTAGTACAGTGCATACACGTGCCTACCTATTTATATACAGCATGCTAATTTATGGCCTTAGTCGGGTTGAAGAAAAATCAAAACGTTTATTTTGAATTGTCTGCCTGAACCGTCCAGAGTAGAAGTTGGCAACCTTTTTCTCATGTAGAGCCAGGAAATGTTCCCGTTAATAAGTCATCATCAGCGACAAATCAAGCACTAAGCAGAATTAATGCACACTTTTGGTTATATATGTCCAAAAGAGCTGTAAGTCTATTGCCGTAATTTCTGGACTACAGAGCGCACCTGATTAAAAGCCGCATAATCTAATTTTAAAAAGAAAATCAATTTTGTACTTATACAAGCCTCACCGGATTTTAGGCCGCAGGTATCCCACGTAGTAATATGAAAAATTAGATCGAAAACATTCAGTCCCGGTATATGTTTTTATTACCGTAAGAGACGAGTCACTGATGAGTGACAGACAGGTAAGAAACAACAGCCGCTCTTTTCACTTGTAAGTTTATACAGAGACCTTAAATCCAATTTTCATCACATCAGGATTTTTTAACTTTCCTTTTAATTTAATCCGCTTAGCAACATAAATATATTGTACCGGTAAATGCTTATTTTTTTAACAGTGTCTGTAATGCAGCTACCTTGAAATATACGTTTGTATCAGCTACACACAAATTACGTTGTTTATGCTTTTTTACTCAAACAATGAACAATCTAAAACTCCCCGATGGCCCACCTCTAAAATCTTCTATTTTCATCGCGGTGGCGATTGCTTTTGCCTTCCGTCTGATTTGTACAGCGGAAACACCGCGGCCGCCTGCTCTCTGTGTGTTCACCCAGTCTTCCAGAACGTTTTCAAGCTCGGGCCACCTGCGATGTTTACGCCTAAAAGCTTTTGTCGTCTTTTTGCTTTGGATCAGTTCTTCATGCTGGCGTTTCCACCTTCTCACCATTGATTACCGTAATGCCAAGATTACGCACGGCAGCTCGATTTCCTTTTTCAACCGCCAGAGTGATCGCTTTTAACTTAAAAGTCGCATCATATGCTTTTCTTCTAGTATTTTCCACGTTGATGAGGGTTAGTAAAAATGACTGATTCACAATAGTTGTGATAGTGCGCCACGAAAAAAAACATAAATAAGCCGCACCGTAGAATAAGCCGCAGTGTTTAAAGTGTAGAAAAAAAGTAGCGGCTCATAGTCCGGAAATTACAGTATGTTGGGGAATTCATCGACTGGAAAGGAAACGGGTTGATAAAAAGCTTATAAAAGGAAATACTCCGTGTCAAACCTGTATGACATGATCAAAAATACGACACATCAGAACTAGATCCAGGCTTTCAGGTTTTCTACCAGTACAATATCTGTTTTATTTGGCATAGCTGCATTAATTGGAAGTTGTAATTAGCTGCAGATCACCCATCCACCCATCTTTTAGCCTTTGTTTGGGGGGATGGAGCCCATCTCAGCTGCCTTCGGGTGAAAAGTAGGGTACACCCCAGGCAAATCGCCAGCTCACCACAAGGAAACATAGAAAGACAAATAACCATTCACGCCTAAGGACAAAATTTAATTAGCCATTGTTATCTTGCTCCATTCTCAGTGTTTGCTGACCCCTGGTGTACAGGAGGCATAATGACACAATTCTAGTTATTGGCTGTTAAGCGCAATATATTATATATTTTAACAAGGCTTTCTTTCCATTATGTTCATATGGTTAATTAATTTTTTAGATGTCTCTGGCAACCCATTCAGCCGCGATCAATCATTTATGCGTAGAGACATTATGGGGTTGGACTGAGGTGATGAATGTATTTCATGCATAAAGCTGCCAAAGCGCTCTGCTGCCCTGCTGGCAAACACGCTACCCCCGTATCCTGGATTACTTTGAAGAAAGACAAGAATCTACCCCCAGGAGGTGGTTAGGTCATGCCGCCAGCAGCTGCAGCTAGCCAGTGTTGGCCTTGCCACCGCCCGGAGAGGCGAAAAAAAGTCTAGCTTTGTGGTGGGGGCGGAGGGGGAACGAGGCGAAGTGAGAAATGATGAGATGGCAGGGGCATGTCAGGGGGAATCACAGTGAAATATTTGAAACGTGTTCTTGCTCTTTCACACTGGGGCACAGCCTGAACTCACCAGTTCATCAGTCATTGACCTCTCAGACACAGTTCCTATAAGTAAACATTTATTCAGTGATATTACCCCATTTTCCTTGCTTTCACTTCTTGAGTCCAGTTGTTTCTCAAGACCAATGAAAAGTTCCCATTGTTTTGGATTCCGCCCAAACTCCAGCCTCGTCAGGTTTCATTCCTGCTCTCAAAAGTGGCTGCGTCTGTTCTCGAGTAGCTGAGTCACCAAAGAGTCCCCCCACAGTAAAATAATAGCAAGACAAACAGCTCAGGCTGACCTCTGCCCTCTTGTGCAAAACAGAATTCCTCTTTGGGAATGAAGTAAACTCCCTTTTTTTTCCCTACCGTTCAGCACTTTAGTACTTGAGTCAGCATGCAGGAAAGCAATCAAAAGTCTTAGTTTAATAAAAACAGAGATTGGCAAAACCTTAACTTCATTATATCCTCTCTAATGTTTCTATATCAGGACCCCACCAACGGCTACTACAACGTGCGAGCCTCCACCCACGACGAGGGACGCCCTGCCTCCGGCTCCACCATGCATTACTCTGACTACCGCTCCCCTGCAGGAACGCCAGGGGGCGCTGCATCTATCAGCAGCAGCACAGGCGGCTCTGGAGCCACAGCCAGCGGAGGAGCCCCCGTTCCACCAGGTCCCCTGACATCCCCCGGTCGGCCCCAGGCGTGCTACGACCCGCGGCCCCCCTCCAGACTCTCCCACATCAGCTATGCCCAGTTCAACACCTTCACCCGTGGTGGCCAGAGCCAGCAGCCCCCGGCAAACCCCGCACCCGTGGCCGCCGATTTCCCGGGCGACTGTAGCCTCATGGATTCCACTTCCCAGCTGGCCTACGACAACTACGGATACCCTTCGCATTACCAGACCTACCGCATGGGCTTTGCCCCGTCAAGCCTGGCACCCTTGGAAGCCGGCCCCTCTTACGAGATGTACGGGGTGGGATCTGGGGTGGGACCCGGTTTGGCGAGCCACGGGGTGGGCGTGGGTCCCGCGGCGCCCGCTCCTCCGAGATCAGAGACTGGACTGGGGAAATACGGCAGCTCCACCCGCTTCTCCTACACCTCTCAGCACTCTGACTACTCCCACAGCCGACACACGCAGAGGATGCAGACTCATGTGTGAGACAGAGATAAACACCTCATGGTCTTAACACAATGCGGGATGCAGCCTATAAATAGCGTCACATCTTAACACACACACGCACACACACATATAGATTTAAACACACTTACACACACAAATACAGTCAGAAGGTCATACCCATGAGAAGGGGAGGGTGTGAGAAACCACTGAGGCACGGGAAGAGCAAGCAAGCGGGACAGTGCGTTTTAGTGAGACAGGGACGGGAAATTCCAGACAATCTCGAATTCCCCAACTCCCGATGTTTGCATATCTGAAGCTCCGCAAAGCGGACGGCGCAAGTCACAATCAAGCTCGGGTGAAAGAGCAAGAAGCGTAGAGACGAGTGGAGGGACCGAGGATCCTTTTGGGAGACCTATAGCTTTTTACTGGTATATACTGACTCTGTAAATGATGAAAGGGAGAGTCGTCTTAAGGCAAAAATAAACGACGGATTGGCAAGTATGGTACAGATGGATTAACAAAACCTCAACTGGTGGGAGTCATTTCTGGCCGCCATTTTCAACTTTTAGTTCCTTCATCATTGAATGAGTCTTATTCAGTGATCATCGAGCACATTTTATATATAGTATTTCATAATGTCTTTGTGTACATTGATACATGCCAACATGCCTGTTTTTTTTTTTTAGGGGGGGTCATCTTTTTTTTTGCACTGCATCTACAGTATTCATGCTTAGACGTCTCTTATCTATAACTGTATAATGTTTTCTTTTGTTTGCACACCAGATTCTAGCTTTGTATTCTATTTTTTAACGTTACAAAGTTATTTTTGTCAATGTTAAACATATATTGTGTATGTATGGACCAAAATGTTCAACCTGTGCGCACATAACTTGGGAGCTTGCCTGCCTGGGGTGTCGGGAGTGAAGACTTGTGCCAACAGTCCTGAAATCGGGAAGAATTTCACCTCAGAAGGGTATGTCAGTGTGTAAAAAAGACAAATAACAAAACCTAGTGCCAAGTGTTCATGTTGTTCCTCACCTTAGATGTAGACGCAGTAGAAGCTCCTTCTATCGGTGACCTTTGCTTTACCAACCAGGTTGGGAGACCTTTTTTCGCCAGGCTGGAGCCTCCTCCCACCTCTGAGCTTTTAGAATTACGAGCTTGGTGCAGACAGAGAGAGAGAAAAAAAAAACCACACAGATGTTGGGTTTAGAACTGAGTGGCCTTATAGGGTAACATGTCGTACATTTCCATTCTGAATCATTCCTCATCGCCTGTTTGCCAAAACGGCCAGCGGAGAATGTGCAAGGAGAGTTTCAAGGAAGGCTTGTCCACGATATTGACATTTAGTCGCGTATGGATGCGAGTGTGCGGGTGTGAGAGAGTTCAAGAGGAGCTGCGTGGGTGTTTACGCGCGTCGATTTGTACAGCGTGTTTGTAAAGTTTTGTGAATGGGTATGGAAAGCGTACTATAAAACATGCAGTGCCAGACTCTGATGCGCGTACGGCCATTATATGCATAAAGAGGTGTGTATTAAGTGTGTGTGAGGGGGGTAGGACGGTACATACAGTGCGACTGTGTGCATGTCTGTGCCTCAACGTGCGCGTGTGTGTTTCCGCATCTGTCCATAACATTTCTCACACAATCCTGTTACAGTACTTTTATACCTCTGGTAGGACTGTATCCTGTATTATTGTGTCTTTGAATTTAGGAAAAAAAAAAACAATGTTTATCTTATTGTACTGTTCTTCGTAGCAGAGAAAACTGTTCAAAAAGGTGTACAACAAACATTATCAAGCTCTCATTTTTTAATTTCATTATCTTCAGTATTTTTTAAAAATGGTATGTAATTATTTTTCCACAGTATTACATAAATAAAGCACTGTTTTTTATAAAATCCAGCATGTGTTATTGTTTTTGAATGGGGGAGCGATGGAGCTTGACGGAAAATGCGTATTTGTCTGGAAAGGCATTTTACAGTCACATACTGCATACGATTGTGAAATGACATGGTTGCACAAGATGTTAGTACGGATAAACAGTCTGAAATTGGTTTAGCAAAGTAAGAAAATTAGACAAAATATAGTAATAACGCAAATCTTTGTTTGAAATCCAACATCGGTTTTTTTTCTATTGGTGAGTCACAGAATGCGTGTAGCACTGTGTCACCAGCACCCAGGAGGCTCTCTTTGATTTTGAATGATATGAACGTGGGAGTAATATGTAGAAATGAAATAAAACCGGTCCTGTAATCAAGCCATGAAGAAAGGCGTGACTGACAGAAAAAGAAATGCATGCAGTAGTCAGGAACAGAGAATCTCTTGTTTAATCTAGCGAGCAGTTGTTCTCTGTTGTATCAAATGCAAGAAGCAAAAACATGCTATGACCAGCAGCCATTAAATGGTTAATTGTAATGTTGAGCGTGGCTCTGTCGGAGCTTCGATTCCTTCATAATTCGTAAATCGAATTATTTATTTAAAAAAAAAAAATCTTTAAAAAAAATCCGCAAATATTTAATTTTCAGTTAAATAAGCAGCAATTTTTTTTAAAGTCTAGTGGCATCTGAAATAAGAAGCATATGTTCACGAGGAGTATGAACCCATTACAAACCTTTTTACTGGACTGGCCGATAGGGGGCAGACACACTTCAGCGACTAACAATAATTTGCCTATAAATACACAAAGAAGAAAATCCTCTGACGTCACAGGGCCAGAGGTTGTCTAATAGCAAAGATGGCGGCCACAATGTTGAGGTCGCTTTCTAAACTAGGACGTCCTTCAACCAAAATAATATTAAATAATAATTTATTGAGCCCCGGCTGCACTGTCCTGCAAAACAGGTAGGCTGTCACGAAGACAGGATACGAGGATTCAAACAACTCGTTTTATGTCAATCGGCGGCCCCTTAAATCTGGAAGCGAGAGATAGCTAATGCTAATTAAATCCATTTGTCCTGCTGGGGATTATTCCCTCCGTGTCGCACTTATCAATAAACCGTATATTTACAATGTACATGTTTGGCTGCTTGTCAAGTATAAATTTCGGGAACAAAGCATTTGTGACTTGTGAAATATGCAGTCTTGAATTGTCAACTGCTTGCTCTGCTGTCGCTGCCAAAATGTGTCCTTATTTACAATGAATTTGTTGTTGCTCTTTGTAAATATAATATAGTTCCCATATTTAGTAATTATAAGCAAACCTTTTCAGCTAATGCCGGAAACATTTGAGTGTTGACGCGTGTGAGCGAAATGCAAAATCAAAGTAAATGCCGCCTAGCTTTTAAATCTAAAATTGAACATTTTCAGTGCCATAAGGTGAAATCATGTTGATCTAAAGCACATTCACCAACACAAAGTCTCACTAACATTGAAAATAGAAGCCCCTCCAAACAGTTTTGGCAGGTTTTTTTTTTGGTAAGTTTCAACAACACTTCATTTTAGGAAGTTGCTAACTTCCTAAAATCTTTTCTTTTTTTTAAACCCTTGAAAGGGCACCGATGCTAAAGGCTGGCAGTTATGGACGTGACAATGTCACTTGTAACACCGCCTAATCTCAGGTTGATGGTTTTTTTTTTTCCAGGCAGAAACAATGGCAACCAGATGTGGAGTGGATGGAGCAGTTTTCTGGCGCGGTGATGTATCCCACAGCTTTCAATGACAAATGGAAACCACCCCCATGGAATGGTACGACCCCAGTTATACACGCAGTATCGCCTATGTCAAAGAGGTGTTTGCGGCCAGAGGTGCAGCAAATACCCTGAAATGTAAATTAGAACCTCTGTGTTGAAGCTTTCTTTCAATATCTCCTGTTAGACAAAGATCCTCCTGCAGACAAGGACGTTTCCAACCTGACCCTCAACTTTGGCCCTCAGCACCCTGCGGCTCACGGTGTACTACGTCTGGTCATGGAGCTCAGCGGAGAGTCGGTGAAGAAGTGCGACCCCCACATTGGCCTGTTGCACCGTGGCACGGAGAAACTCATCGAGTACAAGACCTACCTGCAGGTTAGCTAGCAGTGGCAGGCCGATGCGTTAGGCTTCTGCGCACGCTTCTACCTCTTCTTCCCATACTGCAGGCTCTGCCCTACTTTGACCGCCTGGACTACGTCTCCATGATGTGCAATGAGCAGGCTTACTCGCTGGCTGTGGAGAAACTCCTCAACGTCCAAGCTCCACCTCGTGCACAGTGGATCAGAGGTACCAACAACCCAACATTCCATTGGATCAAGGCTGCAACTAAGGGCTGGTTTGATAGTTGTTGCATAAGTGGACGGAGTGAAGCCTGAGGACTCTGGCTAAGATGCTAATGATAACGTTAAAAGCCAATAGCAACTTAGCCAGCTAACGAGCTAACTGCTTACACAGGTGTGTCTGACTTGTCATCCATCCATGCTTTACACAGTTACATCACTATCTGGTCACGATCCTGCTCGCTATAAAGCAACCACCCCCACTTTGGCTTCTTGGGACGTTTCTTGGGATTGACTGATAGTTTACCTAAGTTTAAAACCCAGGGGATATAATTGCGCTGCCTTCCGAAGAAAATATACAATTATTCCTACAACGTTTGCATGTTAAAGGGATCTTAAAGGGACGGTTTTAGATTTGCCCCACTGGTAGGTGAAACTCTCTTGGTTTCTGCTCTGATGCTTCCCGTTTCCTTTATCCAGTTCTATTCGGAGAGCTGACCCGCATCCTGAATCACATCATGGCTGTCACCACGCACGCCCTCGACATCGGCGCCATGACTCCTTTCTTCTGGATGTTTGAGGAGAGAGAGAAGGTCAGGGCCGTCATTGGAAAGTAAAGGATTGCAGGGTTGGTGGTTATTCCAAGCCTCTGACTCCTGTTTCCTCCTAGATGTTTGAGTTCTACGAGCGGGTGTCCGGAGCCAGAATGCACGCCGCGTACGTCAGGCCCGGTGGTGTCCACCAGGTGAGTGACTCCAGTTCGCAACGATCTATATTATGAAACGCTGATTACGAGAATATGGTCATAGAAGTGTAATTTCTGTGTCTCCAGGATATGCCCCTGGGCCTGATGGACGACATCTACGAGTGGTGCAAAAATTTCTCCATCAGAATCGACGAAGTGGAAGAGGCGAGTTTTAAGAACGTCCGCCAGATCTCTTGAGAGTTAAAACCTCATGGTTCAATTGAAACCTGATGCTTTTCTGCGCAGATGTTGACCAACAATCGGATTTGGAAAAACCGTACCTTGGATATCGGGGTGGTTACCTCAGAGGAGGCGCTCAATTATGGGTTCAGGTGAGCTGCCAACGGAAACCACGGTGCTTTTCCTACTTTTGAGTGCTTTTGGGTTGGTGGAATCCTCATCTTCATCCTCTCGCCGCCAGTGGCGTGATGCTGCGAGGCTCCGGGATCAAGTGGGACCTGAGAAAGTCGCAGCCTTACGACAAGTACGGCGAGGTGGAGTTCGACATCCCCATCGGAAGCAACGGCGACTGCTACGACAGGTGCGCGCCGAGCAAACCCTTTGTTATTTAGCTACGCCTTCACATTTGACCTCTCGGCACGTTTCTCTCATTAGTGGGCCGTCGTGCTGAACCTCTGTACAAAGGGCAGCCTGCGATATTTCTGTTTTGAAATGCTTTATTTGTTTATTTACATTTGCTACATATGCATCAGGAATAGGAAATTCCTTTTTTTAAGCTGTTACGTATTAGTGAAATTGGCCTTTTCGGCCGGATTTAGACTCAATCCTTTAATTAAAACTGGAGGTTTCATTGGCTGATGATGACGTCGGTTTTTAAAAGTTCTGTATGAACATTTCTCAAATTTCGATCTATTTTTCTTACCTTGTTGAATTTTTGTTCCATTCTCGGTCTCTCTTTTTGACAGAAATATATTTCTTTCTTTAAAACTGCCTTTTTTTTGGACTTTTTTTGTCCCTACAAGTCTGTCCTTTGCCAGTTAAATGGACCAAGAGTTTGGGAGCGGCTTCGAGTTTCTGTTCACACCTTTCTTTAATATCTCACGAGCCCTTTGGGGCGGATTCACCCATGTTAGAGGCGTCTGTAGATCACCGCCATTTCCTGTCTCTGTGGATTAGGTACCTGTGCAGAGTGGAGGAGATGAGACAGTCTCTGAGAATCATGCACCAGGCGCTCAACAAGATGCCAGAAGGGGAGATCAAGGTCGACGACGCTAAGGTTGCCCCTCCGAAGAGGTCCGAGATGAAGGTGAGCCAACCTGCAGCTCCCTGCAGCTGGGCATGGAATAATCCTTCTTGTTCTCTGCTTCTTATTAGATTTTCTATATCAAACACCTTTGATGTTTCTCTACTTTCCAACCTAGATGTCAATGGAGTCCCTGATCCACCATTTTAAACTGTACACGGAGGGTTACCAGGTTCCCCCAGGAGCCACATACACGGCTGTGGAAGCACCAAAGGTGGGAGGAATACTCGTTTTTGGGGTCCCGATTCATTTGGCACCTTGAGGTGCCTTTTTGTGATGCACTGGACTGCATTTGTGTGTCACTCGCAGGGAGAGTTTGGGGTTTATCTGGTATCCGACGGCTCCAGCAGACCCTACCGCTGCAAGATCAAAGCTCCAGGATTCGCTCATTTGGTGCGCCCTTACAACTTTCTAAAACATCATAAAATATTAAGGATGCCAGGTATCAGTTATTCAGTGCGTTTAAAGGCTCATCCCCAAGGCCACTTTTACCTCATTAAGTGTGTTTAATGAAATACAGCGTAGCCTTTTTAAAAATGTACAACTCCCCCTGCTCTCGGCCTCCTTCCTGTTCATTGTTTGGTTGGTGGTTAAGGCTGTTGAACATCTGAATCCCTGCTCGTAGGGTGCCTTTAAAGTTGCATAAACAAATTAGAGTAGTTAGCGTTAGCTTGGGGCTAGCAGCTCATTAATATTCACTTTCATATTAGCAAATTTTCTCTAAATAGCATTGCTAAGCTAAAAGTTTTCTTTCTTCCAGGCCGGTCTGGATAAAATGTCCCAGGGGCACATGCTCGCCGATGTTGTGGCCATTATCGGTGAGACATCGATGCAGCTTCAGAGGAGTAACGGGTCGCTCCTGTACCGCTGCGCTCACCCTCTTATTTTTTTTTTCTTGTGACAGGCACCCAGGACATCGTGTTCGGAGAAGTCGACCGCTAAATGGTGCCGCTAACGTGGAGGTTCCCCAAAGGCTTCATTCTCTCTTCCCTGCATGCTTGTCAGCTCTTTTCTCTGTTCACTCTTCACAAGTGTTGGCAGATCAGCAACCCAGTGTCACAATAATCCCAATAAATATTTTACGACCGAACAGGAATCGGTTTCGTTTGTATTTCAGCCTGTTGGCATTTCAGCTAACCTCTCCTTTTTTAAAAATACAAACGGAATCAGAAATCAGGTTTTAGCCATGACGCCACCGATAGTTTTAGCTTCTTCTGAGTGTTGAAGAGGGAGTGGTCTGACGAGATCTGAGCCAGATGGACTTAAAGCTCAGACCACAACTTCCCCTCTTGGCTGAGGTATGTAGTGTTTGAGCGTTTTATCAGTAGACAGAAGAATATAAAAAAAAGCCACCGTCCGCTTCGCAGAAGGAGTTCGGTTGACGCTCTGAGCCTGTGATATCATGGCGTTGGGAAAGAACCTGATGTTCGTGGCGATTCTTCTGTTCTTGAACTTTGGGACGGCCGGTGAGTTCTGAGTGTAGCAATTTCTGTGAGCGCGTCAAATCCTGTCAAATGGAATTTTTTTTTAGATTTTAAAATATAACAAAATGACCCCATTTTTTTCCTTTGTACACTGAACTGGCCCAGGGCCCCGCTTTTCTGTTCTCATTTGATGGTAGCAAACGTATATTTCCATTTCCTGCTGTGAGCGACAACCTTGAGAAGAGACGTCAATTGTTATTGTGGCAAGATTCTTGCGTACGAGGCGATCGGCTCATTTTTGACCTTTTGAACCAAAAACTTGAACCTGCACTCGTCTTCCTAGTTTCTAGCCGTTGGCGCCTTCTAAATAGTCACAATTTTACGCTAACCTTCCGTGAGCAGGGGTTTTGAAAAATGCCATTTAAGATGGCCTAGTTGTTGCGCCTGTGGTCTGGCCTCACGCGCACACACAGGGCCAAGAAAAAGGAAGCGTCCTTAAAATCTTTTTTTTTTTTTTTAAAAGATTGCAGTTGTTTTTGTTTCATGAAATTCAATCACACTTTGTTGCCGAAGCAACTGCAGATTTAAAGTTCCGACTAGTTTTCATAGGAGTGGCCCACATTTTTTTTCCAGACAGATAAGATCACCCTGTCACCGAGTTGATGTAGCAGCCGCTCCCCGGAAACGGACGGTCTCAGGGCATTACTGGGGGGCTTTTATTCTGGAAACGAGTGGAGAAAAGTGAATCGTTCCCTTGAACTATGGAAAGAGGAGGCAGAAAGGAAAGCAAAAGATGGAAAATGACATCTGCTGCTTTCGGGCACATTTCATCATCCACAAGTTCTCCTTTCAGCCTCGGGTATAAATAAAAGAAAAACTGGTGCTGTGGTTTAAATGGCTCTCACATTCCCTCCACTGTTCCACTGGAAGCTTTCATTGAACAGAAGTAAATTTTGCACACATTTATTTAAATATTTTCCATTAAAGCTCCTTAAATCTCAGTGTGTAGGTCATCTACCACTGTCAGCCATAGCAACACGAAAGCTAATTGCTTTGTTATTTGCATTAATTGTAAAAGTAGATTACCTAACCAAAGGACAGTGATTCAAGGAAATCTTTTTTAAAAGGGTTGTCGTCCACTTTGTGCTGTCAATTTTGTCTTTTATAAACCGCAAAGTCAGTCTGTGAAATTAGCCTTGCTGGTTAACTCCCCCTTGTGCGCTCCTCAGCTGCCATCACCGATCCACAGATCTGTTACATCCTGGATGGAATTCTGTTCCTGTACGGCATCATCCTCTCTGCTCTCTACTGCCGGATTAAGGTTGGCGCTTTTCTTTGGTTGCTCTCTTTTAAAATCCATCCACTGGTTTTACAGGCAAAAAATGCAGCGTTGTCTGCATAATAAGGTACTTAGAAAGAAACATGGTGACAAAAATGGAAAAAGTTATTTTATCTCTTAAAAAATTCAGGTTTTACTATATTTAAAAAAAAAGACATTCATATACACACATCTATCTGTTTTACTGACTATGTTTTGACAGTACAGTCATAGGAATGATGACAATTTAATTGTATAAACTTGAGGAATCAAATAATGATTAATTAGAAACACAAAAAAGAAGGTAAAGCTTAAGGCAACATGTTCTTTTTAATTTTTCTACAACAGATTCTCAATGCAAAGGTGGCCAAAGCTGAAAAACTGAAAGCGGTGAGCGTCCAATACAAATACGCCAACATTGGTGGTTTGTTCTTAAAGCAGTCGCTAAAGCAAGCTTTAAAAACAAAAACCTATTAGAGTTCAGTGAATTCAACACTAAGTTTCATTTGCTTTGCATTTCTGTCTCTATTATTTCCTTTTAAAAGCCACAAACTGCTCTAACGCTGACCGCATGTGATTGACACACACACGCACACATATATTGTAACATCTAATGTCTTGTTCTTTTCCACCGGCAACAGAAGGCTGACGAGAGAATTTATATGGTGAGTGATTCATTCATTGCTTGATTAAATAATTAACTGCCATCCTGTGAAGACAATTCCTTTTTTGCTCCTCTAGGGTTTAGCTCCTCATGAGCAGAGCACATACGAGACCATCGGCCAGAAGAAGTGACCCCATCCATGCAAATGATTCATATCCATGCATTAAAATGTTTTGTGTATTCTGCTGAAACATTTTGAAGATGTGCTACTCCAAGTGTTAGCTTTGTGAATTTCAGATTTCCCATTAAGAGTAAGAAAAACTGGCGGGAAATATTCGTGTGCTGATGAATTTTTGTACCTGTCCTGTTCTTTCCCCGCCACGTTCAGTTGTTTTGGAAAATACACTTGTCCCCTATGCCTAAAACAGTTTCGTAGAGATGCTTTTTCTTTAAAGCCATGGCCTGACACTTCACACGTTTATTTTGGGAGCCGTCTGCTAACTGAGACTACATCTCGCTCAATTTCCTCTTTCGCCACAACGAAAAGACGTCGGTACATTTTGCCAGTTCTGCACGCACGCGCGCTAAAAATGGCACTCAAGTGTCACAAATCAGCATTTGTGCTTCTGCAATCACCAGCCAAAAAAACAAAAAACGCAGCCGCCTGTCTTTTTCCCACGGGTACTATCAATATTTTAACACCTTTATTATCGGGTTTGGCGCAAAGAGGCTTTCGCGCACAATCGGCAAGCGCCGCTTCCTGCAAACCACAGGATGGCAGTGAGGGCGTCTTTGAAACGTTTACCTGTTTAAACACCTGCTGAAGCGGGACAAAGTAACAGCAAAGTTCCATGTGGGGTCTGTCAGGTTAAAAGAAATGTTCTAAAGAATGTTTCTAAAACGGTGCGTGGGGGATACAGGAAGGATTCCATTAACAGGTGGTTTAACATCATGCATGATGCAGTTGATGACCTACTAAAAGGTGGCTCCTTTCTCTTTATGATTATTGAATAAAAATAATCGTCATTTTCCATTTTTTAAACGCATATTTTCTTTTTGTTTGTTCTTTAAAAACAACACAGTAACTTGCTGCAGTTTTAACCGGCTTGGTATCGGCTTTACACCTGCCTCTCCTCTCAGCAGAGCAAGTAGCAACCCGAAAATAACTGTCATATTGCCTCAGCAGAACTGGAAAGGTGACTTTTCCCTGCATGTGGACCTGCTTGTGCGCTCATGTGTTTGAGGTGTGTGTGAGAGAGAGGGTGAGAGAGAGACATAGAAGCGAGAGCAGAAAGAGGAACACAAGCAGGTGTTTCTCCACACAGGTAAAGCGGCTCCTTGGCGTCCAAAGGCTGAACGGGATGCCTTTGGAATGAGAGGCACCTTACTGAGGGTTTTACATCGATTCTCCAGCACAAGGACTGGTTTCAGGATACGGGTCCAGGGTACAAAGGCATGTGTTTGCCTCAGTGCTTCGGGTTCCGTGACCTGCGCTGGTGAACTTTGAACCTGTCCTGACGTCGGCTCATGGAGAGGATGACACCTCTGCTCCAGTCCTTCTGCATCCTCTTCATCTGTGGTAAGATGTGAGATTCAAAAACTGCGGATAACCTGGCGTGTTTTACACCAAAGTGCACGATATGTGACAGCACTTGGATGTTTTCTGCCATGCGCCAACAGGTGAAAGGTTTTGTGGCCATTTTAAGAAAGAAAGTTTCGAATGTGTGATTGCAGGAAACGCTGACAATCATAGGAGCTGTGTCGCAGTTTCAGTTGTTGGACGGCGGGTTTGGTTAGCCTCGATAATAAACCCAGACAGAGCCAAACGGTTCAAGAAAACACTTGCGAGCTGTCTGACATTTCAGGAAAAACAGGTTGCCGCTGATCCCATTTCCCCGTCATTTCAATGATTCTGAGTGGGGGACATGTGTGGGCCCATGTGTGTGTCTGTGTTGTGATCCTGTCAGCTCAGGCAGTACACAAGTGGATCAGCTCCGTGACAAATAAGTGTGTGTTATAGTTTTTTTATTCGAAGTGGAGTGTTCCTTTAATGCAGCACAGGCAGATTCCTCAGAAGGCTTAAACGTGCGCGCGCACACACGCACAGACACACACACACACACACACACACACACACACACACACACACACACACACACACAGGTGGGGGAAAATAACAGCATCAGGAGTACACTCATCTTTGATGGTAAAATGTATGAATCATACCGGTTTCCACTCCCTTGATTCATTTCTGTGTCTGTTGAATCTGAGACTGTTGTGGGCTGATGATAAAATAACTTGTTATGTTCAAATTTTTAATATTTTAATTATTTTTGTGTGCTAGAAGGAGTATTATTTCAATTTCTAACCTGTCAATTAACTGGCGATAAAACAATCAAACGACCTATGTGGTTATTTCTAATACGACAACAATCATCATCATCATTATCATCATCATCATCATCATATGCCCCATTATCACAGTGGGTTAGAGATTAGGGATGGCTGCACTGTAAAAATGACTAAAGCAGTTAAAGGAAGCCTTTTTACCAATATTTAGAACTCTTTATACAACCACTATCAAAATTCACAACTATCTTTTAAAAGGACACAAACATTGTTAAATTATTACCATCCTGCTGCAAAGTTTCTTTATTACAGTATATAAATTAGAATAACAGGCAGCTATTAGAGTTAAAGTTGACTTAAGCAGTAGTGGGCTGCTGGATTCCAGGTCACTATAAAAGGCCCTATATTGGACTTTATGGGCAGGAAATGTACACTTTATTGCATTTTGTGGGCATTTTGCCTTTCGATCCAATAGCTTATCCACTGACATTTGGCACTGTTTAGCTTTCGTGCAAATACCTTTATTATTCCAGACTGAGGGATGTTGTTTACTCCTCGTCATGAACTGAGAGGGTGGCGTGTACTGTGTGCTCAAAGGGACTGGCACAAGTGATGCCAAATATCTTTTGCTATGTTTATCATGGAGCTTTTTTAAAATAAAAAATTCAGTCTTTTGGACCAGAGTCTTAATCCTAGCTCAATAATATTGTCACTCAGTAAAGCATTTATGTCATTAATGTCTTGGGTGTGATCCATCTGCTGCAATTTACATAAACTTTTTTTTTTGGCTACTGTCTCAATGAGATCGCGACCACAGGTAGGTGTTTTGCTAGTAAATCAATCAACAAGCAAAGAGCACAAACAGTAATCAAAAGTAAGAGCTGATGACCAATCGCAGACCATTTTGGTGGAAAAGTAACAGTTTTGTCACACAGTTTGTTATAGGGTCATCAAAAGTAGTGTGAAAAGTGGAGGAACCCTTTCAGTGTGATCCTGGCCCTGTGTTAAATGTTCGCAGATGTGAACCTTCAGGACAGGAGAGCGTGGCAGTGTGACACATGATCCACAGTGTGCTGTGTTTAAAACTCTTCCTCTGGCCTCGTTTGTTGTCTCGGGTTACTCTGGAGTCCAGACGCCGAGTAAAGCGTCTTTGAGGCCAATTTAAGAGCTTATCTCGAGCAACTAGTTAAGCGACATATCTTCCCTTGTGTTGAGGGCTTATTCTCTGTTCCCTCTTTGTTGTCTTTGTGCAAACTGATGAGAGCCCCGTCTGAGTTCCCTCTGCAATAAAATTCAACCGGTGACACTTCATAAATCTAGACTGACAATTTTAGGTCACATTATCTCACATTTTGGTGACTTTAGGCTGTCCTCAATCATGATGAATAGCCCCAGAAGCCTTTTAGCTTAGCTGTCACCACACAATCCTGCCTTATAGCTCGGTCTTGCACTGTCAGGATCATTTGATATGAGGGTTGCATTCCCGTGTTTGAAATACTTGATTGCAAAATTAGATACCATAAAGGAAGAAAGATTTTGTACAAAACACCTCAGTCTGTAATATGTGAGGGTGAAGTTTTGATCACCCGCGCTGTTCGTTCACCAGACTCAGATCAACCACGCAAACAACAGGAGTGCCTTGCAAGGGAGAGTCGAGCAGCAGTTCAAGCTTCCTCTGTCAACTCCGTTCATCTGCTGCTCGCTCACCTCTTTTATAGGTACAAACAGAATGGGTGTCTAAACAGGGTTTCATAACTCATTGTCTTCTGACATCTTTACAAACTTCTCTAATCTTGACCAACAGGATACATCTGGGTGCTGGGCTTGGTTGTCAGCAACTTCAGCACCTTTACGAAACACTCTCATGTTCTTCTTTTCTTATCAACATTCCTCAAACACTCAAAATCTACATACAATAGCATTTAAAGATAATACTAATAACAACAATAACAATAATTCTTCTCACAAATATTTTGCATGTTTCCCTGCTCACTGTGACAAGATCTATGCAAATTGTTCTAGGGAAGAGTAGGTTTTGGCTATGTTTTGAATTTAAAAGGACAGCCATGGCAAAAATCCACATCCTTCAAATCACCAAACCCTTGAAAACATCAACTACAATCAACTACATCAATTACACTGTTAAGCTAAAAACAAGCATAGAGACTTCCTTTAGAAAAATGTAAAAAATTAGCAAATGAGATCATTTCCTGATCAGCAGTCTGCCCTGGAGCAGTTGAGGCTGTAGTTCATAGAACGAGTATAGGTGATCCAGCTTGGGCTCCCCTACTTTGAATTTGCTGTGTCGGGGTTTTTCCCCCACAGTCCACCAACATGCACCTTGATGATTAGTTACTCCAAATCTCCCCTTGGTCGTCTTGTGTATGCCAGCTGGCAACATGTGCAGGGGGTCTCCTCTCCTTTCTCTGGGTACCACGGGTATGGATATCAGACCGAAAAAATGTCCCCCGATATGATCCTGGTCCTATTCAAGGTTGTTTACAGATAAAAGGGAGTTCATCCTTATCTATTGCTTGTTTGGGGTCAGACTCTGGCTCTTTGGTTGTAAAAGAGGCTGCATAAACAAAGATAAATTGAATTCTCCTTCAGTTTCAGCTATAGAGGGAAACTTCGTGGATCCCCCCTCCAGCGATCCCATCCTCTCCTTGGCGGATCAAGAGACTGTCCTGCCATGTCGTTATCAGCCCGACGCGGGTGTCCAGGTTGTGCAAGTCACCTGGTATAAGGAGCATTCAGACGGCACAAAGGAGCAGATTATCACTGCGCACCAGACTAATGGACAGACCGGTCAGTTTTTAAGGAGCCGAGCCGCATTTCTTTAAGAAACGCACTCATTGAGGCATGAGAACTCATTCTGACATGCTCATTCCACCGTGAAAACTTCTGGTATTACAAGTCGATTTGCTAGTTCTGGCTGACAAGTGTTGGTTCCAGGCCTTTTTTCCCTGTCGTGAGGCCCTGACAAAGCTTAAAGGCAAATGTTCACAGCTATCAAAAAATGTTAAATGAACTTGAAGAGACATTGACAAATTAACTATATCAGGATAGTAAATGATCACAGATGAGGAAGTAAAGCACTGTGATTTTAAGGGTGTGAGCAGAACACCCACGCTGATTCCAAGATTGCAGTGGAACGTGCATGACTGTGTCCTTGTAATTGCTACATATTGAATAGAAAAATCCATAGGCTACTAGAAAAGTGAGAGCATTTTAGCTGGGACCCACAACTTTAATGGACCGTTGAGGGTTTAAACTAGATTTAGGTTCGAGTTAGGGTTAGGTGGTTAGTGAGTATTGTCAGGGTTAAGGTAGGGAGTTGTGTATTATAGGGTATTATATATAGAAATGTCCCTATAAAGAAAATGAGGATGTGTGTGTGTGAGAGAGAGAGAGAGAGAGTGAGAGCAAGAGACAGAGACAGAGAGAACAACAAAAAGCTTGAGGCATGATGTGAATCCGCTGATCTTGATTTTCTTGGATTGTATGTTACTTTCTTCCTCATCCTCAATCCCATCCTCTCCTCGTGACCTGTGCATGTAGCTTTCGATACGTGGTCTCGCCGTGTGCACTTCAGGAACAGCGACCCCATCGTGGACTCGTCGCTGGTCATCATGAACACGGACGTGGCCGACGAGGGAGGGTATCTGTGCCGCATCAGCACTTTCCCTTTGGGCAACTTTGACAGGCAGATGTCCATCATCGTGTGGAGTGAGTCCCACCCTTGTATTTTTGCTGAGCCAGAATGGAAAAGTCTACTAGTTGAGTCACAGTTATGGAAACACTGAGTATAAATGTGGATGCCAATTACGGTACAATGGACCAAGAGATATAAACACACAAATTTTAATTTAATCTTGAAGACAAAAACAGTAAAAAGCTTATCTGGTAGAATAACAATATCAATTATTATATAAAGTGCGTGCTTTCACCGCTTCCACTGATGACATATTTGAATCAAGACTAAGACTCAAATTCAGCTTGTAATTGTGACTCACGCTGATATCATGATGCCTTAGTTTTAACCTTTTAATTGACTCTGACTTTGACACAAACAGTAGCTATACAAGCTGACCCAGACTGTCGAAAGTCACCCCCATTCTCTAAATAGTGCCCTAACTAGGGAGCATGCCATTTCTGAGGGGTGTCCGAATATTAGGTGAGGGTTACTGTACCCTCTTTAGTCACCTGAGAGTGTCCCTAACAAGCAATATATCCCATCATCCTTAGCGGTTGCATTGTGAGACGCTGGACCTGACTTTAGTTAATAATTAAGTTAATTATTATAGTATAGTTAATTATGGTAGTTCACCAATACCACATACTGTTTCATTTATTTCAATCAGTATAAAAAAATTCTTTTGACTGGTGCCACCATCAGCCTGTTACCTTTTCATTATGTGATGCTGTTACACCATTTAGTGTCTGTCTTAGTGTCAGAACACGGGTGAGTTCTCCAACTGTGCTTTTTTGCTAGTACCTATTTGAGGCAACATTGAGGTACAAACATAGTCCACTCTGCCTTGCTCCCTATATGTTGAGTAGAGACTCGGTCACAAGTTGAGTTTAGGCCAGCCTCTGGAAGTGAGTCGGGTCCTCCTGGCTTGACCCATACTCTTAATCTGTGATTTCAAACTGGAACCCAGGGACAGAGACTGAACAGCATAAAATCTTTATAAGTAGTCATGTCAGAAGTTTTCGAAGAGTTCCTTGAAGGACCAAAATATAGATGCCCTGAATGTTGCTGTCCGGAAAAACATGTTTACAGAGCGCCTTCATAATCTCTGTGTGAACATTCTTTAATCAAACATTGTAAACATCCCCTCCAGCCATTCCCATATCTTCCTTGGAACCCGTAACTCTGGTGGAGGGACAGACCTACCGGCAGGCTGCTTACTGTCGCTCTGTGGCCCACCCGCTCCCTCGTCTCTCCTGGGACACGGACCTGAACGGCCAGTCCACCAATCGCTCTTCGGGCAAAGGAGTGGTCACCTCGCAGTACTCCCTACACCCACTGAGGAACATGAACGGTATGAAGCTGGACTGTTTGGTGTGGCATCCAACGTCGAAGAAGCCTCGCAGACTCTCCAACAAGCTGGTGGTGCACTGTGAGTATCCATCAGAATTGCACAGGCACCGTGGCGCAAAGTAAAAATAACTTTATTCCAACACCTTTCATGTTAACAAGGATTTATATGCAGGTTATGACTGTCTGAGGTAAACATGTAATGTAAATCACAGCTGAAAATCCACTCTGACTTCCATTAATCTCTCTTTAGTTGTTATTTTTCACAAAATACTAAAAGTAAGAGAAACTGGACCATAATGTGGAGTACATTATTGCATTATTACGTTTTCTCTGTTTTCTTTTTTCCTCCTCTTCTTTTCCCAGTCCCTCCCAATGCAAAGGTGTTGGGCTCCGACAAGACGTGGTTTGTTGGTTTAGAGAACGCTGCAGTGACGTGTGTGAGTGGAGGGAACCCCAAGCCACGAACGACATGGATCAGGTAGCGAACCCATGCAGGATCTTCTCAGGTCTTGTTCTGTGAGGATCATTTAATATGTCTGTGTTTATCAGTATTGGCAGAATATTCCTTATCTTTACTGCTACTATCAGTGTTGGGGTACAGTGATCTGCTGGGCAAAAAAAATACATAATTAAGTAACAACAACAAGGACAAGCGCAAAATCGGCCACAGTTTTTCCAAGCTTTTATAAAGCTTTTATCTTATCTGGACCTCTTTAAGAATGTTGAACGAGGCCTTGTCATAAGTCTCTACTGCAGAGTTCTCTAAGTACAGTACAGAGTTATTTCACCCAAGTTTTCTTGATGACATTTCTAGAGTTTTCCAGATATTCTTATACACAGTTCATCAACTGGCTGTCCAGAATGTTCTACTGACATTTGTCTCTTGGGTTCCTATCTGATTCACAAGTTTAGGAGACATCTGTAAACTCTGTCATTTATTCTTCCCATTGTTCTTCGTGGCCAAGGCAGTACACTGTTTATCTGATCTTTGTGCCTGTTTCTGAAAGGAATGAATGCCTTCGATTCCTCCAAAGGGATCGACAGGTTGTGGATCAGTTGCAAAAATCTAGCTCCTTGAGCCAGTTCTACAGTAATAAGTCCCATAGACCACATATCTATGGCCTCATTAAATGGACAGAAGAAGTTGCTCTGACAACTGTTGCTGTGTGAGGATTAACATAAGCATGTAACTTTGCCCCACTAAAGCCTGCTAACGCTACTTCAATTGGTTGTCGGTGGTGGTAGTCACCTGTAACCATGTGTGGTTTGATATCTCTGTGAAATATGCCAATACTCTGCCCTTTGATACAGCAAAATCTCTGAGCTGTGACCGGCAAGTCACTTCATCAATCTAGGTATTACGTTCCTGATCTAGGAGCTCAAAGCTCACACAGATACATTGTTTAAAGAGGAAAAAGATGTTCATTCTTACATCGTAGGTCTGGCAATATCCAGACGCCACAGCAGCTCAAATTTGTTAATGTTTCTCTCTTCATGATCTTTTCATCCAGCATGGAAAGATTTTTAGACATTCTGTTATGTAAATTTTATTTGACACTCACGCAAAGCACAGCTAACCTGAGATCTAACTAACAGCTAATTAGCAAAATAATGACGCCCAGCATATGCTAAAGGAACACACTCAATCTGAAATCAAAGTTTAATGCTGAAATTGTGGGAAAATACATGTTAATGTGTTTCAGCATGCACATGTCAGCCTAACTTCACTTCCAGAGTCCTCCTATAGGACATAGCTCTTCCGCTTGGGTTGCCAGGTGACTTGAAGCCATTTAATTTTTTCCGTGGACAGGCCGTGAGGGTGTGGCGTGTAGTTTTACTGTCAACAAAACGCGTGCCTTGAAAAGTCAGTGGAAGCAGAATGGCTCGCGTTGAATCATGACGAGCGACAGTTAAGCCTAAGGGAGAAAATCATCGTTCGCACATCGAGGGAAGTTTGTCTGAATTACTCAGACGCGTCAGAACCCCCCCTCAGACATTCTGTGTCTCAGTTTTACCAGCTGATGATGCTAAGCACAGTCACGCTTAGTCACATTAACACACCTGGGAAAAGCAACGCTAAACCAGACACATGTCATATATGGAGACACCGCTCAACCCCCCCATTGTGATCAACCTGTTCCTACCCACACACACATACATGCATGTACACACACTCACAAATGTGTTGGAGCTCCTGCAGTGGCTCAACCTGTCGGCTTTGTCAATAAAAGGCGTCAGGTGTAGTAATACCTTGTGTAGTGTCCTGTTACAGCTTGTGTGGAAGACAGATAAGAGAGTTTCACACATTGGTGTTGGGGGACAAAAGGGAGAAAGTGATGATGGTCCGGTTATAAAAATAAGAAATTACTCTAAAGGTGTCTCGACCACGGGAAGAAATTTGTGACGGAAAAATGGAGTGTTTATTTTCAGATAATTGCGATAAATCAACACAGAGGCAACACCCTGCACAGTGTGGCTTGCTCAAAAAAGTCTTGCCTGAGTCACAGCCAGTGCCAGGAACTGTGATGGTGCAAAACAAAATGAATCAAGATGTCTCCCAGTGAAAAAAAAGAGAGAGTTTGTTTTTCATATTGTTGGATATGACGCTGTGAATTTAATGGTTTATATTTTGAGTTTTGCATTTTGTTATGCTCCCAAGGACATTCTTCTTCATAATAATAATTCAAAAAAGGGAAAGAAAATTACAATTTTCCATTTGGGACATTACTCTTACTGAAATGAAACCTCGTTATAATCATTGTATTCATCAGAAGGTTGGTAGACTAGTCGCTTCCTGATTCTAATTCAGACCACCCTGTTTGTGCTGACAGGGCGTTCCAAGCCTCTCCCACTTGGTTGGGATACTGACATGACCTCTATCAGAATAAATGATACAATATAGAAGCTGTTCACTCAACACTGTTCTCCAACCTGTTGTATTTACTATTTTTGTAGTGAATTTATGTGTACCACCAGAGTTCCTTGTGTGGTCTTCTGCCCATCTCCTCCACCTTCACCCTCATTGGCACGAGGGTCCACCCCATTAGTGTCTGGTCCTGCTCAAGGTTTCGTCCTGTTAAGAGGGAGTTTTTCTTTGAGGCTGTTGCTTGTTTGGTGGTCAGGCTGTGATGTTCTGTAGAGCACCTAGAACCAATTAAGATTGTCACTATATAAATACAGTTCAATTGAATTTGCATCCCATTTGAGGAAAATTATGTTCTGGCAACAATGATATCATTTGTGCCCTTCTAAAAGGCAATAAACTGTACTTAAAGATGTTGACGGCATATGTAAAAATGTATCTATCAGATTAACCTGTATTTTGGAGTATGCCAAAGCCCTGTGATGTGTCATATTTGCAGAGTGGGTGCAGAGTTGCCAGAAGGTGTGACCCCCTATCCTAATGGAACGCTGGCTTTCAGACGACCTCTGAGCTCATCAGATGAGGGTACCTACCGCTGCGTGGCGAAGAACGACGTGGGCGAGGCCAGTGCGGAGGTGGAGATTAAGCTGACAGGTAGATGACAGCGCTGTCGACGTTGGCGCAGTTAGAGAGAAAACACGGATATCCTCCTAATCCCGCGCTCCCCTCTTTTCTATGCTACAGAATCCGCCAAGGTCCATTTTACCGAAAACTTGCTGATGATCATTGTGGGGAGTGTGGCCGGGGGGCTGCTGATCCTGATGGTCGCCACCATCATCATCGTCACGTGTCACCACAAGCGCAAGAACAAGAGACTGGAGAAGGAGCTGACTGAGAAGAAGTACGTGAGCATGATGTTGAATTAAGACAAGATAAGATAACGGATAAATTAGTCCTTAGTTACATGGTAATTACATGAATTTTGAGGCATGAAAAATCATAACGTTGCACAAATGAACCATGGTTGGAAAGGGGGATAAAAAATATCTGATTTGAAAAGTTCTGACTCAGTGGAAGTATGTCACTTCATCACCCCCTCCTTTTTTTCTTCATGTCTTGTTTTGCAGCGAAGAAATAAGCACTCTCTCCAGGCATGCGTCTTTCAGGAGAATGAATTCTGTCAGCACGGATCCCAGAGGAGCGGTACTTCGGCTGAATTATTCACTTCACATTAAACATACTGCAGCATCATTATCTTATATTTTTCTCCCACGCCTTCCCGACCCCATTCCTGCCTGTCAGGCTTTGTGACATCACTGATCCAAATCAGAGCGCTGCCGGTCCCATATGTCTCCCACACATACAGGCAGTCTTAAAGAAATACACTGACGGTTTGGTTCCTTTTTTCGGATTGCACCATATTAACTTAACTCAGGGGCCCGATGCTGGTTTCTCATCTGCCATCACTCACTGCGTGGCCTACTTTTCACGGTTTAGAAGTTTTCAAAGGGCACAATGTTAGACGTTTAGACTTGTTTTTGCAGGGTTCTTTTTGGGCAAAGTTTGAGTGCTTCCATGTAATCCAGCATCTAATTCTAATTTGAGTGCATGTTGTTTCATCCTAGACGGAGGAAAATATCCCGCTGAGGGTGGAGGAAACCCTGAGGACCAGCTTCTCTTCACTCGGGGTCAGTCTACCACTCTAACTCCCTCCACATGCCAGGCACTGATTACACTGTCCATATAGATGAAGCTATAAATAATTCCAAACTCTACTTGCTATATAATGCTCAAGGGAAGGGTCTCACATTCTTGGAACCAAAGTGATTCCCTGACATTAAGTAGTCTAGATTATTTTCTCATCAAAATAAAATTCATATAGTAACTTCTTGCCATAATGAATGCTAACTAAGCTAATGCTGGATATATCTCCCAACATACAGGAGTGTATGAGTACGCTGTGTCTCCAGTCACAGATGTCCTCTATTCCCCCATTACATAGATAGTTGGCATGAGTGACCTACTTAATGCTCTCACTGATAAGATGAGATTCTGCCTTGGGACACTGAAGAGATCATTGTGGTACCTTATCGGCAACACGAACATGTTTCCTACGCAAATGTATGCTTCAGCGGACAGTGGTCCTGGCCGCCATGCAATATCGTGCCTAAATGGGAGAGGGTGCAGCATTTTTAGCAAAATGTCATGCGGTTCACTAAGCAACGCCCTGAATTTCGATCCAAATGAGTGAACATTTATTATATATACAGCCGATCACTTTTGATTTGATTAGAAAGTGTTTGCTTAGTGATTTCTGACCAGGCATCTTTGTTAACTTCAAAAATGTATAAAGGAATTTAGGTCAACTCGGCCAAAATAAATACAAACTACGTTACAAAGTATGTCGGAAAAGCAACAACCACAAATAATGTAGTTTAGCGAGCCAATGATGGCTTTCCTGTGGGAGGTGTGTGACACATCTCTGTGGCGGTAGGTAAAGAGGACCTGCATGTAAAGAAATCCTTGCTCAAAAAAACCCCTACACAGATGGCGAAGCATAAAGCCGGCACGCTTTGAGTCAAATGACAGATATTAAAATGTCCTAGATCGACATTGGCGCTGGTCAAGTAATTTTTATCTAGTAATTAATAAATATAAATCACTCAGTGGTTGTTTTTTGTACTACTGTATTTTTAATTTAATTAGTATGTCTAGCTTTTCACCTGCAACAGCAAAGGATGATGGGATATAATGGTTAAGGAACTACTTTTCACAATGCATCATGGGATATATTAAAGTCAATAAAGAGGCTAGAGCAATCCTCACTCAACATTCGGACACCCCCTACAAAATGTCGTACACCCTAGTTAGTGCACTATTTAGGGAATTGGAGTGGTATGGGACACAGCTTAAATTTTATCTAGTAGCTTCTGTTCATGGGTCAGGGACCCATTTGTTGGATGTTTTCAGCACATTTCTATGGGAACCCACCCCCACAGATAACTGAAATTATTTCAGCATGTCTTGTCTGTCTTTAAACCAACTTTTCTCAATTATTGGTAATCCAAAAGCTGATCATTGATCAATGTCAATATCACGGACAGGAGCAGGGACAGTACCGTGACAGCCGGTCCACCATCTCAGGAGGACGGGGCGGGGGTGCGTTCGATTACCTGGGCAGACCTGTCCTTCATAACAACTCCCGCAGGTCAAGGCAAAGACATACGGACATCGACGAGGAGAACCAGCTACGAGTGGAGACGTTTGTGAGAGACAGCACCATGTCTTTAGTAAGTCTGTTTTTCTTTTGTTCCGGGGCAAGTTGAAGCCTGACTTCCCCAAATTCTGGAATGCATCTCAACTTTGAGTAATCTCCCGTCGATGATGTCGTCCTTGTCCCTGCAGCAAGAGTCTCGCTTCCGCCCGCCCCTGGTGCCCTCGCCTTTGCCCATCCTCCACTCCCCTGAGATACTCAAACACCTGAATGGCGGCGCCATCGTCCCGGGGGATGCTGATTTGCAGGAGGGGAGCGCGACCAAGGCCGGCCAGCACCCGCCTCTTAACTGCGGCTACCCACCGGCGATGGACGACGAGGACGAGGTCGACGAGGGATTGGGTGGTCCCGCCAGTCAGGAGAACCCCGACGACCAAGACAGTGAGACCAACAGCTCCCATGTGTCCGAGGCCTGCAGCATGCGACACTATCAGCAGACTAATGGCACACTGAGGCCCAAAATCCTCCCGAAACCCAGCGGGATCAGTCCCCACGCCTCCACCATCCACAAGGCACAGATAGTTTAGCAGCAGCAGGATCTGAAAATCTATTTGTTTAAAAACTGCATCTACTTTCGTGACGCACAGAACATCAACTCCTTGATATTTTTTGGGGAGGGGTTCCTCTCGACTTTTGTTGATGCTCCTTCCTTGGATTACCTTTTCACCCCACACCGTCGCCCTCCCTTGTGCGTGTGAAGGACATTGAGGAATGTCGGCAGTGTGGGGAAAAAAAATCGCAGCAGATCTTTAAAGACAGGAGTTCTTTTGGCTCTGTGGTGCGTGATAGCTGCACGGATGTTGGGTTGTCTTGCACAACGTTTGGCACCGGATCCAAACCACAGCCTAGTTTCTCTTTAGCCACACCTGCAACAAGCATACCTCTGCATTGTCTTACCACCTTAATGGTTTCGCCCCAAGATGACATCTGTCATACACAAATGGACACAGCATACCAATAATATTTGTAGAAATCCACATGATTGTACAAATTAAGTTTCAAAAGTCTATATTTGTTATGTTCTTTATAGCTCTAAACAGCCAATTAATCAGTAAATATACATAAAACCAATGCAGTATGCACATATGGACACGCGTGCAGTGTAAATAAATGCTTGTAAATGCTTCTGTGAGATTGTCGACCTTATTTTCAGTGCTGTGGTTTGTTTTGACCAAAATGATTATTGTAGGTTTTTTTTAACTTTATAAATTTGATATAACTTTGATGGTTTCTGTCTACATAGTTTTCCAGACAGTTGGCATAATATGTTTTTTTTTTTTTATTTCTAGGAGGTAAAAGTGTTCTTTGTAAATCTGGACGAGTATTTTTGTGCTTTTTAGTGTTGTGGGTGGATCTACAACCCAGCTGTGGGTAACAATGTGCCAAAAGGAAAACACACTAAAAATAAAAACAATGCTTTCTTAGACGCACGTTTGAAGCAGTTTTTGGTAATTGCTTATATTTGATTGTGCAATACTTGGAACACAAGTATGGGATAAAATGTGGATTAAAAAAAGTTGCATCACGATTGTACGTACAAGCTCCCGACAGCGCCCTCTAACGTGCACTATTGAAAGTGCGTGGACTTCAACATGACTAAACACTGCTATATTCTGATAAAATCTTTTTGTTCCCTTTATCTGAGGAAGAGAATGTGTTTCGGAACCGTGCCATTTTTCTTCATTTTTGTGGGGTTTTGTGTACGGAGTTTGTTTTTTGTTCATCATGGCCAAAAGTACTGTACATAAGAAATAAACTGCCGTTTTCTTTGCTTTGTAATAAATAAGAATTCTTCCACTCAAATGAATAAATCTATACATTCATCCATAAAACAAGCTGTTTCTGAAAGTGTGGCATCATCACAGAATAGGTCATCCAGAAGGACTTCAAGCATTACAATTAGACAAGAAAATTAATGCAATGAAGAGGAACTAGTGATAATCTAGGTCCAGGATTATAATAGAAACTAGAATTAATGGATTGTCTAACATCTTACTACCAGTAGGGGGCAGCATTAAAGTGTTGCACGTATATTCGACCTTATCCGAAGAAGAACAACTATAGAAAGCTAAGATGGCGGAGGAGCAGCAGGAAGCATCACAGGGAGATATGGAGGGTGAGAGAAACAGTTTTGCCACAAAAATCTAAAAAGGAGCCGTGTCATCCAATTAGCAAGCAAAACCTATAACCACAAATGTCTGTAAGGCTTTCCAGTCGCCTTTTCGTTATTGCCGTGGTCGACAGGCAGCGATGAGGGGGAGACAGACGCTAACGTTAGCTGTTGTTGCTACACAAAGAAAAAAAACATTGTTTAGTTACTACTGGGGCGTTCTTGAACTGACAGTTATTGAGGTTTCCATTTAGGCAGACCTTGGAATAATGGAACATTATTATTAAACACAGCACAGTCAAACACGTCCGGTCCAAGTACGGCATTCGTGACCAAGATTAGTTTTGTTTTCACACTGGTTGAGCTAGCTCAGTGTGACGTTAGCTATCGTTAAGATCAGACATTTACACGTTAATGGGCTGAGAGTTTCTAAGAGATATGCAGACAATCGGTGGCAAATAAGACATTATTTTGTTATTTTTAGAAATGCAAGGAATCACAGTGTTTTAAGTCTCAGGCATCAACTAAACCAGTCTTCTCAAGTGTCACTGAATGTGTTTGAAACAAATATTTGGAAATGCCCTCGTATGAATGCTCTCATCTTTAACACCAGCTTTATGATCCAGGTTCGGCCAGCTGATTTGTACTGTATAGACCAACCAATAGATAGATTATAGAGCATTATTTCAAATGTGTTTTATTCCGTCCGAATTTACCGGTATATATGCAGGGAAGTGCTATGCTAAGATGAAATTCCCTTCACGATAAAAATGGTTAATTCTTGTGTACACTACACTCAGGCCCAGCACTGTGTGATTTATTTTAGGCTTTTTAATACACTTAGATAAAGTCTTCGGTTGTTAATTAAAATGAAATCAGTCCCACTTTCTTTGGACATGTTAGCAACTCAAGCTAACTCAGCGTGTCTGCTTTCTCTTTTCAGGAGTTAACTGCCTCGCATATGATGAGGCAATAATTGCTCAGCAGGACAGAATTCAGCAGGAGGTGAGAAATCTTTGAGTGTAACGTGCGTTTGTTCTGTAAGAACAAAGGCAGAAATCTGCTTTAAACCTGGAAATAAGCTGGTGGCCACAGATGGACCCCTTGTGCGCAGCTGTCTGCACCAGATTTTGCTGAACTTTTAAAGACTTAGTAATTGGTAGTATTTTCCCGGCAGCCAATTGCCGAGTAATGATGTTTCCTACGTAAATAAATGTCTCGTTGCTTAAACATGGCAATTAACGGCCAGAGTTGATGTCGGGGTTGGATTTAATGTGAAATTTTCTGTGTGTGGGTGTTCAGATCGCCAACAGTAACCCTTTAGTGTCGGACAGACAGGACCTGTCGGTGCTGCAGAGGGAGTACGCGGAAGAGGACACGGTTTATCAGCTAAAGATCAAGGTTAGATTAACCACACTGCGTTGTGTGATCACTACACCCACATCCTAAATATACTCTCGTGTGCGACAGCTCGGGCGGCTGCTGCATAGTTTGATCCCCTCTGAGTTCTTTTTTTTAATGTTTTGCAGGATTTATACAAAAAATACTCATACATTCGTAAGACACGGCCAGATGGGAACTGTTTCTACAGAGCCTTTGGCTTTGCACACCTCGAGTCTTTGTTGGATGACAGCAAAGAGCTTCAGAAGTAAGTCAGACTCTTGTCGTTGCACCACGGCCACAGCTGGTCTCAGAATATAAAATCACAGTTGCGTATTTGACAATATTTTCTCATTTGGATATATTTTTCATTTGCTGCAAGGCTGCACAGACACTTTTAATGGCACGACCATTAAAAGTATACCAGAAAACCACCTAATAGATGATAAAGAAAGCCATAACAACTAATGAGAAGAATTAGCCAGCAGTTGCTATTGCAGTGTGCCCTACTTTAACATGTAATGGCTTGAGCAAGTTCCAGATGTGTATTTTAATGATTTAATTCATGGTTGAATTGTCCAACTATATAATTATATGAAACGAAGAGCAGCGGGATAATGAGCAACGGGCTAATGAAGCCAGTTTGGATAACAAGCTGGGGAGGACCGGCTGACCCAGTTAATCAGAAATAACATTGAAATGGTGCATTCAAATACAGACTTCAATTTCATTATATCTCACCAGCCTTCAGGGCTTTCATTAGCAAAGCCAGAATGGAGTAATTACCGGAGGTATCAACAACTTCTTTGTACACCGATTTATAAATTCTGACTTAAATCAAATCAATCTTTATTTATATAGCGTCTTTTACAATCAAAATTGTTTCAAGGCGCTTTCCAGAATCCCAGGGCCTGACCCCAGACAAGCAACAGTGGCAAGGAAAAACTCCCCTTTAACAGGAAGAAACCTTGAGCAGGATCAGGCTCATGTAGGGGGACCCTCCTGCTGATGGGGGGGCTGGGTAAAGGGAGAGGAGAGGAGAGGAGAGGAAGAGGAGAGAAAGATTAGATTAGATTAGATTTGTAAAAGGGGGAAGTTTGTTTGCTATTCTCACCAAAGTCCGTGTGAGTAGCGCCTCATGTCAGCAGCTTGTGTCTCGACAGGTTCAAAGCGGTTGCAGCTAAAAGTAAACTGGACCTGGTTAACGAGGGCTTTACCGAGTTCACCATCGAAGACTTTCACAACACGGTGAGTTCCTGCCCGGTTTCACTTTCACTGCTGCGCCGAGGCGACGTCAATGATGCGAACGTTTCTCCTCAAAGTTCATGGACCTGATCGAACTGTGCGAGAAGGAGCCCAGCCTGGAGAAGCTGATCGACTCCTTCAACAACCAGAACGTGTCAGACTACGTGGTGGTGTACCTCCGGCTACTCACTTCGGGCTACCTACAGCGGGAGCACGGCTTCTTTCAGCACTTCATTGAGGGAGGACGCTCCGTCAAGGAGTTCTGCCAGCAGGTGGGTGCCCCTGACTTCATTTAAACGGGTTTGTTGTTTTATTGGGACACTGATTGCTAATGTTAAGTCTGTGCCACAGAGCCTGTTTTACACCTGTGAATCTTGTCCAATACACTCTTTTTTTATTGTATTGAAACACTGCCTGCAGGGAGCTCCAAAAAATCCAACAAATCTCTGCATGCTTGAGGAGAAGCTAGCAGCCGATCTGGCGCTCGCGCAGCTCCAAGGCTATAGGGATTGGGCGCGGGTGAGCTGAAGACTTCACCATTATGTAATCTGATGGGCTTCTCTCTCTGTTTTTCAAGGAGGTGGAGCCAATGTCGAAAGAAAGCGACCACATTCACATCATCGCCTTAGCCCAGGCCCTAAACGTCTCCATCCTGGTGGAGTACATGGACAGAGGCGAGGGCGGGACAGTCAATCACCACGTCTTCCCCGAAGATGGTGACCCCCGCATCTTCCTCCTCTACAGACCCGGCCATTATGACATCTTGTACAAATAACACTCTCAGTCCCCCCCCCATCCCCACCCCGCCCCGTACGCCACCGCAGCGGCTATAAACATAAGTTCAGCAGCCACGTCGATGACACATACATCTGTGTATGAATCTACACTCATGTATTTGACAAAACTATATATGAATAAATAAATGACATGACATGCCTCCCACCCACTCCCCTGTTTTCCCCATGTTTACCTTCAGGCATCACAGAATGGTTCATTTTTTTTGAAGAAAATCATTTGATGATTAGCGACTACAGGAATAGTTGTACAGGTTGTTTTTCTTTTGTGGTTGTAAATGTTATCTTCTCGCTCTATGTTCAGTTCTTTTCCTTTGTTACACTGCGTTTTGTTGAGTTTTAATTAAAAAGATTTACATCTTATTTCATGTCACGGCTGTTTACATTCATCTGTCTCTACTTGTCTCTAACCTAAATTTTCCTGAATATCACTGACATCTGAGGTTCTAAATCAATAATTCTATCAATTTTTTTTCACCCTGCATCTTACAACTGTAGTTAAAGATATTTGATATAGCGGGGACAAAACAAAACGTTCTTTAGGAATTGTACAATTTACAGACTTTAAAAAGAACCGTAAACGCGACATAGCCAATGCGGCCTTTCATCAAAGATCGTCTCATACAGCAACAGATGCTCTTTTTCTGAAGGTCATTTAAACGAAAAAATGTCACCATGAAATGAAGTCGGAGTGAGAGCTCTGTCACAGTCCCCGGAAGACCGGCAAAGTCAGAGGAAACATGTCACCTTTGTCAAAGTCTGTGAGATGGTCCTGCAGGATATTTACAGCCTGTGTACGGTACAAGAGTTCTCTTACAAGTGCGTCTATAACTCTGAACTGTCTTAATATTAATCCTCGATAAATACCGCTAAACTGTTAATGCACGCTATGCTCGGCATACCTAGCATAGCTAGTACGCTTGTTCCTAGCGGCTAGCTAGCTAGCCATGCACTGGGTTAGCTGTAAATATACAATGTTGTCTTAATTCATGTCACTCACATGCTATGTTTAAAATCTCCAGATTCGGAATTTGGTCACAGGTAGTGGTTGAAACATGTAGGTAAGATAGCCAGCCCAACAACAACAACCTAAAAACGCATTACTCTAAAAACATTCGCAACTTAAAGCAATAAATCTTTGGACTATCTGCCTTGATAAAAAACAGAGAAAAAAAATTAAAACCTTAAAACGCACACACACACACACTTTAAACCAAGCATGAGTCAATACCAGGTCATTTCTCTAAGTCATCAAACCATCTCTGTCATTTCTCAGCGGAGCTGATTGAAAATATGGACAAGAAAGCAACCTGGGACCGCTTCTACTCAGAGACCAGCAGCAGCACCACTGCCTTTAAGAACTTTGAGTGGTTCTTCAGCTTCGACGCTGTCCGTCATTTGATTATGCCCCGTCTGGAGTCCAGACCCCAGCCAGATGCTTCACTCCATGTCCTGGACATCGGCTGTGGCACATCTGATTTAGGGCCCTGCATTTACAGACGCTCCTCTCTACCTGTCCGGGTGACCTGCGCTGACATTTCTCCCATTGCCGTCCAGCTGATGAAGGACCACGTCCTAGCCAAGCCCGTCCAACCTGGAAATCCATCGTCTGAGCTCGAATTTACAGAAATGGACTGTATGCAGCTCAAAAAGCATTTCACTTCCAGCAGCATAGACCTCATCATTGACAAGGGGACCACAGATGCCTTGCTCAGGTCTAAGGAAGGGAAAGGGAAGGCCGAGCTGGTGCTTCAACAGTGTTTAAAGGTGTTGAAGAGCTCAGGGGTTCTGCTCCAGTTCTCGGATGAGGACCCTGATGCCAGGTTGCTGTGGTTAGAGACTGCGGTGCGAGAGCAGAAGGTTGCTTCTGCAGCTAATGTGGGGGTGCAAGAGGTCGGGGTACTAAGAGGAGTGTCTTATTATTGCTATCAGGTGACCGCTGACCCTGTTTCGTAGCAGGAATCTGTTACAAACGTGCATTTTGGTTTCTGTTATGTTTCTGGGCACAGTTGTGTTAATTCGATGAAATGCAAAAAAAAAAACCCCAAATTTGCAAGTAACTTTGATTTAAATCTAAACACATCAAACAATCGGTTTCCAGAATGTTTTTTTTAGTTTAGTCCTTGTTAAACAGTGACACCTAGCGACCAAACAGTGTCACAACCACCAGACCTGGTTCGACTCTTCACCTGCATCCTAAATGTGATATTCGATAAAGAATTGAGTCGGTGGATTATAAATGATCATATAACAAAATATTAACTAATAAATAATGTTTCTATATAGGCTTGTATGTCAGTTTGTCACAGTAATGGCTTGTACTGTTGAAATGAGCTTGTTTTCTGCTGCAACTGCTGCACCAGACTTGTGAAGAACACATGGTTAAGGGTGGTGGTGGTAGCTCAGTGTGTTGCAGACTGGGCTGAGGAACCAAGGGTTGCTGGTTCAAGACCCAGCACAGACAAAACATGGAAGGTGCCCTGGTAACACAAGGCAGCACCAAGGCACCCAACCCCACAATCACCCTGCCCCACCCACAGACAGCCAGTAATAGATCATGCACTCACCCCACAACAGCAGAAGAAAACAAAGTGAAAGTTTATTAGCACTCAATGAATCAGACCTTTTAGACAGCACTGATACATCATTAAAAAAAACAATTCTTCAGCAAATGTAACTTCAGTTGTAAACTACTGCATACTATCAGTTTGGTATCACTTAAACTGTGTTCACACACGGAGAAAATAAACATGTCTATGATTGCAGAGACTCACACACAATTGTCCCTTCAGCAGAAGTGTTAAAACAAAATTATTCTAGCAGATTGAAATAACTCCAAGGATATTCAAGGATCAAATCAAAACCTTTAAAGGCTGATCAGTGGTTAAAAAAAACAACTAAAGTATGCCTTTTGTAAAACACTACTCTTACAAGTGCATTTATAACCATTAATCATTCCTGTCACTCATATTCTGTTTCAAATCTCCAGATTCGTAATTTGGTCCCAGATAGATGTTGAAACATGACAGTAAGATAGCCCTGAAACAACTGTAATGCAATTTGAACAATAAATCTTTCGATTATCTGTCTTCCTTAAAAAACAGAAGAATAAATAAATCAAAACCTTAAAAAGCGAACAGCCCGTCCACACACACTAATATCAACACGAGTCACTACCAGGTCATTTTACACCATCTTTTTGTCACTTCTTAGCTGAGCCGACTAAAAATATGGATAAGAAAGCAACCTGCGACGTTAAGCCTTTTGTAAACGACTAATTTCAGGTCCAGTAGAATCACCATTACACACCCCAGAAGGTTTCGGGCTCCTCTTCCTCCTCCTGGCTGCAGCCTTCACACAAAGCAATCGACAATCGCACTGTTGAAAAGCCATCATCATTGTGATTGTTGTATTATTATTGTTGTTTTTACAAAAACAAGGCTCTAACTACAAATACACTATAAGAATCCGTGTTTTTTCTGTTTGAATGGTCGAAACGCGTCGCATGCTTGTCAGGTGACAGTCATGTGACAGGAAGAGGCTACCAAAATGGCATCACGTGGTACAAAAGTGGAGGAAGGAGCTACCTTCTAAAATAAAAGGAATTTTCAAATACATCCGTAAATAAGTCTTTTCATTATACTCATTAACAATCATTAACAGGTCTAGGAAAAACGGTGCAGAAAGTGAAAAAAAAATACACACACTCAACTTGAGGTTGTCCTATCATTGTTACCCATCCCCCCCACACACACACACACATGAATTCCCTGACTTCTGCTAGTGTAGAACATAGTGTTGACAGGAACACACCCAAACTGGGTAGCAGGGTATCTCTATTGAGCTACAAAAAAGAGGAATGGTTTAAAAGTTAAAGTGCCACAACCGGACTAGCAGGTTGGTGAATGTGAACTATGAAAGGCCACATTTGGTGGAAGAATCACAACTGGTCATGTGTCACAGTGCATTTTGATTTTCTGGCACCTGTTTCCGTGACTAACTGGCTGGGAGAAATTACTAAATGTATAATCAGCAGCAGCCCCCCCCCCCCCCCCCCCCCCCATGTGAGCTTGGTCCTGCTCAAGGTTTCTCCCTGTTAAAAGGGAGTTTTTCCTTGCTACTGTTGCCTGTTTGGGGATCAAACTCCAGGTTTTCTGTGAGAGAATCTTGAGTCCAACAGAGGCTTCTAAATAAAGCTGAATTAAATGGGAGTGAATTTTAATTTTATAGTGTGTTGTCTAATGTGTACACAATAATCACGGCCAATGGTCAGATCACCAGAGTTTTAAAAATGCATTTATTCTTTATGCTGCCATAAAAAGAGCCGGTAGGCTTAATTGACTGATTACATTCACAAAACCATATTCCTAAAACTGCTCATGACCCTGTTCAGGGAAAAATGGTTCAAGAGGGAAAGATGGATGGATTGTTTGAAATAAGAATCAAAACTAGCAGGTGTTCCCTCAGGCCGCTGTTCGGAACAGACTGAGGAAATCTCTGGGCTCCTCCTCCGGGTCGAACTCGGTGTCCTCTTCCGGGCGGCAGAAGCTGGGCGGGTTGAGCTGACCCGGGTCAGTGATCCCAATGACGTTGTTGAAGAAGCTGAGGAAGAAGAGATGGACGAGTGGAATGGGGTGAAGGGTAGGTGTGTGTGTGTGTGTGTGTGTGTGTGTGTGTGTGTGTGGGGGGGGGGAGGGGGGGGTGTGTGTGCAGAGATGTGATAAGTCCTCAGATTTGAACTCACCTGGTGACCGACCATCCAAATTTACCGGTCTGGTACGCGGTGCTGATGGGAATGCATCCGAATTCAGTGAACGTCATCAAGTACTTTCCTGTTGGAACCAACAAGAGCGAGTTTAAGTGCCAAACCAGGATGGACAGGTGCAGCCTGAGTTGCTGCCTGCTCTCTAACCTCCTGTTTTGGGCAGGTCTCCCATCCAGGTGTTGACCAGAAGTCCCTGTCCGGGTGCAGATGAACTTCCGAGAATGGCCTGCCCCAGAAGGGAGGCATCTTTTGGGACAGACATGGGCTGGAAGTCGGTCTTCAGCGGCGACTTCTTGCATGTCTTATTCTTTCTGTTAATCTCGTACATGATGCCCTAAAAAATAACGAGAGTTTTAGAGTGCAGCCATGGCCCAGTTCCTTGTCTTACTAATAAAACACAGTACGCTTTGGGTGCCTTTAATGCTTATCTTACTTGGACTTGTTCACCGTTTTTACTGCGCCTTTTTTCAAAGGAGCTCATAAAAACTGCAGGAGCAGGTTTAAAAGACATTAACTATGGGACAAACAATAAATAATCAAACAAATTAAGCGCTCTAACACTGAAATATCACACCAAACGTGTGCTTTCTTTGGATAAGACAATTCCAGGAGTCATAGATCTCCTAGGACCACCTTTCGGAAGTGCAGGAGAGCATCAAAGGTGAAGGTTTTGTTCTCATAGGTGCCGAACTCCATGATGCGGATCCGCTGTCCCAGGGCATCGTACTCGTACCGCGCAAACATCCACAGCTTCTCATTTTGTGTGGACTGGAGGAACAAAAAAGCAAACAATCATCCCTTATAGGATACTTGCTTCTGGTTAACACAGCAACTTTTTATTTGTTTAAACAAACACCTACCACAGACAGCTCTCCAGTCAGAAGAGGTGGACTCCCTGTGTTAAAGTACAAACGTCCTCATTAGATGCAGCAAAACACTAAGAGCGCTGTTTGTGTTCCAAATAAATCCCACTAGGTGTAGGAACGGAGTAAGTTATTCTACTTACTGCATGGATGAGGCTCCTGTGCCAGGCAAGTTGCCAGCAAAGCAGTTAACGCCAGGAAAACTTTCATTTTTTTTTCAAGTACTTGTCCTTCTTTTCCAGGCAGTCGCAATCAGTGCTGCTCACCAATGGCCTCCCTTCCTTATAAACACAGTCGCTGCAGCTCAGAAATCCAGGTTCCGTGTTTCGCTTTCAACCCTAAAAGTCTTTCAAAGCGGAATCATATAAAAAGTTGATAAATGGAGGTGTGGACAGTGGGGGAAATCCCATTACGTTATCATTTTTCTGTCCTTCGCTCGAATGGCTTTGCAATTGAAGCAACATACAGTGGTACAATCCGGTTTTAACACGACCAGTAGGTCAAGGTTGAAAAATGTTGTTTATGCGATCAGAAGGAGGTCGGTCAAAAACCAGGACTAGATTTTATGAGTAACTGGAGAGGATTATGCAAGAATGACTGAGTTACATCACTATCATATGACTGAGCTGTGTAATCAGCGCCTACACAACCTGATTGGGCAAGTAATACAGGTTCAAAGTAAATTATTTGTGTATCAACAGTTACATTTTATTTGATCTCATATAAAACTTGATGGAAAAAGCCATCTCAGTACCTTTGAGCTAACTTTTGGGAAAATAGCAGAAATAATATGTATATATATATAAATATGGAGAGAAAGAGATTTTTTTAAATTATGCACACATGTGAAAGCTGTAGTGAAAATGATTAAAGCGTAGCTGTAAAATGTGAGATTTTAAACAGATGCCAGCAATAAACACACACCTCAATGCTATTGAGGTCGAGGCAAAGGTGAGTCAGAGTCACCTGATGGGCTGTCAGCTGTCAGTCTGCACTGCCGTTGGTTTTACTTCCTCTTTTGGAATATTTTATACTAAATCAATCAATGCTGCATGTTTATTTCCAATGTGATTACCACATATGTGTTTATGTATTTAAACATATTTAGAAATATATTTTAATCATTTTCTGGCACGGATGGACATGGAAATAATAATGAAAAAGAAATGTCAAGAAACGCTACTAAAAAGCATAGTATAAAGACAAAAAAGGTGCGGTGGTTTCAAAAAAGGACTTCTTTAAAATTTTGTGTTTATTAAGACAGCTATACGATAAAACAAACACATCGATTATTTTCAAAATGCAGCTTGACATTTTGTTACACATTCAAGTTTCAAGAAAACATTCCGTGTGAAATTCTATGCAACTTCCTAGGATTTCATGAATGAAATTCAGCAATGACTTTCAATTTTGAATACCAATAACAAAGGCATTAAACAAGAACAAGGCAAACAGTTTGGCATATGTTTGATGTGCAAATCAGCCAGAAAGGCAAAAATGGGGTAGTCGATTTCAGCCAACGCAAATATTATTGACTTCCTGTAAGTTTGTGTGGGGGAACATGTGTTTGTCTAACCAGCGGAGGCAGTTTCAACAGCTGGCAAATGCTGTTACACTCTGGTCCGTGCTGCTCGTCCAAAAAATACTGGAGGCCTCTGGCAGCAAAGTTAGAGGGACCTTTGGGAGTCTTGGTGGAGTGAATCTGAGGATCGGTTAAGTAGGTCAGCCCTTTGCCGTTAGCTGTCACCCATCCTGAAACAATAAAAAATAATAGTAATTTACAGGATCGCACAAATTCTACTTCCCTGATGGTGATCAGAGACACCTTTGACGCACCTTGCAGGTCGACGACAACTTCCTGGGAGCTAGAGAGGAGATAAGTGAAATGTCCGAAAGCGAGTCCGTAATCTGTAGCCTGGAAACTCCTGTCCTTCTTTCCCGTGTTGTTGGTCAGTTTGACAAACTCTCCGAGCATGAAGGGCTCCACCGTGATGCACCCCACGATCTCATTTCCATTTAAAATCTATTGGAAGCCGAATGAGCGATGTTATGTGTGTGCAAGATCCATATTTGTCTCTGAATGCTCATAAACATGGTGATAAAAAGGAAGTGTTCCATAATGCTCAGTGCAGTTGTTTCTATTCCAGTTCTGGCCAAAGGATAGCTAAAAAATACTCTTTCCAATTATTTGCATTGCAATGTCCAACATTAACTTACATAACTACCAACTAGAGGGTGTGTTGGGCTTCTATTAGAATTTCAATCAAAAAACGCTCCTGGCTAGCTGCGGGCTAACTTGCACCCTGTTGTGTCTAAAGTGTGTCTATCTGCAGGGCCTCCTATTCAGAGTGCTACATAAAGTAAGTGTTTTTAATTTTAATGCAGCGCCTGCTGCCGGAATTCAGTCCGTATCTATTATTCAAAGCCGTTTGGTCTTTGTGTATCAGCCTCACCAGCAGCGCCTCCGAGGGAATGAAGAAGATCTGGGCCATGACGTCCTTGTCGTAGAGGCTCTTATTGAATTCTGTCACGTAGTGCTGTGCTGTCATCTGCCTCTCCACGTCGTTTAGGTGAAACTGGATCTCCTTTGGCTTCAAATAATCTTTCCCTACATAACTGAGGCCATAAAATTGAAATTAAAGCAAGAAGCAACTGATAGCCTCCATGAAAGTTGACATAGAAACCCTCTGCCTGCCACCTCCTGTCAAAAGGAGGGGCAAGGATAGAAAGAGGAGAAGAACATACATGAAACATCCATGTACCTGCTTAATCTTTCTTCCTGGTGGAGAAACCTCAGCCATATTGCAGCTCTCTGCTTGCCCTGGAGCCCCATAGTCTCCCCAACGTAGACGCCGGTCTCCTTGGCAGTCCAAAGTCCAGTGGCTTTGGAAAACTTTAAATGGAGGGCGCCTAATCGAAAAGCACACACAGATTTGGGGAAATCAGTTGGGTATGTGCAATACTATACAAAGGTGGTCCAAAAAAATGTCAGATTATGCTAATTCAGTGAAGTTGTCATGCTGAAAAATGGGATGTAAAGCAGGGGTGATGCAGCCTGGTGGTTTGGGGAATGTTTTATTTTAATAAAATGGTCATTTCTGTCTTGAAATTGTCTTGGTTGTACCTCTTCCATGCATGCCCCTAAATTAGGCCCCTGACCCAGAAAAACATCTTTGGAAAGACTCAACAATGGAAAAAAGAGTTTATGGCAACACTCTTCCAACTATATATACTGTATATACACACACACACACACACCTGTACCTCAATAATGCACCTGTGCTATGGGCAGTGATGCTAATGCACACTTACTGTAGGCAGTTCTGTATTCCTTGAGTTTGAACTGTATTTTTTCACTGTAAAATCTCTTCAGCATGCATTGGTGACAAACCCCGGCTAGCAGCGCTTGGTAATCCTGTAGCGACAAGTTGTACTGTCTTTCTGGAACTGCGCTGGCCGCAGCGCCCCCATTAATGCAGTGGTAGCACAGGTGGTTCCGCTCTCCAGGGGCAGTTTCTTCGCACTCAGAAGCCCCGTCGTTGCGATCAATCGGACCCTCCTGCAGCATCTCGAATGAGCTTTCACTGGAGATTTCGGTTGATGCTAACTGTCCTGGACGGGGTTGGAGGCTCGTGGGAGCGTCGGGAGCCGGTTTTACGGATGCTGAGTCGCGTGAAATGGCATGATGACTCTCCAGCAGTTGCGGCTGGGACAGATCTCTAAAATGACCTCGTGATGTGTGGTTGCTGGACGTATGATGTTGTGCTGAATCAGCGCTTTCAGAATCCAGTGTTTCCAGGAAGTGAAAGCTTCCATCCGAGTCTACAGATTTATTCCTTTGAACCATTCCCATGGATGAGAAGCTATATGGTTTTGTGGCAGTGGGGGAACAGAAGTCAATTTTTTCCCATGATGACTGCGAATTAAAACTGCCGCTGAGGGAGCTGGAAGACGTCCTCAAAACCAGCTGAGATAGTGATTCAAGGGTTTCTCCAGCTCTGGGGGATTTCTGCGGTACCCTGACAACACCGGTCACTGCAGCCCCATCTGTGTCGAGGGTCTCAATTCCAGCTTGGACCAGTTTGATCTTCTCACTGCCTTCATTCGAAGTGGAAGATGCTACGGCATTATTATTAATGCATTGGAGCCCATCAACGGCTCTGGTCTTGTTTGCAGGAGACGCTGAAAAGTTTGGGAAGTTCTGCCATGAGGACCCCAGCTCCTCTGTGCTTCCCAAAGTGGCGCAGAGTTCAGACTTCTGTTGTGGTCGTGCCGGTGAGGATTCGGGACAGTGGGCTGTGTTGAGGGCCTCCACAGTTGTACCCAGAGCAGTTATACATACCCTCGTCCCATCCATCTCATCCCCCGTCCTCTTACACTTGTTGTTTGCCTCACAGAGTGAAGCGTGATACCGCTTGAATCTCCGCATCACTCGAGCGAAATCCTCCAGAGTGAAATTCACCGATGTGTCCTCCATGTTTCCGTAGCCGTCTGGGATAAAAGACCCCGGCTCTGAGCTCTTGAAAGGCTCCACTATCAACAGTTTTTTCACTTGGACAATCAGGTGCATGATTTCCGCGCAGAGGGCGTCTTTGTTTTGGGCATCTGAGTCGTAGTCATAAAATTGAGCGAGGGCTTTCAGGCAGGCTCTGGTAGCCTCCGCCACGATTTCGGGGGGTGAACCGTGCCATTTGTGAGTGACTGCAAGAGAATAGGCAGCTTTGAGGAAGGTGTGAAGCTCCTGCTTACTGGCGACCAGCTCACCCTCCTCTTTGGTGAGGAGCCCAATTGTGAAGGCCTCTTGGGCCTCCAGGAGGAATGACTGTCTCTTAGCAATGGGACACTCCATGGAGAAACTGTAGGATAACAAGCAGGTGCCTTGAGCAACCTGGAGGAAGAAGAGGTCTGGGTTTGTTTATTCACATCTCTGGATAATTCAATGAGAAAGGAATGCAAGTGTGTGCTGCATGGCTATAAACATGAAACAGAGGGTAGAGAAGTGACACAGTGACCACACCAAAAAGTCTCATCCTGCAAATTCTGTCCATCTCACCGCATTCGTAAGCACATAAAGGGAGGTGTACTGGCTGTATACCACCGCCATCTTTGCCGCCTGGGCTGCTGACAGAAGACGATGACTCCTATCGCCGAGCAGGGACTGCGCCAGCAAAGTGACAGTCAGGACGCTCATCTAATAATATATGAGGCGATGTTTTATCGCATGCACTTACCAAATCAATATCTGGATTGGTCCGAAAAACCTGGTAGTCTTCATCACTCATTGACACCAATATGTTGGCCAGTAAGCCAAGAGAGGTTCCAATACCCTTTAGAGGAGGATATTCCATTTAGTTCAATTTAACTTTATTCATGTAGTCGGTTTATAATCACAATTGTCGCAATGCGCTTGGCAAAAACCCAAAAGTCTGACTGACAGCGGCAAGAAAAATATCTTTTAACAGCTTCCCGGACAGGGAGCTTGCTGATAGCTAAAGGCTTGGGGGTTGTCAGAAATTTCAAGGCAAGGTGAGAAAAAAACATGTCAATATCAACGCAGAATCAAAAATATTCACGAGCATTATTATTAAATAATTCCATATTCTCTGAAGGTGTCCTACGACCAAAACACCATGTTTTGCTGGCACTGAGCCTGGAACTGAGAACCCGTCCCCTCTCAGCCCAGTCCCAGACAGACACAACTACAATATATAAGTTAAAAAACACTCTAAAAGTTCCTTCTTTTTATATTTTGGATAATAGATTCCAAATGATTAAGCTTTTAGAAGGTGCAAAAGGATTGGTCCTAGTACAGAACCCTGTGGAACTCCGTGGCTAAACCAGGTATATCATGATCTGAACGGCAGACATGGACGTTATGATCAGCTGTTTGACAGGAAGCACTCAGTGAGACATTTCATACAGCTGCTTCCTTTGCAGGTGGTGAAGTAACAGATCTCACCACATCCTTCATAAGAATTTTAAATATGATGTATCTCTGTTCAGATGCCCTTATTGCAAAACCCTGTTGTTTAGCTTGTTTACCTTTTTATCAGGTTTCGGAAGCGCATAGTAACCGACCAGAGACGCCCAGATTAACTCTGCGGCTTCTCGCCAAAGACCTGAAACAGCACACAGCTACAGTGTTAGCGTGTCTCTGGAACAAGTGTTAGCTCTGATTCAATAAAACGGCTCTTACCTAATTTTTGCAAGATCATTCCGCGCACTTGGACACTAACAGCTTGTACCAGAGCCCTGTCGCTCTCAGAATGATACACCCAACACCCTGCAGGGAAAAAAAAATCAAATACAGTTTGTTTCAATGTATGTATTGAGCATGAAAACAAACACTTACTGCAGGCAACAGAATAACAACGGCTTCCTTACCTGTGGCTCCACTATTGTAAATGAGACTGCTCAGTATGTATTCTGCCTTTTGTAGTTTACCTGTAGGGATAATGAACAAATTCAAACAACCACAGCAAACAAATATATTGTATAATTTATAGAAATAAAGTCTGGATTTTACCAGAGTTAAGGTAAACTCTGGCCTGTCTTATGATTAACTGGGGGGCCACAGGTGTATGAGGGCTACGCCTGTGAAGCAGCTTGGTGATCTTCAGCAGCCGGCTAGACTCATCCTTCCAGTAAAGAAAGCGGTCAACCAGAAACACCACAGCCAGTGCCGTGGATGCCTCCTGAGCTGCAATGGAAGTCTTCAGAAGAGCCTATAAAAGGAGTTTGCAGGTTACGGATCTGTGGGTGAAGGAACGAGCCAATACGACCTGCGATTATTACCAGTAGCTGCAACAGATGTTTTCCGATGAGATCACTGAGATTGGTTTTGTCATTGGGGCTGACAATCTGTTTATACTGCCACTTCTCTGGGACAAAGGGCCATTTCATATTTACCGCATCCTGCAGGAGAAAGGCCAGTTCTGGGCAGAGAATATCTGTGAAGAACACGCGCATCTCCTTAACCCCAAATGTGAATCGCATACGACTTTCTTTCGCTCCAGATCAGAGTGGTGAAACAGCATCCTCTTGTGACTGACCTCTGTTATTGCAATAGATCAGCTGCTCTGCCTCAGTTGGCTGACTGGACTGAGAGGCCGTTTCCAGTAATTTGACGCACTGCTCGAGTAAATCTCCCGCATCTTGATCGGCCATTGTAAGAATCAGTTACCCACTTGATTTAATACGGGGAACTCCATGAAGCGACCAGCGTGTTGTTGAGAAGACACCAGATTTACTTAAAATAGACATTGACAAGTCAATGCTATCAAATTATATATCAGTTCATATGTATATTCATAATCAACAATGATTTCAAATGAAAATACATTTATGATGTAAAAGTATATTTTAATTGTAAAGTTATATGCTTACAAATAATTCACGATATATATATATATATATATATATATATATATATATATATATATATATATATATATATATATATACATTATATGAAATAAAATGCAACTTTTCGCTTTAGCTTATGAGATTATTGTCAATGTATTTTTATATTACGTAGGATAACATGATTTAGGGACACTATTTGGCATATTACAGGATGGCAAATAGACATAACTAATTTACCTGTGAGGAAACCACACAACAAAGTAGCGAAATTGATTTTGTAGTTACACGCGCGTTTTTGCTACAGTTCCCGGCTTTGAACGATAACATCAGCTTTAAAATATCGTCTCTAATTCAGTTCTTAAACGCGTTTATTGTACCATTTATGCCTGTGTTTACCGTGAATTCTTCATTTCACTCTCAGCTTCCTGGTTGGGCAGGACAGCCGTGTTTACTTCAATGAGTGTAGGAAAATGGCCATTCCACCTTTAGAGCACTAATAAAGGTGCCCACAGAACGAAAATCCCTGCCATTCTATAGGCGAATTAATTTTTTACGTCATTACAAAATTGTTTATTGATATTTAGTTTCTATATTTTAAATCAGAATCGGACTAACCCAAGCCATTCAGTGGGATAAGATCAAATGAACGATAGACCTAAACCCATCATCAAAACATACCACTGCATTCCCGTTTGTTACCGTGCGTAAAATATTTAAATTCATTTGTCATAATGAAGCACATAAGCGTCACCCGTGGGTTCACTGAGATTGGCCACCGGTTTTTTACAATGATGTGAGAAGCTGAGTTAATGGCAAAACCTACTGGATTAACTTTTATCTTTGGTTGCCAAGCGTAAAACGCAGTAATTAATATAATCGAGAACCCTAATCACACACACACACACACACACACACACACACACACACACACACACACACACACACACACACACACACACACACACACACACACAGCATGTGGATACGCATGTGGCGCTGCTGTGATGCGACCAATAGGCGGGACTGTGGCTCTGCAGCAGAATGGTGAGCTCGCACAGCTGGAGTACGAGCAGATGGCTGACACGCTGGTCCAAACGCAGCCAGATGACTGAGCTCAGCTGCTTCTGCCGCTGCACCAACACACACCACATCCCCAACTTGCTTACGAGCGCGCATTAGGGGCGTCTGTGCGCACACGCCCCTGGGTTAAAAAAAGAAGAGCTATTTAAAAAAAAAGGTATAAGGCGAACACACTTGTTCTTATGAGTACTTTTGGACCATCGGCTTGTCTCAACGTACCCCAAGGGAAAACAGGAGTTCGAGTGGCGCTGGTGATATTTTTCCGCCTCATTGCTCAGAAAGCAACTCGCCTCCTGTCGCGCAGCATGGGACCCTCCAATCTCTAAAGGTAAGAACGGTGTCACCCTGCACTTAGTGCACGCTGCGGCCACTTGATGATCATTTTAATGCATGGTGCCGTCCTTGACAACTACGAGCTGCTGTGTGCATGTTTCTTTAATCTGTGTTCGAGTTGCAGTTTGCTCAACTGTTTCATGATTGCAGAAGTGGGAGAGCTCCAGAACGCTTCCCTGACCACCCAAACGGAGATTCATTAAAGGTTCAAATGGCTTTGCAAGATTTATAGACGTGATTATGTCAGACGGGCCTGTCTGCTGTACATAAGCTAACTGGAGCGAGCCTTAGAGATGTCTGTCAGGAAATGAAGCATCACTTGGCCAGAGTTGTGGGGATTGTATTCCTAAAATTACACTCAGAGAACAGTGTGTTGTAAGATGTTCAGCTAAAGTCAGTTTCCTCACAAGTAACCTGTACCCAAAGCTGCACCTTTTCACTTCTGTTTCCTCGATTTGTGGCTTACGGCTTCCAGAAGTGCACCGCCATCCGGCAAATCAAGGGGCCCCTGAGCAGCTCCGCTAATAACAGCCAGCGCATTTGTGGTGATGATAATTCTACACGACTGGAGGATAACAAACAGGGCCGCCTCCCAGCTCAACGTGACTCAGCCCTGACTGCTTAAGAAAAGAGGTCAACCCTGTGCCATTACCTTTATTTTCATTCAGCCAGACCTGTTATCACCCGCTGGTCTGATTGTAGTAATTCAAGGTGATTTCCTCCTGCCGTCTTGAAAGCAGGAGGGATTAGGAGGCATCTGTAAGTATCAGGGAGGCTGATTACTTGCTCTGCAGCCTCTCTTCTTATCCTCTCGTCCATGTTTTCTTTCTTTTTTTTTTGCAGTCAGTCAGCTCAGGGGGATTTGTTTTGTAGACTTTCGACAGCCTGTCTTGGCATTTGGATGCCTTGGCAGCATTTTACGAGCCGCTAATATCTTTTTATTGCGTGCGTGATGAGAGTTGATGGAGTAGTTCCTGTTTGATTTTCAAAGCTTTCCCAGCTGTGCTTCAGACAACACGGGAGAGCATGGACGCAAATCAATACGACAACGGTCTGGTCTTACCAGAGATTATTTGAGCATTGCCTACGTTGTGACCAACCAGGGAGATGGCACTTAGAAAGGTGAAGTGCTGAAAGTGTTTCAGTAATTTTAAGGCGCATCGGAATCAAGCAGAAGAGATTGAAGAAAAGAAAAAGTCTGCATCCCTGACTCGTCTTCCGTTCTTTCACTGCCGCAGTGCAATTACTTGGCTCCTCGGGAGACACAACCCTTGATATTTAACATCACCTCGTCCCACCTCCACCTGCCGCAGTGTTGCACTCGCCAGGAACGACAGTAATTGGATCTATTGTGCATGGCTGCTGCTTGTCGCTTCCAAAGGACCAAACAGTGGCAGCACAGACAGGAGGAAATAGGAGGGGGAATCCAGGAGACGGTGTAGAAAAGGGAAACTAATTTCAATAATTGCACAGAGCTGACAGTGTTGGGTTATTTGCCCTCACTGCAGTTCACAGTCCAATGCTCTCGCAACCTATTCGCTCTCCAGTAGCAAATCCCTTTTTATTCGATCCCAGTTGCTGTAAGACGCTGCTAATTACCAGCGCCAGCATTTTGGGTTGCACATGGGGATAACAACAATCGACTGTTCTTAATCACAACAGCTTCCAGCTGATTGTTGCCTGCTCAGTAGGTACAAGTCGACGTGGGTTTGGATGAGATGACAAAATCCGTAACTGACATCCAACAAGAGGAAAACCCTGTAGGGTTATAGAAAAGATAAGCAAAGCAACATTGTCGGTGTGTGTCAGATCCTCTCCTATTTCTTCCCCCTTCTTTGATCTCCTCTTCTTCTTTACCGAGCCCGCCATCAGCGCAAGGGTCCCCCATGTGAGCAGGGTCCTGCTCAAGGTTTCTTCCTCTTAAAAGGGAGTTTTTCCTTACCAGAGTTGCTTGCTTAGGGGTCAGGCCCTGGGATTCTGTGAAGCACCTACAGACAATTTTGATTGTACTGGATGCTATACAAATACAGCTGAACTGAACAGTTATCACTGGTGGTAGTGGTGCTTAAAGAGTCTGACAGGAAAGGCAACTCTTGCTTTTAGCTGCAGACGTACTTTTACAGAGGTTTACAGGAGGAGCCATAATTGCTATAGGTGGATTTTTTTATTTACAGTCACGGCTGATAAAGTGATTAAAAAGTTAATCAGATTAATCACAAAGGAGCTGAAGTTCCATCACATCGAAAAATGTGACAAATATTTTTCCAATTTTCTCTTTTCATTGTTGTGGTAACAGAAAAATACAAAAACAAAAGAGAAATTATTCACATTTATTTAATTTATCCAGGCATTGCATCAGAACTGTGTCGAACGAATACCAAGAGTTGAGATAGTACTTTGGCTAACCAAAAACCTCCTAAGTATTATTGCTTCCCTCTTTGATTTTCTGGTCCTCTCCAATTGGCATTAGTCTCCGGACATGGAGGAGCCTGATAATGTGTTACACATATATTAGAAAAATAATTGTATGCCTTTTGAGTGCCCATCCTCTTCTCAGCAGTCCGAATTTGTGACCCCGCATAAACATTGCATTGAGACAGGAAGTTGGGGTGTTTGTTGTCAGGGACGCAAGCTAGCTTTGGGGAGAGATAAATAAACAGGAACCTGTGAGAGATAAGAGCACTTGCCCATGTGGCCTGCGGCAAAAATGGCAGGAATAATGAACGCGGAACATGTAATGTGACTCTGGTTGAGAAAGACTCTTACTGTTTAGGAAGTGGCGGTTAATCAAATAACTCGATCAACTCAAGCATGCACTGACCAATCAGAAGCTATTCATGGGTGGCTGATTTCCTGCAGGTGCCCGGTTTTACTTCTTTGTTCCAAGGGCTGGGTCTCGGTTCCTGCACCACTGGAGGCTTTTCTTTTGTTCAGATGAAAGAATTGCGAGTGATTGCTCATCCTATTTTGAAAACCTAATAATTTTCCTTTTGTGTGCGGTATATTATTTTAGTCACTCAATTTTCATTTTGTTATAAATCAACTGCTCTTAATCATAGATTACTCACCAGAATCAAGTAGGGGTATTCCCAGGATTGAACACATGCCGGATCAAAAAGGAGCACATAACAATGATATGACCTTTAAAATGACTCTCAGCATGAGTTTGTTTAGTGAGCTGTCTAAAGTGTCTTCATCAAAACAATATGTGTTTTTTTTTTAAAAATTTGATGTGATGATGAGGGCAATGATGTGGTTGGATCCTCCTCTAGCTCAAATTTCAAAAATATTATCATAAGTACTACTAGTACTATTATTATTCCTGATAGCAGCTGTCAGAATCAAACTTGTCTCTAGGTGCTTTTCAAAACCTCAGAGCCTGAGGCAACAGTGTAAAAGAAGACATCTTAAGCAGGATCAGTCTCAGTAAAAAGAGGAGGAGAAGGGGCTATAAGGCCTGTCTGGAATCTCCTGGAGCTTAATCACAAGCATGTCTTTGGGCTGTGGGAGGAAGCTGAAGTACCAATAGAGAACCCATGCAGACACAGGGGTAAACAGGAACCTTCTTCCTGAGAAGTAACAGCGGTAACCACTACACCACCCATGAAATTTCCTTACCTAAGATTAGATCATATTGAAATATTGTGTAATATTGTGATTTACCAGACACCAGCACTGCAGTTATAAAGTCATAAAGCAACAAACTCAGACTTTAATATATTCTGTCATGAATATTTGGACCGAGCGACATGTGTGAAACAGGCTTTTACATTTTGCTGCAGAGGAAAATTTGTCACAGTTTACAGGACGTGTCCTGCGGTTTCATGTTTCACTCATCACGCAGCAGCTTTTCAGAGCAGGACGTTGTTTGTGATAATAGGCAGCACAAAAAGAGAGAATAAAAGGGAATACAAATATGAGAAAACACTTTAAAAAAAGAAATGTGAGAGTTCATTTTCCAAACAAAGTGCATGTGTGCTTGCAACGGCATTGCGTAGGACCACGCCTTTCCGGTGTTTGTTTTGAAACAGACTTTCACATCTGGTGAGAAGACAGACGTTTGAGCAGGAAGCCTCAGCATAAAACAGAGCAAAGAAACCAACCAAAAAAACCGTTCGACACAATGAAACCCTGTTGAGTCCGGGGGGCAGATACAGTATTCTTGCAAAACAGGAGATCTGCTCAGTTTGTCGTGAACATCCAATTGTGGGAGACTTTATAACAAGGATGTGCACTACTTACAGGACTGTGCTAACTACATTTTCTTTTACACATGCTTGTTTTTAAGAATCCATGTTTGAGCAAGTGTTTACTGTTTCCCTGCCTCCCTCTTTATCTTTGCTTTCCTCCCCCTGAGGAGCAAATGTGGCTTGCTAATCTCAGTTTGCAGCCACCCCCCACCCCCCTCCCCACTGACGGAGCATTCTGCTTGTTCAGGGAAAAGGAAACGTTCCCTTTCCTGTGCTCAGTACTACACCGTCTGTAAATAGAACCTGTCACCAGCACCTCAAGTCTCCTCTCGAGAACTATTGGTCCTATCATGCGGCACCTTTACTACAACTTCCTGATGTGTCGAGAGGGAGATAAGGGCAGCATTTGTGTAATATGTAGAAGTGGCGCGTGCACATGTTTTTGAATTCTGCCTTAATGGCCTTTTAAGGCTCTCAAGATAGCTAAAAGAGCCCACTGCCCTTCCAAACACTCTAATATTGTGTTAAGTGCAAGTGAGAGTGGAAGTGGATATCTTTAGCAGATCCAACTTTACATTTATGAATGTATGGTCAAGTCATTAGTCAAACCAGAAAACGATTGCTATGCTAATTTCACGGTATTTCAGTTGGTGGGCACATAAGTATGAATTTTTAATCTTGGGAAAATAAGGCACGGCAGAGGGAGATATATACTTATTGTGCCTTACTTAAACTATAAAACAGATCTGGCGTCGCAATATGAAACGTTCATTTTGAGAAGCAACGTGCAAAACCTTTGTAAAGCCCAAGTCCTTCAGCAATTTGGCACAAACTTGGTGTCACCGATGTCCTTGCAGCAGAACCCCTCTGTCACTTGCTGCTTTTCCACTCAGTGTGACTTTACACGGTACGGTTTGGAGGCTTAGGGTACCAGGTACAGCAAAAGTAGTTCCATGTGAGCCGGGTAGGTACCATTACGCAAATATCGGTCAGGTAATGCTGTGGCCAGGGGACAGATGTCATTGTCGAATCAGGAGAACTACGCATTCCAGAAAACTCATATCCACCATTTTTAAAATCCAGCAACAGCAATGTGTGATTCTTTATTTTACAAAATGGACTGGTTGTCACAAGAGTTTCAGACGGCCTCGTTATGAAGACTACAACCACGTCGAAGAGGCACCATGATGAAATGGAAAACCGTGCGGCCATACCATGTCGGATGCCCTGTCGAGCTAATACTGGAAAAGTGCCTACTGTTACCTCGGCTTGACGGACCTTAAGCCAGGAGAGCTTTGGCGAGTGAAAACCCCTTTCTGCAAACTAATTTATGTCAGTGCATTGTTTTGTCTTGTCCCACAAAGAGGGCCCACATGTATACTTGGATTGGTCCTAATCACCTATTGATCAAACTATTAGGTAATATAGATTAACGTGTTTTTTACAGAACAAATTATGAGAGGTTCCACCTGTCTGAAGAAACATCCATCACCCATTTATGTTCATATCAAGTTGGACATCTGCAAAATAGAAAATCTATTGAATTGGAAGTGCGGCAAGGCCACCATGATAGTGATAGCTCCCTTCAATGTTTTTGTGCGACACAGAGTAATTAGATTTAGTTTACTTGTTTGCCTGACAGCGAATCAAAGTGAGTAAATGCCGCCACAATGGAAAACATCAATCAATCCTGTTTTACCAGTGAAGAGAGAGTATAATTAAATCAATGAGTGTTTCAGGATTGTGCTTAGCTCAGCATATTAATTAGCATTGGAATGAGTCAATTATAGGAAAATCCATAACCAAATAGGTGTCAATGTTGTTTGTTTTGTAACAGAAAAGGCTTCTGGACATGACTGAAGCTCCAGTTGGATTTGTGGAGGGTGTTCTACAGTGGTTTCACTTCTATCAAGTCACCATCTTTGCTTAGCTTCCTTCTGCAGCTGACTTTTTGCACGACAGGGCTCACACACTCCATCTCCTTTGCTGTCGCTCCTGCGATAATGATGGCGGAGACAATGCGGCGGTTTCTGTTTTTAGCTCCGCCACCTTGGTGCCTGAATTGATCTGCCATTTTTTCCTGTGAAAAATTCTACAGGCGATGAACAATAGACAGAGACAGAGCATATGCGCATATGTAATCAGCACATAAAAATGGTCCTATATTTATTTGTAGATAAATAGTTGTTAGGACTGTCCAGGCACCCGTCAGCAGCCCTTCATCCCCGCTGCGCCCTGATCCACCCCCAATCTGTCTGATCAATGGCCCTGCTGGTCACCTGGCAACCAGCGACTTCACCCAATCTCAACCCAACAGTCTATCGGGCGCTTCGACATTAAACAATATTGGAAGGTGCGGTGTTGAGAGAGCGTGTGAAGAGGTGTTAAAGGGAAAAAAAACAGAAAGAGGTGTACTTGTTATGGTTATTTCAGACTGTGCCATTTCTTGGTTGGCTCGCGACAAATAGCTCTTGTCAGCGGGATGATGGATGACAAGATGATACGCCGGTGCTGCGGTGCCAGGTTGACATCAAGCGGATTAAATCTTTACTGGTGAGGGAATATGATAAAAGAGGACCCAGCATATGGCCCATATAGGGCATGTACAATGTTTGATATTTAACTTATAATAAAGTGGGATTATTCAACAACAAATTCACTATTTTCTGGGACGCAAGCTAGCTACTTGTCCTGAGCTGATGCGAAGAATGAAAAAAACGACCAGCAGGTGTCTTTGCAAATGTGGCCGTGCTTATTTTTAGCTGTCTAAAACAACACGCCTTGGTGACTTCTGCACTCCTCCCGTCACACTTCACGCCGCATCATGTCTAGTAAACCGCATCATTTTCACTGTGGTTCTGTATTCTTTAACAGTTTCTTGACAGAAGGACTTTTGTTGAAAACACCAACAATTGACAGTTGGTTTCTTGTTTTTTTTTTAAAAAAAAACAAAAAAAAACTCAAGTCACCCATAAAACCTTGCAAGTAGATTAGCTATGTTATAGTATGCTATCATAATGCAAAAATCGCTATTTTCTGTGGTCCGGCCAATTATTGAGCCAACGCTGGGTCCACTGCTTTATCATTTAACATAAATCTACGATTGAGGTTGCGAATTACAGTTCCCCTTAGGGTCAGGGTTAGGACACGGGCTTGGATCCTGAACAAATGGAATGGATATAAATGTCAAGGCCTCACGAAGATAGCAGCACAAGCTTGTGTGTGTGTGTGTGTGTGTTTGTGTGCGCGCACGTGTGTGTGTTGTAGACAGCTTGTGAAGCCTATAATTGAGTGCGTCCGCCCACCATGTTGCACTACAGATAGCACAGTGGAAGAGTCCATGAAGAGACACAATGGACATACACACACTCCTCACTCCCTTCTCGTGCTCTTGATGCCGGGCCACCATATTACAACTGCCATTAAAAATATGCCGCCACGGGGCTGCATGAAGCAGATTTCCATGGCCTCGATTCATTCGAGCGTCACCCCTGTGCTGCCTTCAGTGCACATCATCACCTGAATGATGAAACACTTGGTGGCGTCTTTAATTTTTTTTTTTTGCACCAGATTAAACTGCAAAGGAGGAGAAATTAGTGTTGAACTAATGAACTAAATGAACTTTTGCTCTTAAATAACACTTCACTGGCTGGTTTGTCCACTTGCTATATGAGTAGAACGTACGTTTGTGTTGTGTGGCTGGACTGTTGTTGCCATGGTTCCTCATTGTGAGGTCTTACACAACCCCAAGCCTGAAATACCAGTAAACACTAGTATGTTTCTTAATGATATTTTGCAACAAATTGACACTCTGGCTTCACATTTCACTTCATTCTTGCTAATGTGGCTGTGTTGCGCATATTCTGTAGACATGTCGTGGTAGTCATTTGTGGTTTTCTGTGAAGTGGGCTTGGGTTTTGATGAAGCTACACTGAAGTTAAAACAGGATATCAAATTTTGCCATCAAACTGATATATATATTTTATTTTTGCTAAAAATAAATTGTCCCCCCCCCCCTTTTTACTTGCAGCTTTTTAGGGGTTTCCTTGTTTATTATCCCTTCTGTCTGTCCTGTCCTTTCACATTGTATGCTTAATGTTTTTCCCCTTTTATTTATTTAAGTAAATCACATTTTTAAAAAAAAAAATCTGGCAAAGTAGCTTCTAGTACTGTAGTTTCTACTCAAAATCTAAGATTTTTGCACTCAATGAATTGGTTGAAGCGTCAGAAATACCCAAGATATATTTCAAACCTTAGTTATTTTTGAATTCACTAAGGATCCAATTCAATTCAACTTTATTTGTATAGCGTCTGTTACAGTCAAGAGTGTCTCCAGGTGCTTTACAGAAACCCAGGGCCTGACCCCCAACAAGCACCAGTGACAAGGAAAAACTCCTTTTTGATAGGAAGAAACCTTGAGTGGACCTTCAGACTGGGTGGATTTACTATTCTTTCTCTAGTTTTCTCTGTATTTATTAACTATTTTAGTTAATTAAATTCATGACTATTGTGAAAACAAGGTGAAGGTTGTTATTAAGGAACAAAATCATTACGGTAATTTGATTCTCTAATTTTAGCCTTTTTGTTAGCCTCTAATTTTAGATCAGATAAAATCCACCAGGAAATAAAACATTTGGCTCAATTTTGTTTTCCGTGAGTTCATTCCGTTACTGAACCATATCAGCTGCTGTGTCATGGCAACACATTTGTCCCCAAAAGCAGCAACTTTAGATTCTTTCTCCATGCTTCCAAAACGTCTCTAACTAGTTTGACCTTTTCATCCCTTTCTTTTCCCTGTCCAGTGCAACGCAGCCCGTTAAAAGAAAAACAAGGGAGGAGACAGAGAGGGAAGAACAATGGAGTCCGTGTCGCTGGAGCAGTCGGCAACTGTGGATGAGCTGCTGGAAGCGTGCATCCAAGCCTTCGGTTGGTCATCTGAACATATTTAATTGAATTAATGTCAGGTTAACGAAGCTAAATTCACATCTGGCCACAGTTGATCCTTCTCAAGTGGTGATGAATCTACCTGCATCTTTCCTGTTATTTGATTTTAGATGAGTCGGGAACATTAAAGGATGCTTCCCATGTCCGCATGTTCCTCATGATGCACCCTTGGTACATCCCATCCACCGACTTGGCTGAGAAGCTGGTGCTAAAGTATCCTGAACATTGTGATGTCATGTAATTTATTTCTTTATGCTCTATTGAGAGTGGAATCAGATGTTCCTGGATCCCCCTGTCCTGTGTTTCTGCCACTGAATAACGGTATTTAGAATTGTGGTTTGGTTGTGCAAATCATTACAAATTCCTCCAAAATGTTGCACCTTGATTCTTTTGGACCAGATCTCAAGAGAAGAGCTGCACTGCCGAGTGCCGAACAAAAATATGCCATCTCGTGAAGTAATTAGGACATATTCATGCTTTTCTTTCTGTTGTTCAATGTATTCTCCTCCCACCCCTCCATTTTGCTAATTGCTATTGTCACGATTGGGAAAATATCTGTACACGTGGACCACGAGCAAACATGGCGTGCAGCAGCCAAAGGTTGACAAAGAGCCACCTTTGGCTCTGGCTTTACATCCTGAATCTTACTGCAGCACTAATCCAGGCTTCTGGATAACCAGATCTGATTATTACCATTACCTGATTACCGTAATTTCAGGACTATAGAGCGCACCTGATTATAAGCCACATAATCTAATTTTAGAACGAGTGACAAACAGACAGGTAAGAAACAACAGCTACTCTTTTCACTTGTAAGTTTATACAGAGGCCTTAAATCCAATTTTCATCACATCAGGATTTTTTAACTTTCCTTTTAATTTAATCCGCTTAGCAACATAAATATATTGTACCGGTAAATGCTTTTTTTTTTAACAGTGTCTGTAATGCAGCTACCCTGAAATATACGTTTGTATCAGCTACACACAAATTACGTTGTTTATGCTTTTTTACTCAATGAACAATCTAAAACTCCCCGATGGCCCACCTCTAAAATCTTCTATTTTCATCGCGGTGGCGATTGCTTTTACCTTCCGTCTGATTTGTACAGCGGAAACACCGCGGCCGCCTGCTCTCTGTGTGTTCACCCAGTCTTCCAGAACGTTTTCAAGCTCGGGCCACCTGCGATGTTTACGTCTAAAAGCTTTTGTCGTCTTTTTGCTTTGGATCAGTTCTTCAGGCTGGCGTCTCCACCTTCTCACCATTGATTACCGTAATGTACGCCAAGATTACGCACGGCAGCTCGATTTCCTTCTTCAACCGCCAGAGTGATCGCTTTTAACTTAAAAGTCGCATCATATGCTTTTCTTCTAGTATTTTCCACGTTGATGAGTGTTGGTAAAAATGACTGATTCACAATAGTTGTGATAGTGCGCCACGAAAAAAAAACATAAATAAGTCGCACTGTAGAATAAGCCGCAGTGTTTAAAGTGTAGGAAAAAAGTAGCGGCTTATAGTCCGGAAATTACGGTACTCCCCATTGTAGGATTTCCATGTTCACATTAACGTGCCCAGTTTTCCCACTTGTACCATCAGCATTCCAGGTGAATTTTGTATGCTTTTACATTAGTCAGCAATAAATGAGCTAAAATAACTGATTATGATATCAATAATTACAAAATATCGCCTGGCAACGAAGAGCTCAAATGTCTTAAAGGGGAGCTGGTCTTAGTAATATAGCTTTACATTTCAATCTTTTCCATAATATATTGTGATATTTCTCTGTGAATGCACTTGCAGTCCATAGAGTACATATTTCCACTCCTCCGTTCCTGCCTCCAGGTACTGGATCTCCGAGTTTCAAGCCGAGTTCAACCTGAACCCGGAGCTGGCTGACCAGATCCAACACTTTAAAGACTTCTTGACCACGGAGGGCAACGAGAGGCAGAGCCAGCTCATTGACCTGGACAGTGTGTGAGTGGCTGCGTTGCCGATGGCCCTTTCTTACTGTTGGTCTCTGGCAGGGATTTCGGCTACGTGCCTTTTTTCCCCCCATTCTCAAGCATCACTGAGCTGTGTAACACGGGGTCATTCACTTTATTTTCAACCCTTTTAAAATCATTTGTGTGCAACCTCGGCTTCCCTTTCATGTTCCATTAAAAGAGCTTTTTATGGAGCATGTAGCATGCTCAGCTGAATTGTATAGGAAGGACCATGTCCATTTAATTATAAAAGCAAGCAACCTTCCTTCATTTTTTTCCCCACTAATCCACATAATATAGGACCGAGAAAGAAATGATTGTCTGCTTTTCTTTGTCCCTCTCAGACCGTCGTATAAATGGAAGCGGCAGGTGACCCAGCGTGTCCCATCGGTGTCCAAAAAGAGGAAAATGTCACTGCTGTTCGACCACCTTGATTCCTGTGAACTGGCGGAGCACCTCACTATCCTGGAGTACAAATCCTTTTGCAAGATCTTGGTCAGTGTACCTGCGGTCTCTTCTTGGAGGCTTATACCTGTGGAACTCATTGTGAATCATTTACATGATGGAGACCTGTTGCTGTTGCTAAGCAGTCATGAGTCCATCCAGCCTTCATAGTTGCAGTAATTATATTTGTTGGCTGGTAACACGTTGCCAGGTTGTGCTGGTGATCTATCTTGGCTCTGTTTTAAATATCTGAATGTATCACATGGCAATAAATGAGTAGCCATGAATAACCGTTCATAGGACACACTTGAAATGCATGATAATTCAAAATTTCAACCCATCGGATGACACGAATTCAATCCGACTTTCATAGGATTTTCGAGTGGCTGACATATTTTCCACCGTCGGGTCTGATTTTAAACCTCCAGAAATGGGCAACACTTTATATTTTCAATCTGACATGGTGACCATCCTGAAAATAACCCCCCCAAAATCATGTAGTCTGATTCAAACACCAGAGGATATTAGTCTTTATTCTTTTTTTTCAAAAATGTGAAAAAATACGACGGCTCAGTGCTGTGGACATTCTGTTCATATCATTTGACCTCAGTTCACATAGTGTCTGTTACAACTGTTACAGGCACAATTGTCTCTAGACGATTGTCTCAGATAGATTCCGTTGAATTCACTTTTAGATATGTAGCATGAGGGTCCCCTGTGATTCCCTGTCTCCTCTCAGAGACTTAAATAGGTTAAATAAAGACTCCGGTTATGAGTGAATGGTGTGTGACTGGTGATGGACAGTGAACTGTCAAGGAGATATTCGGATCTTTTACAAAGTGAGAGCTTAGTCAAGTTCCAGCAACCTCTGTGACTGTGTTTAGAACAAAACAATGGACAGACACATTTGGATCCAGCTCAGTAACAGGATTAAATCCAAAACAGGCAAATTCAAATGAATCTAAGCATTCATGGCAAAAAAAAAGATAGAGTACCAGATAGGCATCATAGGCAGAGACAACACAACACACATCGGGTTCATTAGACAGGTGAGGGAGTTAGGGAACAGAGCACACGCAGACGGTGACACAGGGAAAGGCCGATATGAGATGACGACCTAAACATGATTAAACAGAAACCAGACCCGTTCTGGGCTGACAAAACGTGAGCCTGACCGACAGATCCTGACACGGCTGCTCAAACATTACATTTACATTTCAACTCCAGTGACTTTTAAATGATGTCCTCTTCCCCGTTTCAGTTTCAGGACTACCACAGCTTTGTGATGCATGGCTGCACGGTGGACAACCCCATCCTGGAGCGTTTCATCACTCTCTTCAACAGCGTCTCCCAGTGGATCCAGCTCATGGTGCTCAGCAAGCCCACCGCCCCGCAGAGAGCTGTCGTCGTCTCCCATTTCATCAGGGTGGCGCAGGTCTGTTCGGCAGGCCCGAAGGGAGGGGGGCATGTCAGCAATCGAGAATTTAACCAAAAGATGTGGTGACAGGCTGGTTACCAACACAACAGACATTACTGGGTGGACTTATGTGTGGAAAAAGTGCACTTCATTTGAAAAGGATTTAGAGGTATTAGCATGTTAATATGCTTGTTGAGATGCTGCTATCAGGGGGACACTTGTTGTAGCTGGGTGATGACTCATATTTGCTATTATCTGGAGCCTTTTCACGAACCTTAGGGTTTTAAAAGATTCCATAGACCGCAGCATCTAAGATTTTTCAGATATAGAAAATGTAATGTCTGCTTAAGAAGAATGAGCTGTTTTGGGATAATCAAGATGGAACGACCCACAGAATTTGGCACACCATAGAGTATAACTGCCCCGTCGTTGGCACGGTGGTTTGGTGGTTAGCACACATCGTAGTGAGAAAGTTCTTCTGCAGTCCAATCTCAGGGTTGTTTGTGCGATGCGTTTTCTCCTGGCATCCGTGTTTACGGATGGAACCAGTGGGAAGTGTATGCGGGGGTGCGACTCACAATCTTGTAATACGTTTTTAACTGTTGCCTAAAGTTTAAACTTTAATGTATAAAAAGTTTAGTTTCTTTGATGTCCTATGAAAGGAGAGAAGCTGCTATGTGGAGTGATGCTTTGTATGGACTACAAGCAACGCATTTTTACCCCCAAAGAAGTTTTAGAGAGTCAAATTTTAGAGAGTCAAATTTTAGAGAGTCAAATTGTTCCTATTTGCTGTTTAGGGAGGTGGTGTCAAACTCGTTTTAGTCCAGTGACCCTCAGCACAGCTATTTGATATAGCAAAATAGCATCCCAATAATCCATAAATTGTGAGAACATCAAATGTATCTCCTATATTTTGTGTATTAGAGGGACAAAAATTACAGTCAGTCATTTTCATACCAAAATTATTTTGCCTCATTTCAGCTGCTCTTGAATTAACATATAAAAAAATGCAGGTAATGTCTTTGAAGGTTTTTTTTTGGATTTGATATATGTCAGGTGGGCCAGATCAAGCCCATGGGCCATGATATAGGCCCTGATATAGGTGGACCAATATCGTATACTAACTATAATTTAGGCTCATCCTAAATTCAGAAGGGAGGGGGCAATATAATTCTATTGAGTTGCAGTATATAAAAAAATATTCTCTACTTCGAATGCCTAAAAGAATTTATGCAAATGCCGATTTGGACATGTTGGAAGTCTTGAGGATTTAGACTTGCTGGTCTTTTTTTCTTTCCACATTTGCATCCTGCCTCCCAGTACTGATATAACCGCCTTGCTAAATAAAGCCCCAGTAAGATCTGTCATCATGCAAATCTCTGCTTATACTGTAAATCATGCGCAGCCATCTGCAGGCTGAGGGCGCCTCTAATCTGAAAATTTTGGCCTAATCTGGTGTCTCCCCCTTGAGTTCCCGAGCAGATCTGCCAGATTGTTGCCTTATATATGTCCATATGCTTCCAAATGTTTCTATATAAATAGCCTAGCTGTGATTGATGTCCTTTCAGTTGGATGTCATCATTCGCTCTGGAGTACCAGATGGTCTGATGTTTGGTGTCTGTGGCGACGGGGAGCTTCCCTCTAGTACGGCAAGCTAAAAACCTACCAAAACATTTCAGCCCGATGGCCTCTACTGCTGTATGCGGTTTAGCGCCAACTTTCTGCTACTCATCATTTATTGAGCATGGCCCCAGCGGGTGTCACAACCTCCCCTTGTCTTGATAAACCAGCACTCCAGCATCTCAGCGGGGTTTTTGTCAGGGTGTCGCAGCAGTACTTCTTTTTCCCCGACACCTGACAGAATTGTTATGCGTTGCCCTTTGAAATATGACAGCAGTTAACGTTTGTATCAGCAACATTCTTAAAACAGAACAGAGCTGTCTGGCCCCTCCGCTTCAACATTTAAACAGAACTGGTGCAGAATCCCGATCTTTCGCAGAGCGTGGAGGTTCACGACAACTTATGGTTGCTAAGGGTCTTTCAAAAATCGCTTTAATGTTGGACGATGATTCTGTCTGTCTTGGATTCCTGTGTGACGAACTTGGACGTTTGAGACACTTTTTAACAATGAGAATCTTTTGAATTGCTGCCGCTCAGAAAAACAAAAATTGATAGAATCTTCCACCGATTCTATGTATCTAAGGCTAAAATGCCTTAATAATTGTGGATGCAAACACATGCAGTAAGAAGAATTATATTTAAGCTGATTTGAAATGTACTCAGAGGAAGCACAGAAGGCAGCCTCCATTCTGTTGACATTTCCAAATGCTTCCCTCAGGGTGCCCGGGTTTCATACCAGTTCAGCTGCCAGTTGGTGGCATTTTCCAGATGACTTATGTTCGTTAGTCTTCCGTTGACTGTCGAGAGTCACGGTGCAATTTCAAATATAAAAAGGTTCATGTCATTTGCTCTTTTTTAACATTAGGCCTTTGAAGATTGAACATTTATTAACCTTCTATATTGGAAATAAAGAATTTCCCAGGTGTTGCTGATGGCCATACGCGCGCTCAGCCGAAACCATGCATGGAGCCCTGCGCTGCCCCCCCGGCTGCTTTGCCATTTGATTCTAAAGGGTGCATATGCTGAATCAAATAATCTCATCTGGCAGCCCTCCCACACATGTTACCCTATTGATTTTTAGTGCTATATTGAGGGGCTAAGGGCAGCAGGGAGGCCTTTGGATTGATACTCAAAAAAGTGCACGTAATGTGCGATCAAGTCGTGTTGGAACTTTCGATACTCTCGGTGAGCTCGGCTCAGAAAGCCTTTCTCAGCATAGCTATTATTATTCCCTGTATCTACATTTTTTGAACCCTGTGACCTTCTCACATTCTTCCATCGATTCCTTATCCCATTTCCTCTGTCATGCAAACTCCTTATAGAAGCTGCTGCAGTTACAAAACTTCAACACGCTGATGGCGGTGGTGGGCGGCCTCAGCAACAGCTCCATCTCACGGCTTAAAGACACACAGGCGCACGTCAGCTCTGAGACCAACAAGGTGCTGAACCACTTTCTTGACCTGTTCCCTGTCTGCCCAGTTAGCTCAGGGGCCTCTGTGCGAGCCATCAGACACAATACTGTCGATTATAAAAACACCATGTTTATCTCTTACTTTAAATTTAATTTGTCTGACTAAACTCTCAGGTTTTCAACAACCTCATTGAACTGGTGACATCCTGTGGGAACTACAGCCAGTACCGCAAGCGGTTCTCCGAGTGCTCGGGATTTCGATTCCCCATCCTGGGCGTGCACTTGAAAGACCTCATAGCTGTGCACGTGGCATTACCAGACTGGGTCGACAAAGAGAAAACGCGGGTCAACCTGACCAAAACCCAGCAGCTTTACACCATCCTCCAAGAGCTAACACTCATCCAGAACACCCCGCCCAACACTGACGCTAACATGGATTTGCTCAACCTGCTCACGGTAAGTAAAAGACAGAGTAGCAAAGAGGCAATGTTGGTGAAGGAGAATAAACCGCGGCCAACATGTTTAATAAACAGCCTGTTTGGTACACAGAATTAGCACCGCGGCTATTTGCTTGACTTGTCGTTGGACAAACTATGCGAGAGCCAGCTGGGCCCGGAGTGTGTTTACAGTGGAAGGCCAGAGATTTGAAGCAACACATTCCAAGCATTAACATTGAAATGAGAGAAACAACTGATAGAGAACTAAGTCATTGCACTCCTCAGAGGAAGGCTCAATCTGAGTGATTAATTATGCTGGGCTAAATCGGAATTATGTTTCAGAAGCAAACTGTTGAATTTTTAGGTTGAGATAACATATTGCATAAGCATGGACACAGGACGTTTTAGCACTCTGAACTCTTGTTGATGAATCCTCATTAAAAGCAGGACTTTGCATTAACAATACTTTTGATACCCCATCAGAAGACCACCAAAATCTATTTCTCTTTCCGTTTTCCCTTAAAACTTTCCTCTTGATTTTTACCGCTTTTGCCATTAGTTGCCCTTAAAGGCTTATCTTATCTCCATCAGTTGACTTTAAACACTTTTGTATTGCAAATAAGGTATTTAAATGAGGGAGAAGATATAATGTGTGTAGCTGTGTAGTCACATTTAGTGGAGGAGGTGGGGGCGGGGGGGGGGGCGGGGGGGGGGGGGGGGGGGGGGGGGGGTTAAAGGCAGGTACACAGCAGAAACCTTAATGATTTACCTGAGCTTTTGAAAAAGCCCATTTTAAGTAGATTTCCTTTTTTTTTAAATCTCATTTGTATCAGGCCCAAAGGTAATTTGTTTTTCACATACCTGACTTGTTTCTGTGGTTAACGTCTGTCTTTCAGAGGTGTCTCATCACTTTACTACCAAGTGACACCTCTGAGGAAGCCGGAAGTTAACCGCAGAAACAAGTGAGGTAGGTGAAAAATGAATTAACTGTATGCCTGAAAAAATTAGAAAAAAAGTCTTTGGGGGTAAAAAACCCTTTTTTCTACCTAGTTGCGGGTTAGGGCTTTTCAGTTACTCAGATGGATGGACTACAACTTCCAGGTTCTTTTGAGCATATTTGTCTCTGGAGAAATTCAAGAGAACTTCAGGTCGGGGAATTGACACGACCAAATCCATAGACAAGTAGCCGGTGATTTGGCAGAGCTAAATCTAGGACACACAGTGAAACAAATTCATGAAAATTTGAAGACTCTTAAGCAACAGTTTGAAAGACCCCAACAGTTGTAGTGGGTCCGAAAGCCTTACCACAGGCCCATAGGTCATTAGCATGATTTGAATACATTTTGCATGAGTTTTTGGTCTGGTGTAATGCAACAATACCAATTACTTGGAGTTTTTTCTTACCCATGTAACTAAATTCCCGATCAATCAACACATCTCTAAATGAACCCACAAGACATGGCTTTCTGAGGGTAATTTTAAAAACTTCTGTTGTCTACAGGTGTCTTTGGACCAATACCACACAGAGGAGGAGATCTACCAAATGTCTCTACAGAGGGAACCTCGCAAGCCGGCAGTGAGCTTCTCACTTATTCATCACACCCTTGACAGTGACGGTTCTATAATATGGTGAACTTTATTGGCTTGGCACGATGGATGGTGAAATACACTTCTCCTTTCATGTTGTAGCTGCGAGATTTCCTAGAAGTTTTGCTTTCTGAGAAAATTGAGTCGTGTGGGAAATGTATGGAGGACTTTATAGGAGCTTATCGGAAATCTTTGAGTCTTTACTCATCCCTTAAATCTGCTCTCCTCTCCGCTGTGTCTCAGAGCAGCAGCTTTCTTTACATCCTAACCTGACAGTTTCTGCTTCCCTCCCCCCTAAGGTGACTGATGCCCTTTGGTTTCTCATGTATTTGCAGCAGAACTCCTGCCCTGCCCCTGCGCCTGACCCCAAGCCGACCATGATCGATGAATGGGCGGTGTCGGTGAAGCCCAGCACTGACCCTACAATCATCAAAAAACACATCGAGAAGATGGTGGAGGTGAGTGTTTTCACACCCACGCATGCTCCTTTTACCGGTAGTTGCTGATTGTATGGTTTAGTGCCAGGTAGAAGAGGAGGGGGCAAATGAGGGGCTATCGGTGAATCATCTTTTCTTATCCTCTCTACAACTGTCCTGACATTATAACTGCAGCTCAGTAACTTCAGGTGATCTAAAACATGGTACAGGAGTCCTGCTTTTTCAGCTTATTTTGGGGTTGTCACAATTAGCACGTTCCTTTATTTGATGCTTAAGGTGTGTGTTACAGGTTTTAACCTAAGTAACACAGTCCCACTTGCTGGTGAGGGTTGATGGGCCAGTCTAAGCAGCATGTTGGTCCTTTCTATATTGTTTGAGCACAACAAAACCCAAGACAGTACCACTAACTGATATGAAGTAGTTTGCACAAAAGGAATTTTAGTTTCACTGAAGCGCTTCCTGCTTAAAGTACAACATCAATGGGAAGCAAACATTAGGTGCAGATTCCGGTGCGAGTGCATCGGCAATGTCCAGCCTGTGCCAAACCACCCTCGTGGAATGTCGGGCCCTCTGCAACCTAATAACCTGTAATGCAAACCTTTTGCCCACTGAATGATACTCATGCCGATTACCTAAAGATGAGTAGAATTTGTTTTTGAAAGGGCTAAACGCTGCAGAATATACCAACAGAGAAGGCGAGCCTTCATGTGATCAAGTTGCATCTCATCTTTGTTTTATGTTCATGTCTGACACCATACCTATTTTGTAAATAAAAAAAAAACATTAAGTCTGTCTTGAACCTTTCGATAAAATGAAACACAATTAATACTTGTGTTGAATCAAAATCAATCAACAGTGGCCCTGTAATTACTCACTCACTCACTCACTTTCTACCGCTTGTTCCTCCACTGAGGGTCGCGGGGGGACTGGAGCCTATCCCAGCACAATGGGCGGAGGCAGGGCACACCCTGGACTGGACGCCAGTCAATCGCAGGGCTAACACATATAGACAAACAACCATTCTCTCTCACACTCACACCTACGGGCAATTTTAGAGTTTCCAATTAGCCTAATCCCCAATCATGCATGTCTTTGGACTGTGGGAGGAAGCCAGAGTACCCGGAGAGAACCCATGCAGGCACAGGGAGAACATGCAAACTCCACACAGAAAGTCCCCAGCCTCAGTCCCAACTGGGGATCGAAGCCGGGGCCTTCTTGCTGTGAGGCAACAGTGCTAACCACCACACCACCGTGCCACCCGCCCTGTAATTAATTGGATTAAAAATGTTAGCCGCTTGCCAGCCCTAGTTTAACAACTATGTCACCTAAAGTGACTTCAAATCTATTTTAAATACACCTCGCTGACTTCCTACAGTGTGACTTGTTTAACAACCATACAACGATGAAAAAAAAATTGAAATGGCGATACACAAATTTAATGAGATTCATTTTGCCATCGAATCAATTGTTTTCAAAAACATCCTGTTAGGATGCGATTCGGGCAGGACCCGTAAGCAGACAAGCAACAGCTGACGGTGTCAACACTAGATTTTAATGAACTCAGATAGCTGCACCACGTGGTGAAAAGGTGCAGGAGGTGCAGATCATTCCTCTGAATGAGGAGTGCGTGGTGACCTAGGAAGAGACCTGAGAAAAACGGGTAAAGCTACTTGAAGGGACAGAACACAGGAATAGACCCACATTTACCACAAAGCCGACAAAACAATCAGACTCTGGTGGTCGGGAGGCAGAGGCTTTTGAAGAGTGTTGATTGGTAACCAGGTGCAGGTGTGATGGTCGCCAGATAACGATACCCAGGTGAGAAAACCAGGAAAACAAAACACAAACAAAAGGCACCAACACATAGGCCATCCCTTGTAAACAGTTAACAGTTGTTAAAGCACAAGAACTGCTTATTATACCTATGAGACACTAACCATTATACCACCCATGCACATGTCTGCCCTCTCTTGTTCACCCCCTAGTGGTAGGCTGCAGTAAACCCAGTTTATTTCGGCTTAACATCAGAGGCTCTGTTTTATCCTTAAGATGAAAAGAAAGTTTAAGAAATACTGCAACCTGTTATAGGGACCATCTGCAGCTTGTCATAATGATGGTCTGGAAGCCATTGAGCCAGATTTATAATTCGATATTATCCAAGTTATTCCATAGAGGAATGTCAGTCAAGCTCAATGAAAGTAGAAACCATCTGCATCCCAAATTTACTCTTATTTATTCCTCCTCTCCACAGTCCGTTTTCAAGAACTTTGACACGGATGGCGACGGCCACATTTCCAGGGACGAGTTTGAAGCCATCAGGAACAACTTCCCTTACCTCAGCAAGTTTGGCGAGCTGGACAAGAACCAGTGAGCGCTCGTGTGTTGGCAGATCAACCCCCGTGCGTCGCACAAGCAGAGCTCACCTGTCTCCGCACTCTCTCTCTTCCCCAGAGACGGGAAGATCAGCAGGGAAGAGATGATTGACTACTTCATGAAAGCCAGCTCACTGCTTAACTGCAAGATGGGCTTCATCCACACATTTACCGAGACCACGTACGTGAAGCCAACATTCTGCGAGCACTGCGCTGGCTTTGTGAGTCAACACCTTCTTATTTTTTCACAATTTTATTTAACCTCTGACGCCCAAGTGGCTCAGGAACAGGAAAAATTGTCCATTAAAAAAAGACAAATGTGTTTTGACATTTTTATCTTTGCTTGATTGTAATTATTTGCACCCAGGTATTGGTTACTTCATATTTGTGGGTATATTATGCATGGTTACCATACATTAAGTATATTTACCATGAATTTAATCCTCTATTTGCAGAGAAAATTTTATATCTTCCCTGGTCTTTCCAAGTTTACTCACACATCGTACCACACACCCAGAACATCTAGATGAACATTGTTGTTGTGATATTGTGATTTTATTTATTTTTTTGGCATTTCTTCACCATAAACATGGTCAGGGCTTCAAGGGCTGAATATCATTTAATCACAGAATCGGGTGTGCTCTGAATAATCCCCTTCACTCGCGGCCAACACTTAAACAATGTTGATCCGGTATTTGTTTGCTTTGCTATTTTCTGCCACATTGATCCCTTTGCTGCCTGGTCGATGGCACGTGTCATAGTTTGCTTTCAGAGGTCAAAGGACAGTTGTGCAGAACCCGGCAATCGCCGGTGGTGACACTACATTATTTATCCCTGGCGGCACATGATGGCCACAATTTCCTTCCCTGCAAGTCGGGGTGGTGGCAAATATTTTGAGCTACAGCTGCACTCTGCTGAAACTGCAGTGTGGGAAATATTGGACGGAGGTAATTGGGCCTGATGGTAATGCTCCTATACAGCAGTCTTATTGGGTGTATATGTTTGTACACTCTTTTGGCTCAGCATTCCATGAAACCTCTCGAGAGGTTGTCTGTTATTTAAACACAGACAGTGAGTCAGCATTTGGTTTTAATACGAACATAGTTGAAGCAAAGAGGCAGTATGTGCGCACAGAGCAGGATTTTGCCAACATGTTTTGAAGCAGAGAAACACAAACGCACATTCTGAGGGGGAGGCTTTAGCGTTTTTTGGAGTTTTTGCCGGGGGAAGCTCAGAATAGAGAAGCAGGGGAAGATAGCAGCCCTGGCATCATGCCTCTTCCTTTGAGTGTGTGTGGCAGAGGTAGATACATAAGCCGCTTCCTCCTCTGCACGCTTTGTGTGCTCCTGGGCAAAAACCTCCCCCCAACGTTTTCCTGTGGCACTCATCACTTGTCTCAAACCAGCAGTAGCTGATTTGGGACGACTCCTGTAAACAAGCCAGGGTTCGCTCACCTCAGATCCTCTCATGGATCTCAATATTCTTGTTTTTTGTGCAGTGGGTCACCTTTTGACCTTACATCCTAATTAGGGGAGAACAAATTAGTTCCACAAGTGCACAAATTGACACACGGCGTCCCTCAGGAGAGCAGTGTGAGGCTCAGAGTCCTTCTAATGTGTACGAATGCAAAATCTCCTTGGGCTTTTTCACAGTTTTAACAAAGAGAACTGAGGGTCCTGGCAGACAAGAAGCTGTCTGCAGTTATGCTTCTCCTGCTGGGGTATTTATTTATATAAATGGGATTTATATAAACGCCAGTTCTGGTAGAGATGCTAGTAGCAGCTTGATTCAGCATCCTGTCCTGTCGGACAAATCTGTGGTGAACTATGTACATGAGTGATCACGTGCATCACATACCAACAATCATAAACGAACCTCTTGAGGCCGAGTTGCATGCCAGAACAAATTTGCCGCGTTGCAGATAAACATGGAATTTTCCAGCACCAGTTTACCTCCCGTGGTGTTCTATCCAGGGCGACAGTGGAATAAGACTGTCATCTTTTTTTCTGTGCTTACTGTAGAAAAGTCATTTCATCTCAACCACAATTGCTTTGATCTCGTAAAACACGTGTTTCTTAAAAATCCATAATCAGTTGCTTCAGAAAAACACAATTATGCTAATTTACTGTACTGTATAATCAGCCAAACTTACTATGTTGGGCTGGGGGGTTTTGCATTTTTTCAAGTAGGAAGCACCTTTGATGCAAAAAAATGCAGATTTCCTTACAAAATTGGCAAAAAATATGTGTTGGTTGCATGTGTTCAAAACTGCAAAAAAGCCACTTTGGAGAAAGTTTACCTTACACATACCTTTGTTGCCTTGGTTACGCTTTGAATCAACACAATGTATTCGATGGATATACATTTCCTCCCCAGTCTTGTTTGCCACCAAAAATGAGCTGTGCTGGTAGAGGAAAATAATTGTGTTTTTTAGCAGCTCTCACTATTCAATAAAAATAGTGATAAAGAAAATTGAACATATTTATCCGTAATTTATCCATATTTATCACAGACCGAGGAACATTTTGTAAATTGAACTTAGAATGTAAATATTTTTGTGTAGAATCAAATCAAATTGCTCCTGTGGTTTTTGCAAGGTCCTGCAATTTCAATCAATAAAGATGCCTAAATACATCTTTTTTAAGAAAAGTTGCTGCAAAAGCAAAGGTTTTTGCGCACAGCGATCACAAAAAACTCCTCTTTTTCCCAAACCACAAATATTCACTATGGAAATATTGAATATTAAATGACAAAGGATTATCCCCACACATAATGCATTCATTTAAAATGCATTTACGTCTAAACTACCAGCTTAAATTTGACACTAAGTCTCAGTGTTAAGGGTTCAAAAGCTAATAAGCTTAGAAAGAGATACTATTTAAGTCGGTGAGTGTTGGATTCTGTGGCACCGTTCGCATGGTGAATCTGCTCGGCTCCTCTTTGTGTTGCAGTCTGTAAAGATGGGAAAGGTCAGCCGGCGTAGGCAGAGCTGTGATGATTCTTCGCTTCAGATGTTCTCTCCGACTCTTTGTTGTGGAGTCTCTGGCTGTGTGTGCATGTGTGTGTGCATGTGTGTGTGCGTGCAGATAGAGGTCAGGTTATTTTGCACCTCTTCAGATGTGCCACCACGCCGTGTGATCTCTCTTTTATGTCATTGTTCCCCACCACTGTCTCCCACTCCATGCATCCCGCTTGATCTTTCCATCTCTTCTCCTCTTTTCTTTCCTCTGCATATTTTCTTTTCTTTATTCACCCCTCACAATTTTAGTGTGTTGACAGCTTTCAAATTTACAGTGTATACAGTGTATTTATACAGCAACATATGTTCTAATTTTACAAAATGTTCCTCAGTGTGTGATAAATATGGATAAATATCTTCTGATTTGACATTTTACTTGTTCATAATTATACATGAAAGAATCCAGCTTGTTACACAGAATAATCATCTCACACCCTCTAATTCTCCTTTAGAACAGTTCAACTGAACTGAGCTGAAGGTAAAATAAGGTCATGTTTTATTGCTCCACCAATGAGGAAATTACACGACTATAGCAGCTTAAAAACTGCCAATAGGCAGAACTATGAAAGCACCACAACAACGTGTCAAATAAATAGTAATATAAGAAGAAAAGAGTTCCTACCTCCTCCCCCATTTAGATGTGCAGTGGTTACAGGCATATATGGAGATTAATTTTGTTACATATAATAATGTTGTTGCACAGTTCTGGTTTCAGATAATCAATCAACGCGATCAGTTAGGAGAGAAATTGTACTGCACCTAAAATCAAAGAGCTGAATCTCTGAAAAAAACAGGTGCTTGAAGAGATCAGCTTGTGGAACCATTAGCAGAAACGACCCCCTGACCCCGGATACACGTGACCTTTCCGGATGAGAGCCTCGTCAACGTCTCTTTACGCTGTTGGCCTGATTTGGAATGATCATCTGCCTCCTTCTTTTGCAGATATGGGGCTTCTACAAGCAGGGATACAAGTGCAAAGGTAAGGAAGTCATCCATTTAGAGTCCACTCCACATGCACGCACTACGCCACGGTCTTGCAGCTGGATCGGGTCAATCAGCTACACACTTTGCACTGTTCCGCTCTCCATCTGGTTCGTGTTGACACCAACACAAAAACACAGGAAGCTCCAGTAAAGCCGCCTTTAAATTCTTTAGTCATTACTGTACTAGCAACCCTGTTAAACGCAGTGCAAAGTGATACTTCTCATTGTGCACTAATGTGTAATTTTGGGCTAAAAAAAAAAAGTGAAACAATTTCTATCCGGGAGATGGCAACGCTGTTATTGTCTTGACTGCATATAAACAGCAACTGTAAGAGATTTTTAATTTAAAGTCACATTTCCATTCCACACTTCAGCTACTCTCAGTTAGATTAGATTCGGAAATGTGACACGGTGTGTGCCGATGCTCAAAATGAAATAGCATTCATCTGTCTTTTCCATGCACTACATAACAAACTCGCAGATGTTTCCATCCACATCAGAGGAGACATCGGTATGCGAAGGCAGCAGACGTCCATCTGCTGGACTCGTCCCACCATTTTACATTGCGCTTATTAAGCTGCAGTTTAGTTGCGCGCCAATAACTTTGCAGTCTTCGGTGAATTTAAACACTCTTATTTACACTAAAGGTAGATACTCTGGTGGAATACTCAGGGCTATGCACACAGCATATTATCGTTGCCGGAAATATAATCAGATAATTTGGGAGACAAGATGGAGACGCCTGTATAAATCAATTCCAATTCCTTTGGTTTTCCTTTGCACTTTTTCCCCCTCACTCAATAATAGGTAGGCAGGTATGTAATGATACACTTAACTCATGATTCAATACGATTCATGATGCGATAGAGAAAATATGACTGACCGAGATCCCTTATAAATGAATTCTCATTAATTCTCAAAACATACAACATACTAGGGATGTAGCAATTTTCCACGAGATGGTTAAATCGCAACAAATATATGAGGATTGAACTCAGTGGGCTTCCCCTTTGGTCCTTTCAGGACAGTCCCGTATTGGCCAACTAACCCTTAAATAGCTTGCATGTTATCGCCAGACTTTGTCTAATTTTTGTGGCGAGCAAATGTTACCCTCCCTGTTCTAAATTGATGTAGCAGGGGCTTGAATTAAGTCTGAAATATTCCTTCATCTTTTCCCTTTTTATCTCAAAACCAATTGGCGTGTTCTCATGCACGTGCTGGAATCCCCCCTTCCCCACCGACTGTATAGACTCGCATGTCTCCATGTCACACAGCGGGTGTGATAGTTCTGGCTCGTTTCGAGCTCTTTAATGAGACCACAGGAAGTCAATGATAAGAGCCTGCAGCCATTCATCGCCACCACTGTCGGCAGGCCGCTCTCAGAGAGGCAGATTGGCAGGAACGGAACCGGAGCAAACTGCTTCTGGATTCTGCTGAGAGTTGATGATGCGTGTCTGGTTCATTGTTAATTTTATCGCTTTATTTTCAGAAATGCCCTCACATCAACAATTAATACTTTTTTTGTTGTTTTTTTTTTTACTGCCATTAAAACCGTGATAACAATTTGTTGTTTCATTATGTCGGGATTACAAAATTAGTTTTCTTGCAATAACACATTTATTAATTTTGTCTTTAGATGACACTGGTCCAGGTGTGTCCCCAGTTGGTTAAATGTCAGATCTGTCCTAAACAAGCTAATGTTTTGTGCATAGATTGTATATTAGATCTCATGTAACTTCCTGGTAGCGAAAGCGACAGCTGTTTTAAATTTTTAAATTGGGAGGATCACATGGACCAAACTGACATGCAAACATTAACAATGGCACCTATTGCCTGAAAACAAAAGTTTCTGTTCCTAAATTATGAAATAAACTCAATTATCGTGAGACGACTTTGCTGTCCCGATGTCATGAAATAAGTTGGTATCGCAATAAAAAGGACCTTGTTATCTTGAGCTAACGTTATCATGACAAAATAGAGTCATCATGACAAAGTAGTCATGATGAGATAGGAGAAAATGGTCACAAAAGAAAAAAAAGGATGTATGTGGCTGCTCTCCACTTCTGTATTGTCAGAGGGGGAACCAAGGATTTCATCTGTTATAGTGTGAAATGCTAGCTCATATGACGATGTGCAGAGAGAATATTAAATAAATATTAAAGGAAATGGAGTAATTTGGTCATGGGTCACCGTGTCCTTCCAGCTTATTTCGCTCACATATTTTCATGCTATCTTGCTCAATGGCCCATTGCTTCTCTTCTGTCAAGCCCCCCACTGGTTGATAGAGTTACTGTCAGGATCACTGTGTCTCACCGTCTGTGTGTGCCATTGTTCCTGCCTCCGCATGGCATGGAGAAGCTCCACCATCTCACCGGCTGCTCTACCGTTCACCCCCGTGTTTCTGTGTGCACCTTTCCTCTTGTTTGACCCTGTCCTTCTCTCTCTTCCCCCCTCCAAACCCGGCCTCCTCTCTCGCCGGCTCTCGCTCCCTCCACTCCGACCTCCGCGCTCTCTCCTGCGCCGCCGTTTGTCCGCACCATCGTCCCACTCCGGCGCAGCCTGCGGGGTCAATTGTCACAAGGCCTGCAGAGGACGCCTGGCCGTTGAGTGCAGGAAGAGGACCAAGAGCATCAGCCACGAGGCGCCACCGACACTCCAGGCCAGGTCTTTCAGCTTCCCTCCGCCTGCTAACACCTCGCCCAGCCTGCAGAACACAGGTGAGGTGTGACGTAGGACAATAAATGTGGTTTGAACATTGTGAATTCATTTGACTTACCAATTATTATTCCTGTTTTTTTTCCAGTAATAGCAGAGGAGGATATAGAAACAGTGGAGGAAGGAGTTTTTGATGTCCACTTATAACCTGGTAAGAGACACATCACTCATCATCGCTCCTTTTGTCCCAACTAGCATTGGTTTTAACTCTTTTAATGTGTAAGATAAAGATATTTTTGACACATCCACAGTGCTGGTTGTGACATAACCAACTAGATTTCTGTTAGCATGCGGGGTCCATCCGATCTCACCCCGAAACGCGGCATGTTACAGCAACCTAGCCGCTGATTAGCCCGGCTTAGCATTATGGTGGAGGATGCAGCTGTCTTCCTGGCTCTGTTCAAAATGAACAAAAACCGCCTTGCAGCACCTCTGATCCCCCACCTCACACTATATCTCCTTTCTTCACTCCAAACGAAAACACAAGACACTTGGGATGGGAGGGGGATTTCCATTTGCGTGTGTGCTGGACTATTTCCTGTCCAGGCAAACCAATTTCCTGTAGTCTTGTCATTAGTCTGTTGTTGCCATGTGACCGGTGTGGGAGTTTGTCCAAAAAATATGGGATATTTGCTCCACTTTATACAGATCTAGGCTGTCTGTTTCCATTTGTTCCAGTTTTTCTCCTAAATTAGGATTAGCTAAGTAGTTGCTAACTAAGCTCTTGTTTTGTTTTGTTTTTTTGGAAACTCTAATTAAAAACAAAAGAGTTATACATTCTGCCATGGATAGAAATAAAAAAAACTGGTGTCTGATTGTCCAAAGGGCGTCCAAACGTTAATACCATTTCTACATCCTGTAATAGGAGTTTGGGAATGAGTCATGAGCAGTTCAATCAAAAAGGCAATTTCCTTTTTTTAGCATAACTCACTAACGTATGATGGTTAAACAAATTAGGGTTTTGAGCAAAAAAAGACATTAATGACAAGAAGAGGCTTTTGTTAGACAGTAGAATTTATTTATTTTTTAATAATCGATGTACTCTTTGCCTCTCATCTCCTTTCAAGTCAGTCATTGGCATCGATCGGACATCCCTCATTAATTGTCTCCCATTTTAAGACATTTCTCGAACAATCCACAACCCACACTTTTGCAAGAGCTGCTCCCGTTGTGGAACCTTTTACTGCTTCTACTCTACTTGATCCAAGACAAATAATGGTTTTTCTTGTAGAGTTGCTCTCTGGCTGGTGGGCAAGGAGTCAACAAAAGTCGTCGGGAGAAGAGTCATAGAATGCACCACAGCGTCTGACTGTCGGTCAGCCCTCCGGACTCCAGGGGTGGGGGGTGGGGTGGTTGGGTGGGGGTGTGCTTGCACGAAACACACATCGGGATACCTACATGCTGCCACGCTGTGGACGCTCACTGCAACAGCAACCTCCACTTCCAGCTAACCTCGCACTGAACGTGATGAGCAACATGAACGGAATGTATTTATATTGTCTTAAAATACGTGTAAGGCCAACAGTGTTACTGTAATATTTGTAATTTCTTAAAAAGAAAAAAAAAAGATCCACAAATTGTATTTTCTTTATGGAACATTCACGTCAGTGAAGTATATAATTGACTTTTGCTGTACTGGAAATTAAAAAAAAATAAAAATTCTCTGTTATTTTTTTTTAACTCTTAACATAGGTGCTGAAGAAGAATGTAAACCCGCCACTCAGATGCTCTGCTTCTTTTTATTTTTGTATTTATTGTACATTACATGCGTCGGTAATACGTGTGATTGAAATATGGTTGATTCTGTGGTGCTTGTCTGAACCTCAACTACAAAAGCAGCCAGTTTAGCTAAAAAAAAGTATATACTAAAGAAAAATAGCAGATTAACTTCTATATTTGTCATGTTTTACAAGGATAACTCACTCGGTTATTGCTCTTGTGATGTTCTAGCTCTGTGTTGTGAGGGTGCACTTTGGATCCATTCCCTGACTGGACTGTAGACAACACAGTCTTGTTCCGCTGAGGAAAATAGTCCGTCTCTGCATCTTCCTCTTCGAGATCTTTGGAGTACTTTCAGTAAAACAGTTTAAATCGTTCAACATGTTGTATTTAAACGTGTTTTTTTTCTTCTGCATGCTTCTAGCATGATTCTGTCATGACTGCTCCTTTCTTTAAAAAAATGTAGCAGGTTCTTTTTCTTCTTCTGTGCCTGTTGAGAGATGGATGCAGATTCCTGGTGCCATAATGCTTTCATCATTGAACGAAACCCCTCCAACCACTAGTATTTTATTCTCTGTATTAATAGTGAAATAACCGTTGGCCTCTCCGCGTCGCTTCCTGCCTGACGATAGATGTTCTTTGTCATTCTGTGAATGATTCTGTTGTCTTGGATGATCCCTCAGTATTTAAATCCGCAGTCCTTGCTTTAATATGTGCTTTGGTGAAGAGGTTCCCGTGATTAAGGGCAAATATATATATATATATATAAAACCAAAACAGTTGTCTCCATTTCACCCGGTGCATCTCCAAAATATCCTTTGCAAGTTTGCATGTAAAGCACATGTCTAATAGTGTATTTATCTAAGAGTTTAGGTGGTGGTGGGCAAAGGGGGCTGCTAATAATTTGATCTAAAAAAGGGGAGTGGCCCTGCAAATAAAACCATTGTTTGGAACCACTGCTCTCCCCAAACAGACTTGTTCCGTGTGTTGAAATTGATTCTACAGCTGTCTTCGTGCAAGATTGCAATCCTATTTCTGATCATCCACAGCAGGATCCAGTGTCCTCTGCATTAATAACCGTGGCCCCACAGTCGATACCCTCAAACTGTAGACTCGACGGGCCCCCGGCTCTAGCTCGATACCTTTGGGAGGACATTGATCCTGGCTATAGTCAGCCTCTGAGATGTCTCATATCTCATCCCGAGAGATGATGGTGTTTAATAGTCTAATGCGGGGCCGTGTTCTGATGAACTGCAGAGGTGATGTGTTCATAGCTCGGCCTATCGACCTCGGTCGCTCGCATGAAATTACTATATTCATTCATGCGTTCCATTCATTTATTTTATAGGGCTACAGTTTTGGTTCTGAATCAATAAAATAAGCAAAAAGCAGAGGAACAAAATACATTTAAAAAGGCTTTTTTTTTTAAATTAATTGATAATACAGTAGACGCACATTGTCTGTGCCTGCAGCCTTTTGAGTTAAAAGATATAGTAAAATATCCTAAAATATGCACATATTCAAGGATTCAGTTGTCAGGAATCAGCTCCAAAGCTTCTCTTTTACTTGCATAAACCAACGACTACAGTACTAAACTTTTTAAACCAGATCTTCGGTAAAGTCCTTATAATGGCAATTGTTTAGGCATGCAAAATCCAAATGTTTCTCATTTTGCTGCTAATGGAGGGATTTTCAACATATTTGATGGGCCTAACTTTGACCTTAGCTTGTTTTATATTTGACTTTAGCTCATTAAATGCCTGAGTGACATGTATTACACATCCTGGTGTGGTGATGAGTCGGCCATCGTGTGACTGGGACAGGAAGGGACTCTTCTAAAATGGCCTGAAAGTAAATAAAGAAGCTACGTTCCAAGTCTTGTTTTTCTCCATCAAAGGCAACCTGATGTTTTATATTACATTTAACCCGTTCCAATCCCATTTTTTGATTAAGTTCATATGAAACAAATCAAATAAAAGGTAAATTTATGCTATTAAGCAGTAAAAAACTGTCATGATAGAATACATTTACCCACACTGATCTTCTAACGCCATGACTTTACTTTAGGGGGAATTAGGTCTGGATCCTTCAGAGTTTAAGAGTGTGAAAGGCACATAAATGACCTAAAATTAGGGATACCTCAAGTATTTAAACTCCTATATCATTAAAACCTACAATATACAGCGCTTGCATCTCCTGATCTGATGCATCCTTGACGCTTATTCAACCCTTCCTGCTCACAGTTCTCCTGTGCAACTAGTGTAAATATGAAGGAAGAGCGCCCACATTTAAAGGACCTTCAAGGTGCAGATTGGTGGCTGCATCAGAACAGAGGCTCACGCATGTTCAGACAAAACAATAAACATGCCTTTAAGCATACCCTATCTGACATATCACACCCTCTTGCACCCTACGCATGGTGCCGGTACAGCTGCATAGTGTGTGTGGCCATTGCCTGCAGCAGCACTCTTTTACAGCGAATGACTAATACCACCTATTCACCGGGTGAAAAAGCCCTCCCGCTCAAGCAGCACGGCCGTTTAGCTGGCAAACTAGCCTGATATTGATCTGAAAAAAGTGTGAAAGGAGGGAAACTGAATAGGTAGCGGTGGGGCTAATGACGGTGTAATGAAGGCAGCAGGGAAATAACCCCGGCACATTGTTCAGGCGTTCACACCGCAACCTTGATTATAGGGGAAAGATTTGAGGCTTGACAGGGAGAAGAGATGTCATTTGCCTCTCGCCAGATGGTGCAAATCTATCAGTCATTTGTAGTTAGACAGACAATGTGCTGCATTTCATCCCCAATAGCCTATAGAGAGTGCTAATCATATTGGCAGGTTTTTTTTTTTGTTGGCTGTAGAGGCACATAAAAAGGTTATCATGGAGGAGAAATGGGATTTGGCACAATGAATAACTACATGCAATATTGATTTGTTTGAGCAGCACATCACTCTCAGATTTCCTCTTCTAGGGCTAACGAACAGATTATTGATTTGGTGTCCGCTCATCAAAAGCCGGGACTGCCGCCAACAGCCTGCCACGGCCTGACGTCTGCTCCATCCTTTTGAACCTGCCATGACACCTGCAACTGCGGCGCCGTACCCTCTGCGCCTCACTGAACGCAAACATCTGGAGCTGTGAGACCTTGCGCCTCGGATGTGAGAAGGCCCTGGTTGGTGTCGACCGCTGGGAGGCGCTGTTGCGCTGCCAAAGTGTGAGCGTGAGCGCGTGTGGGTTTGAGACGCGACAGATTCTATCAAGAAGGTGTGAACATTGCCAATGATATGGCAGAAAGCAGAGACTCTGTCGGGGTCTGTCGTGAATCACAATGCAGATAAGGGCACCTCAATGCTCTCTTGTTTGCATGTTGCCTTCAATAACATCATGCCTTTGCATAAGCGCAAGCAGATAGGCACACCAAATCACCACCGCATTGCCTCTAGCTTGTTTTTCCTGTAAACTGACAGTTCTCTCTTCCACCCATGCACTCACACAAGGCAAACTGAGGAAACCCCTCCAGGATAACGGTGGACACACATTTCCAGCTCGCTTGTTTTACTTTCCCTTCCTTTTGCTGGAGGAAAAAAAAACAAACCAAAGCAGAAATTCATCCCATTTTTTTTCATTTCAAAGTTCAAATTTTGGAACCACCACCTCTACGCCCACTTGAAGCCTCTCGTAAAAAAAAAAAAAAAGAAAAAAGAAAAAAAAAGGAAACTCTAAATTCCCACACAATTGCAAGTCAAACAAATTGCCTCTGAAAGGGCCCCTGGCTCTGACACTCTGTCCCCCCCCCCCCCCCCCCCCGCCTCATAGTTTCAATAATGTATGAGCAAACAGCGGATAAGTCTGAGAAGTTCTACGATGCAACTGCAGCCTTTTTAATTGCGTTAAGCTCTTGGCCTGACTCTGTCGAAGTGTTCATTACAGCCAAATCGCAAATAATGAATGTTACGCAAAGAAAACATAATTTATTCAATGGTGAAATGGTTAAAAATTGAACAGGAGACCCTCAGATTTATTATTGCAGACTCCAGCCCTTTTAATGACTTTCTCGTAGAATTATTTGGAATGGCCTGACCTGCCCTCAATGAGTGCTCTGACCTTATGTAAAGTCTCATTTGATCATCTCAGGACAGTATACAGGAGGCATATTTAATATCCCTGGAGCTATGGGTAAATACACTCTGCTTGGCAGACCTATTGATTTTAGGATCTGTATACGAACTGTATCAGGCTGTGCTATTGCTAGATTCCATGGTTAAAAAAAAGGGGAAAACACACTTTTCCCATGTGATTACTTTATTAGCAATTTTCCTTGCATTTGAGGTACAGACTTGTTTTTTGTGTTTCTTTAGAGCAGTATTAAAGTAGAGATATGAGGCATTGTCTGTTAGTTCACGTGAAGATTTTAGACTTTTTAAAAATGTCATTCATTCATTGGATCACTTAGTTAACATTTATTAAAAAACAGTGTGGATGTTACCAGGAGCTGATTTACAACTAAGAAAAATAAACAGTTAAAAAATGCAGTTATAGTTTACGCTACATCAGACAAAGACATACAAATGCACGTAGGTTAAAGGGCCAAATTGTTTCTGGCCAAAATCAGATCTGCAGATCTGAGAACATGACCTTTTCCCTCTTCAAAACATGGTTTCATCTATAAAGGTTTATGAAAAATGCAAATGGTTTCTCTAATGAAGTGAGTCCGACTGGATTTGTGCATTTCTAATGTGAATATTTGATATGCCAACCTTTTTCAGCAGTTAAAGCAGAATAAACTCCATCTATTATTTACCCCTTTGTACCGTAGGTCGGTAGGATGCAGAGCTGGTGGAATGGGGGGGGGGGGGGGGGGGGGGGGGTGCAAACTCCCACAGACACCTCCCCCGGAGATTTGAAGTTCTTGCTCTGAGGCAACAAACCCATGAACTGCTGTGTTGCCCACAGAGGTTGTATCAGCGATGGGACGTCACTATTACTGTCACAGTAAACATTACAAACACAAAACATCCTTTGGCCCCGCCCTTCACCAGCTTAAAAGTAACTTGTGCAGAACCGCAATCCTGTCCTCTGATTGGTTGGAACAGTTTGTTGTGGTTTACAGCAGCAGGTAGGCTTATTACAGGTTGTCTATGTATTTTATGAACAGTAGGTGACTTACAGGGACCAGGATTTTTCCAGCGTCCTCTCATGCTAACGGTTTGTGAGGAAATATTTATAATTTTTATGAATATATTAATAATGGTCCATTTCTGTGGACGGCGCTGGGCTGCACATGAAAGGAGAAGATGATCAGTAAACTCAACTCTGGGGTATTTGGAAAAGGCTTGGAATGAAACTGTTACAGTTTCAGGTAAATGATCAACTGCTTACCGAATGCTGGAATATGATCATCAACATCCAACAGGGAGGAAAGCAGGAGCTCTCTGAAAGGCTCATATATCCTGCCTGGCTCTGAGACCCTCATGGGATTCCTGAAGAACAACTGCAGGGAAGCTGGTAGCAATTTCACCATGGAACTATGTGTGACAATTATGTGAAAATAAATGGACGGTTGTTATCGATGTCCCAGTGCTGCAGAGAAGAAAGGTGCTTTTCATATTCCAGACATTTGTCCCAGACTCTGGAAAACAACATTTTTTAACACCACCAAATTTAAAAACTGTTGATTTGTCTCTGCCAGTTTTGTTGCATAACCTTGATGGCTAAGCTAGCAGCAACCAAACAGTGGAACTCGTATAAAGGTATCTCAAAGGTATCTCAGTTTCAAAAGCCAGCTTCACTCACCCGACGAACAAAAGAAATGTCCACCCATTTTAGCCTTTTTAGCCGCTCAATGTTTCCGCCTTTAAGACAGGATTTTCCTCCCAACTGTTGCTTGATTGGGGATCAGGTTAAAGCTTGTCGAGGCGACTTTCATTGTTAAAGACGCAGAATTAATGCAAATGAATTAAAATGAATTGATTCCGATTTAGAGTCTTCCCTCTCTGATCAAATCAAGAATGTAATCACAGATTGTTGGCAACAAGATCTTCAAGATTCATGCCCTCCTAATATTAGCAGAAAATGGCATCATATGCAGGCAGTTAGGTGGGGGTTATGGAGCATTTGGAAACTGGTGACATGGTCAGAGGAGCGTGATAAGAGTTTTACAAATCTGTAATGGCTCACAAAACCTCTCGCTGTTTACGAGGAAGGCGCCTGTGAGGCATGTAAGTTCCTTTATTAAGAAGCACTTAAGCTGCACTTACTGGCTAAAGACGCAGCTTTGTTGTTTTGCTGGTTTATGAGATTTGTGATTGAAGAGCTGAGGATATGGTATAGGAAGTATGCAAATATGTTACTACCATATAATATGTCCTTATTAATAGTTCTGCTTTCTTTCTTTTTTTTATGAGTTATTTCCAATAGGACAATTTTCATATTTTGTTAAGATAGCCCTATTGGAAATAACTCATTATCTTCATTTAGCATGTCCTATAATCACAATTCTCTCCAGGTACTTTACAGAAAACCAGAATCTGACCCCAAAACAGGCAAGAGTCGCAAACAATATTTCTCCGTTAACAGGAAGAAGCCTCGAGCAGGACCAGGCAAATGTAGCTGTCAGAAATGTGAGACAGAAGGAGGTAGCGGCACACATGTAATGCACTGGTGATACTGAGGAACAAAAAGATTTATTAACCTTAAATGCAGTTTAATCTCACGTAAAACAGGTGATTTCACCTGAAGATGTCATAAAACTTGACAAGTAATCTTCCGCTGTCACCTCTTGTTGAAACAGGAGCAACAGAGGAGAGGAGGAATGACTACACGTGTCTATTATGGTCATAATAAAAATCCCCCACGAGGTTTTGTCCTCTCGTAAAGCCTCACCGAGGCTTTAAACTCCTACAAGAGTCCCTTTGCGCGGAGACACGATTCTGCTTAGGTCTTCTGTCCTATAGGCATAAAATCTGAAAGTTCGGTATTTGAGCGTACCGTAGTCGAACCCAAGGGTGGCTGGTCTGGCTCGTCTCCTATCAATTTTCCTTTTGCTCAGTTCTCTTTTCTCGCAGCCTCAATTTTAATTGCTTTGAAGCCAAGCACTCACCTCGGGGAGCTTGACAGGATGTTTTACGGAGCTTTGGGGAGACTGACTATTAATAAATAATACCTCTTTCTCTACTGTGGAATGGAGCGGGATGTGGCAGAGTGCAAGGAACACATTTTTGGTAACTTACACCAGTCTGTTAAAGGGTAAACGGGTAGCGAGCAACATGTAAAATCAAATAATGACATTTAAGAATACATGCAAGTCGCTTAGCACTGATTGGTTACCAGCTTGTGTCTTTGCATTAGAAATGTACATAATTATTAAAGCTGCACTCATCATTTGAAAAATCACAAATTACAGAGCACTACATGGGGCAGCCTGCTACATTTAATTTTGTATGAGAAAAATGTATGATCAAATTAGCTTCATCTTCCATAAAAGGAAAAATAAAAATGAAATCATGTTATCGCTGACCTGCTTTGTGCATTCCCATGACTTTTTAACAGGGCTGGGCTGCTGCGAGGCAAGACTTTACACTCAGCTTTTATAAGGTCTTAAAGATTTCATAGCCGCTTTGACCTTATAGCAGAAATAAACTCAGAGAAAACAACTGTTCCCAAATGCCCTTTAAGAAAAAAAATCCATACTTTTACTTAGATCTACTCAGAGGAGCAGACCTTTTCATCCTACGCCAAGCTTTTCTGTTTTGGTGTGAATTTTTCCATCAATAATGTAAGGAAAATATCTAAAAATGTTACTTGAAAAAATTACACGGTTGTTTATGCAGGTTAGACAAGTGCATGTGTGCTAATAAGACATGAAGACATTAGGTGGGTTTACAGAGGAATGTGCTACACCTTTGTTTGGACGCATAAAGGTTGACACGAAATACCTTTGTTAAAACGGCCATAACTCCAACAGGGAACCTTCTCCGCTGCAAATTTTCTATGATATTTGAAAGTGATACTGTGAGTAAATACAAACTAATTTGCCATTGAAGGCCAGTTTTCTAACTGACTGCGACGTCTACATTGACCTCATCAAACGCACATTTCCTTGTTTAACGCACACCCGAATTTGCTTCATTCAACCTGTAGGTAAATATCAACTCATTAACGGATTGAATCACAGCCAAACATCCATCCCATGTGACCATATCTGGCCATATCTTTTTTAAAGGAAAAATAGAATGCGAGGAAAATGCATTAATAGGGTTCACGTGCATTTTCCTAGCGAATGGAGACTTGCAAACTTGCACACATAAACAACCACAGGAGCAGAATAGATTGGACTGGTTAAAAATACTGGGAGTGGTATTGCATTTCCCTGTGGATGTTTGCATGTTCTTTGGCATCTTAAGCTAATTTCACCGGCCATATTATCCATACTATATGTATGTATCATGCAAACAGGACATATGGGAATTGCCCAGGGTGTCCCAGGGCATGTCTTTGAGACTCAAGCTGCAACTGCTATGTTAAACAGGAGTGAGTGGCAGTTAAAGTATTTTCAGTTTAACAGTTTTATGCTTTATACTCTCCAATGGGGTGAATTTGCATCATTATTTAGGACATGCTGGTATTACTGTAGTTCATATTAGCTAGACATGTTCTCCAGCTCTAGTCTGTCCCAGGCCAATGTGACTAATTAGATACTGTAATGGATCATGATGGAAAGTGGAGATATTGAAGTTTAAAAAGGAAAAAAGGGGGTTTATAAATAATAGAGGAATTGATCGCACCTTCATGGCGAGGTAGCGTAGCAATAGTATTCGCTAATGAGGAAGAATAACCATTAGTGACTGAGCTAAGAGATACGTGTCCAATTTCTCACACTGATTAACAAGGGCTTATGGATGCCGTGACACATTTGTCCTCCATATTTAGCAGCAACAAGGAGGGAGGGCAGGATTAGATTTGTACCACACTACTTGATTTTTGATTGCGGTTATATTATTATGCTAAAGCTGCCATTTGCCTAGCATTTAGCACCCATCAAGCAGCATATAATTCTTAAACATGCTTGTTAGATTCATTCCACCATGACCCTGTTGCACCCTGTTGACAGACCCGTAAAGCTTCTTGATGCTACATTTAAGGTAGGAGATTTCAGATTGCCAAGGAGTCTTGATTGGTGGAACATGCTTGCAGCCTTTATTTCATTTTGTAAAAGTCTGACTTTGAAATGGAGCAAAAGTAGAGAACAAGTGGAGAGATGATGAGGTTCAAGCTGTTTCGGGGCTCCTTGTGAAGGAAGAATTTTGGCAAAAATGCAAAACAACCATCTTTACTGAATAGCAGCCAAAAACCTGACGGAGATAAATGTAGGAGACATGTGGAAACATAAAAGTTGAAGAAACTTAAGCGAGATTATATGAAGCTGATGGATCACAACAGTCGCTGCGGCTCCGACGCCCATACCCCTCCCCCGTCAGTACGACTATAAAAGCGCCAAAAACTGCAGTGGAAATGCAGAAGCTTTTTGTTTCACAGGAGAATTAATTTGCTGTTAATGAAAATTCCTGGGAATTTAGGTGGATACAGGGCTAATATGTCAAAATACACAGTATCTTTATACTCATATTTTTGTTTATCCCGTTTTGTCTAATTCCCTCCAACCAATTGTAACATCAACATCTCAAACCTTAATTTCCCAAATTGACTATTTCCCCTGGTTCATTCCATTTTCATGTTCAAATTGCGTACATTGAGATTAAATATATACTTTAGTCAAAGTATATTTGTGCACAATCTGCAAACAACAGTAACGCACATAGAGTCCACATAGGGGAGAGACCCTGGAATGTAACACCGCATTGTTTCATTCCGAAGGCTATCTTCTGTGACAAGTCAGTGGCGTTACATCTCAGTAGCGTGTAGGAAGCTCGCAGCCAGGACGCTGTTTTTGCAGACGCTCGGATGCACCGTTCACCTTTGCCCTTTAATGCTACTGTGGCAGACCTCAGTGTTGTGCATTTAATGAACTCACACATCTACACATTGTTGAGTTTTAATGTGTTGGAGTGGGGTGGATAAATTGTCTTCTGTCTGCCATTATCCGCCCCTCTTCCTCCTGGTTTATTACTGTTTAAGTTTCCAGCTTTAATGCGGTCAAATTACTACTTATTTTCGGCCGTTCGATATGCTGCATTATTTTGTGTTGGAGGCCGTGCGAATTTATGTCTCCTGTCCCGCCGAGCCAACACTTTCAGTCGGAGCTTCCCGAGTTAATGAGATTGATGCGTAAGGTGCGGCCCACACACACACACACACACACACACACACACACACACACACACACACACACTCAAACCTTCTGGAAATCGTTGGGCCGTTGTTAGCATTTATATGGCCTTTTCTTGATTATGCTAAAAGGAAACCTCCAAAAAAGAAAGAGAAAAAAAATGGAAAAGGTGTTATTCGCAGAGGGTGGTAGTCATGAAACAGCATTCGGAACAAATGGCTTGGGTTTTATCGTGGAATTTGTAGTGTTTAAATGTCCCTTCAGACCCATCGAAGCTAATTGCAGGATTTATGTTGTGTTTATTGATGAGGAAGTGTTTTATGTTGCGAAACAGTCAAGACAAACTACACTGCCATTTCGAATATAGCATTTAGCCATGGATTCTACTCATAGACTAGGAGGAAGAATGATGAGACAAAATTTAAAGCACAGGTAGACTTCAGAACCTCACGTCCTGTCTAACAAACGATATTAAATCCCTTGACATAATCTAGATGAAAAGGAAATAAATAGCAAAGGAATTAAAGAAAATTAAAAGAAGGAAAAAAATAAAGAAAAAATTTGGCGAGTGAAGGGAACATAAAAGGAACCTGGTATCAGGGCTAATCTTTTGATTGAAGCAAATTTCTCGCAGTAGCTAAATCAAAAGTTCTATTTTAATCATCTTTCTTTCGTACAGATGAGGTTTTAATTTCCACAGTGATGTGGATTACCTCAATTCAAAGCTCCCTGTCTGGAATTAAATGATCTCTATTTTTACTCCCTCACTGTGTCCTCATCTCTCACTTTTCCCTTTCTTCTTGCTGCAAGAAAAAAACAAGGTTGGTCTCTTAGACCTTTTTTTTTTTTAACAGTAAACATGAAATCTTACACGTTTTCCACTACAACATTAGCTTCTCGAATGGAAAAAGGTCAATTCTCTGATCATTGAAGCACGTGTTTTATTATTCTTTCGCACTGGTGCACTTTCATCATTCGGGCACAATTTTCCAATCCCTTGGAGGATTGTCTTACTTTTAAGCAAAATCATCCGTTAAAAGGATGGGGAAAGGCTCAAGTCTCGCAGGACTGTGGGACAGGTAGGGACTGGGAAGGTGGTCGTGGCTGAAAAGCAATTAACATTAATAAATAGAGTCAGGAAAGCTATCCACTGGGGTCAGGCAGGCAGAGAATGTCACCTCCTTCCTATGCCCACTTCCTTCATTAAACCCTCCCATTAGGCCTGGACACACTGAAATACATATTTGCATACAAATGCAATGATTAACCCTCTAAGTGCATTAGCTCGGGTCGCTTCTCAGAGCTCTGCTGCTAATATCTCACTCACCATTTGTGTACGTGTGCTTGAAATGAGGTAGAATAATGATCTTGTATTGACTTTGTCAAACTGACTCCTACTGCTCTCCTCTGGCTGGTTTGTTTATGGGTTTTCAGAGGCGTTCTTCCTTGCTCATGAGAAATAACTCACAGTCCAAATTCATCATTGCGCCACTGTGCTCGGTTTAATTTGAGGAATGAATTTCCCTCCCGTCTGATGTAAAACAATAAAAACGTTATGCACTATACTGAATTGATCCCAACATTAGAAAGGCCATCATGTCCTACTACATAGGACATGGGTTGGGTATGAATTTCAGGCATTCTGATGTCAACTTACACCATTTATCTCCAAAAACAAGGGTGTAATAAAGCATTGTCAGCATACAATTTTGCCTAAAACCATTTTCAGCCATGGCGTCCAATGACTGCATATTTCATACATACCAGAATACTACATACTTTTGTCACCAACTAGTGGTCAAATTGAAAACAATAGCAAGTTAGGATCAGACTACTCAAGAAGTTGCTTGACTTTCAAAGCAGGCAACATCAATACTCTTTGAGAATGAAATAATGATACTTTTTAATGTCAGGGAACTTGACTGATTATTCTCAAAAGGTTTTATTTATATTCGTCTTGCGACATCATTTTTAACCACAGGGAGGGAGGGCTCCTCCTTGGGACCAGATGTTTTTTAAAGAAAACATTCCATTTTTGCACTAATGTTGCCCATTTGCATCATCTCTGAATTTTATGTGTACTGTAGGTGCAAAATTAAAATAAACAACCTTCACCTTCACAACCTTCATTTAACATCCACAACTGTTGTACGTTCAAGGGTGCCTTTGGCTTGAGTTGCATGAGGTTGAGTTGCATTAATGTTGGTATTCTCAGATACGATCAAATATTAAAATCAAAAGTGGATTAAAAGTGGATAAAAAGGGTCACTTCATCTATTTTCAGATGTATGACAAAATTGTGGTAGAATTCATTAAAAAACTCTCACAGTATGATGATTTGTGAGGTGGATTTGAGGTTGAAAACTGTAGCTTGTTCGGGTTCCCTTAAAATAATCGCACGTGCAAATGACATTGAGTTAGAGTGTCCGTCCTTCCTCGTGCCTCCATAACTCCCATGACTGTCTCAGTCCTCCTCCTCCGTCCCCCTTCCTCTGTCCATTTGCAGCGCACACAGCCGACAGCCAAGCTAATTAAATGCTTCTAAGTGAGTCGCCTTGCCTCGCCTGCCATTCCAGCCTCAGCGGAAAGGTCATCCTACTCACAGGCAAGCGGTGGACATTTCTCATGACTGTTTTTCCCTTTTGAGAAATTTAGCAGATTGTTAATTATCAGATTACAAGTTTGCCTTTTTAAAGGCCAACGTGCCGCCCCGAGTCCCCTGGCTGGGGAGGGAGGATTGGAGAGAGATGAGGAAGAGTAAGGAGGAGGTATAAATGAGGATGGCTGAGGGGGGCCCGGCGTTTCTCTCCCTTAATTCTGGCGCTGAGTCAGGGCTGTGATTCGTGATCAGACATAGGGAGAATTTGAGATAAGCTGAGGATAGATACTCTCTCTCCCCCTTTTCTTTTCCTCTGTCTGTCTACTACCATCAGCCCCTGGCAACTCTACTCCTGTATCTCTATTTCACTCCATCCAGATCTGGAAGCTTAAAGAACCGAAACAGAGGTGGGAAAAATGCACCCCTCAAATTCGGAGATGTCTGCATTTAGACCGAAAGCGAATGCAAAAAAAAAAAAAAAAAAATCACCCGAGAACACTCCATCACCTCCTCCTGACTCCCAGAAATCCCTCCTGCCGCGTTGCAAGACATGCAGACCCCAAATGAAGTCTTCCGACTCGCTGAGAAACACTGAAATTTCTGCAACAATGCTATTATAATGATCTATGGGCATTCTGGGAGAAATGTCTGTGTTTATAGTGCTCTTTAATGCCCTGCTTTACTTTAAAATCCCCCCTTTTTTACACTGAAAACTACACCAGATTATCACCATCTGTCTTGCTATATATTTTACATGCAAATGGGCCATAAGACACCTAAAGCTTCCACTCAGATTCTTCTAATGCCTAACTCTAACACTTCTTATTTTATTATTATCATTATTTTTTAACCAAATCCCTCAGTGCCCTCAGGTTCTCGGTGTTTTGCGACAGTCAATCTTTTAATTGATGCGGTATGTTAATGAGCCAATAATTGAGCCGTGAATCAGCTGTGGAAATGGGCAGCGGTGAGTTACTGACGAAAGTTTCACACCCCTGGGCAATGAAAAATAAGAAAGAATAACAGCTCCTGGAGTTTTGCTGCAAAATTTACCCTGGTGAAAAATTCAAGTGGGATATTTTGGTTTCAGCATTAAAAAGACTTTTGTTGTACCGTTGTATAATATGCGACACCCTCCCGCAACAGCTTCTGTTTTTTTCAGATTTATCTAATCTTTTATTGTGGCCTTGTGTTAACGCGTGTTAACGCGTGTTAACGTGTTAAGGCTCAAAAGAGTCAGTAAGTTTTATAGATAACATGTTTTATTCACCCTATAAAACAAATATGGAGTCCAGATTACAAAAGTAAAAAAAAAAAAAGTGATGAAATCAACTTCCAAAACCTCAGTGGAGCCTGTATCCTTGGCAAAATTAATCCCTTTCTTACACACATACTTCAGATTGGACCCGAAAGCAGACAAACAACAGGTGACGGAGTTTAAACTCGACTTTAACATGACAAAGAAACAGAATAATGCAATAGAGTGGTGAAAGGTGAGGTGCGTGAAGGGCAGGTTGTTTTTCCAAATGAGGGGCACCTGGTGACATAGAAAGGGGAGTGAGAAAATTACTTCCAGGTATCAGTCGCCAAAAAACACTACTGAACCACATTCACCACTAAGCAGCCAAAACGCCGCTGGTGAAAAGCAGGCAGCTGCTGATTAAGACTGTTGATTGGTAACCAGCTGCAGGTGCAAGTGTAAACAGCAAACGCGACACAAAAGTGATTCCACTACGCCCCCTAGAGAGAGAAACCAAGACAACAAAACAAACAAGCAGCACAAAACACACTGGCCAAAATCTGTGGGATTTTTTCGAAATCCACTCAGCAGGTGAGTCAGTTAATCAGAGGGAGACCTACTAAGGTGTTGGAGTGGCTGGCCATAAGCGAGGCATCACCGATGTACAGGAGTCCGAGTATTACCTTTGTTTGCCATAAAGTGTTATTTCAAGCCACATGCTTCGGGGAAACTGCAAACTACTTCATGTCGGTTGATTTTCCCATCTTGGTTTTTTGTGCACTAAAATTTCCATCGGGAAAGCCAACATATGTTGCTCAGAGTGGTCCATCTTGAGAGATGGTTCTACTTCTGGTATATTGTTATACTGGATTCCATATACCTCTATATACGCACTTCGGAAGTGGGAACTGGGAATGACGTCACTAATTCCATAAAATTGTATAAAAGCTATTCTTAGACTTGTTAGACCGGGCCCTCACAAGTGTGAGAATAGCCTTTTTAGTTAGCACATAGTTAGCAGATATTTATGTTGAGAGATACGATATATACAACTGATTTATTGGGACAAATTATAACAGGAGCTCCAGTGTTCACACATGGGGCAGCCAGCTTTGAAAGTCAACTCGGGTTGGGAGGATCCTCCATTTTTACGAGTTACTTTCAAGTTGGAAATTTTGACTTCTGAGTACAAGTGGAAAGTCACCATGCAAATAAATTAATCTGGATTAACGTGTTAAATTTGACAGCTGTAAAATATACCTCATTGTTTTAGATCAGTACTAATTAATGCTATTTGAATAACATAATATCGTAATGCAGTGTTCTGGTTTACATCTTTGAGCATTTTTGCCCATTTCCTGTCTTCTGACCTTCACCTTGCGGCGACTTGTAACTAATGTTCATCAGATGTTGTTTGTGCGTCTGCCCGAGGTGGCCACCGCTAAGAAAATAAATGGAATGAGAACAGCAAACGGATGAATGAGGAGATGGATGTTCCCTTCTCGGAGACACAGAGGCCTAATTTGAGCTAATAAAGGATCACATCAAGCGTGACCCCCTTGCTGAGAATGAAGGGTCGAGGGAGCTTGTGCAATCTCCAGTCAATTGGTCACAAGCCTAAAGATTTCACCGGCTTTCTGTCTACGCGCAGAAAGACGATGGCATGAGCGACAATCAGAAAACAAGAGGCTGAATAGAGAGGAGGATGCTAAGTGACAGCTGATGTTTCAAAACAGGAAAGGTCGCAATTACCATGCGCCCTATTGGCACTATGTCTCATCACCTCACCGCTAATCTGAAAGGGAGCCACTCAAGAATGAGCTGTTGTTTTTTTTATATCTGCAATCAATGGCCGGCCACTACCAAGGTGAGCTAATGAGAGGCAGCGTTGCAGCATATGAGCAGAATTAGTCCTCAACCTTCTCGCCAATCCTCCTCTCTCTTCGGAGTTTTCCCCTGAACCGTGGGGGAGAGGGGGAGGGGGGGGGTTATGGGTAATCGCCAGAGCCCTCCCAGCGCCAGCTGCGATCTGATTTGTGGCAGAGGGGCAGCCAATTACAACCATTGCATCACTTTGTGCACGACGGCTCCTGCCTGCAGGGGGAGAGAGGGAGAAAGAATGAGAGGAGAGGGCGCAAACGGCGAAAAGGCGCGTGACAAATAGATGGAGAATATTCAGGAGCAAGAGAGTCAAGAGAAGGGGGGCACAGATACTGTGATGTGATTATGTAAAAGCAATAACAGATGAAATGCTATAACAATAAAAGCAAGGAAAGCCAAGGAAGTGCACGATGTCATAAAAAAACATGGAAAAGCAAGAAAAAACACCGAAAAATTTACTGATGCGTAACTTTCAGTGATTCAAAAAGCAAAAAACAACAAACAAACCCAACTGCCTCACACTCAGATCTTTGCATTAATTAAGATATAGATTAACCCTAACCCTAATAAAGATTAACACACAATTCGCAATTAGTTTATGGATTTGCGATCAAAGACAATAATAAGTGACTGTTCCCAAACTTTTCCATGCGAAGGCCCCATTCAGCATGAGTAGCAAGCCAGGGAACCCCATTCAAATGTGAAGAATGTATTTTCTCACTTTTACTCATTATTCAATATTTTTGCTGCTTGCTGTTATGTGTTTTTTAAATCATTTGAAGAAATCAATTCTATTTGACCTGCCTACTACCTAGTTTTAAATCACATTTTATGATGCTTACAAGTTATTTTTGCACATTTTTTCTCATCTTCCCTTTCATTTTCTGAGCACCCCCCTGGGTAGCACCCCCACTTTGGTTAGAAAACCATTTCTTTGCAGAGTTCTATGCGTTGCTACCTTGATAAGGATGCAAAAATGATTGTAGCTTTAAAAGCCAAAGGAATTATTTCTGGAGTGACCAAAGATCACAAGGATCTTGTATGATTGTGCAGTTTTACATAGCTACTTGTTTTGTTGACATCATTTCAACCTGGTTATCTATGGATAATAAAGAGTAAAATCAATGTTACACAGCTCCGCCATGGAAAACCGTGGACTTTTCCCTCTCTGTAAAATATTTCTACCACTGGATTCAGAGTGTTGACATCGGGCACAGCAGCCTGATTGGTTCAACCTCAAATTTGAAAATAAGAGGTAGCGCTGAGAGAGGTGAAATTTCCAATCATTAGCTCCATTTTCTTTTTCTACTTCCTTCATTAGCAGCTCTGCAGACTTTCTAATAAGTTAATTGAGGGCTTCTTACGGCACTTTGTAGGTGACATTGAGCACAAGATTGGCCACACTTCATGGATAATATCTAATGGCCCCTCCTGCTCCACGTGGTGGCTTCTTCTGGACTCACCAGCACTCACACATGCATAGTTTCTGCTGTGAGCAAGGAGTGAGCAGTCATTACAGAAAGTCTGCCACTAGGGGTGACGCTTTGCATGCACGTGTCACCTTCCATCTCACGAGCCGAGCGGCGTTTGAGTACGAAACAGGCTATTTCTGAGACGAAACTGGTGTAAATGCATTTGTGTTAGGCGCATCCGTGGGTGCACAGGGGTTGACAGCGTGCGTGCGGAGAGCCAGCGAAAGAGTCAAGCAGGCAGGCAGCGGTTGCGATGGGACTTCCCATCGGTGCCAAGGTTTCCTGCCTCCTTTCTCCTCTTTCACTTGCTCTTTTCATCCCCCGGAGGCCTTGTGCAGACAGACCATCCACATCCCCATGTACACACTTGCACATATAGACTTTCTGCTACAACGAGCAACAGAAAACGCCCACCACCAGGCCACAGATGGTTCTATGGGTGTCAGAAGAAGTATGCTGTGCAGTGAAATATTGAAAGGGATGTCTAGTATGGTAATTTTTCTTGAGTCTCTCTCTTCCTCCCGGTGTATCTGTGTGTCTGTCTGTACCCGTGTGATTTCTGGATATCTGCGAAGACAGCTTGATTAGCTGGCTGTCCAATGTCAGAAATTTCCCCACAACAGATCAACCTTGAACAACCTTTCCATCTCCTTAACTCCAAAAGCTCTTATCTCATTCACTCTTTTATTGCAGACAGAGCAGAGATGCTGTAGAATCAGATTTTAAAGTTATGTTTTTATCTGTATGTTGGTCATAAGTAGATTCTATATTTAAACATCTACAAGTGCAAGAATATTCCTCTAAAGAAAGGAGAACATTTTCATTAATTCATATGACTGTTATATGGAAGAATATAATCTTAAAACACCTCATAACTTCACAATTGCAACTTTCCAATATATACTCATCAATAAAAATGTAGTTATCGTAGAGCGAAGCTTTACATCACTTAAGGTCTAGGGTGACTAAGAATGAGTAGAGAGAAGAACAGCAACGACGGTGATTGATCAGCTTGGTCATGGGAAAATTGCTTGCTTGTGTGAAAACGCATCACACCAGCAGCACAACGGTTCCACTCAGCAGCGCTGCTATTTTCCTGCAAAAGAAGCAGAATAAAATAGTCGTTACGCAGGATTGCCGTTCTGTCTTCGATCAAAACATGCTTACACAATGCTTATTGTGTTGTTAAGTTGTGATATTGTGCTATAACCAGGGGTGTTAACCTCATCTCACATACAGCATAAAGCACAACTGGGTCTCAAGTGGGCTGGGCTTCTAAAATAATATCATAAAATAATAAAATCATAATATTCCATAAATAATGACAACAAATGTATTGCACAGATTTTGTGTATAACAGGTATATAATTTACACAATTCCATTTCTATAGCAATTTTTGTCCAGTACTATTAATTGTGTATATAAAAAAAAAACAGTTAACTTTTCATATTTGGTATTCATCCAGATTGGACCATCAGGTGGGCCGGTTCCAGCTCGTGGCTCTTAGGTTTGATGCCCCCGGCCTGAAGAGGTCCTCTTTGTTTGCAAATATTACCACAGCTTTAGCACAGGCTAGCACAAGATTAGCTGCTGCAGCTCAGTTCAAGTTTCCTGGGAAGTAGCAACCAGCATCAAAAAGGAAGGGGCGATTATGTGGACTACATGCAGTGAGTATTTTTGAAAGTTTTGCATTAATCACATTTGATCTTAAGCTGCATAAAGAGATGGTCCAAGTGCATGCAGAGAACAGGTGTCTGGCTCTTCAGGACTGTTTATACTACGATCTAGAGAATTTATGAGTATTGGTAAAGGCCCGGTTATAAGGTACAGAAATGGCTAATGGCAGCCCTGCACGGCAACAGCACGAAAAAAAAAAAAAGAGTTAAATTTGACAGCATGATCGATCTGCTTACAAGTGGTGGAGTGTGGGCAGTTCCTGAAAATGGCTTCCCTACTGGGTCTACCTTCGGGTCAGAATATCTCCCTGTTAAGTCAACCAAAGTGCAGTCAGTCTTTTAGATTTTCACGGGTAGGCGTTTTTTTTTTCTGCTTTGTCGACATTTTTATCCTTTGTTTAAGGCCTAGTAATGCAATTTGTTAAATCACAGCCACAATTTAGCAGTTTCTCTTTTACAGGGATAGCAATTGGAGTTAAAATGCTAATATTATAATCAGGCCATTTTTGGCACTGATTTCACCAAGCGCAGACCCAATTTGTATGAATATGCTGAACGCTGAGACACGAATCAATCTTGTTAAATCCCAAATGAGACGCTTTTAAACAAGATAATCGCAAAATGACGTCTGTAGCAAAGGAGTGAGCTATGTTGCAGAGGATCTTTAAGATGAAGGGCGACTGTAGATAAAACTATGCATACGACGAGGTTCAGTGACTCTCTGATGTCTCCTGTGAGGCCAATCTCTGCCGGTCTGACACGTTGGACGTGTAGCTAAAGAACAAAAAAATTGAAAGCCAGATTGGTTGGAATGGTGTGCACCGTGGGGGCATTGGGTGAGCCAGCATGGCTGGCTAACGAGGGAATGACAAGTGAGCACCGTGGACCTTATAGGGACGAGGACAGGCATGCTGCTTGCTATTCCAGGTGTCATCTTTTCCACTTGCCGCTGATTAGTGCCTGAACATATTTCCTGGGGTGGAAATGAAAAATTGATCTACTTTCTCTCTCTTCATTCTAATCCTCACCCCCCACACCTCTTTTCACTTTACTCTGCTGCTTTTTTAGATAATGGAAAGATCACTTCTGACATAATTTCAGATACAACTGGTCAAGGCAAAGCTGCATTCGAGAGATTTCACATATGACATAAGCTCTTGCCTCCTGTGTCCTGAAATGAAGGAACTCAGTGGCTTTTTTGCATCATCTTATGATGGTATTCATTCTGCGTGAAAGCCTGTTTGTTATGAGCTGCAGGGTGTAAATTACTGTGAAAAGCTTAGTATCTGTTCAGTGGTGTCAACATTATCAACTTATTTCCCTTTATTTTAAGATAGTGTAGAAATGTAATTATTAAATAAACTGCAAACCTTTATAACATGTTGTTTCACGCCAAACATTAGCCATAGTATTTAGACTTGGCGCCTTTTATATTTAGATATTTTTAGATTTATATCTCCAGCCCCCTGCAACTCTGTTGGGATAAAGCAGTAGTTGATTGATGGATAGATGGATGTTGTGTAGTCATATGAAATATCTGTACAAAGTTGTTGATAGAAAACTAAACATTTTATTTGCAGTCATATACTGAGCCTATTGCGCGTCATCTTTTAATTGTAAATTTGAAACATTACTGATAAGAAGCCTTCAATCTGTCTAAATTGTAACTTCATACATTGAAACTTGTTGTGTATCTTTAATGTTCACAATGTAATTACTGATTAGTAGTTAGGTACTTGTTAATTCTTAATAAAAGTCAGAACGATTGATTTTTTCCGACCATGCTTGGTGGTCAAATAAGGAGTGCAAATGTGTATATACCTTAGAAGTTACGTTGTGATCTGATTCAGCATTACCGCTTCCATTTATAACCATATTAACTAAGTTCACCAGCTATAACTTCCTTATTACTGCTTATGCAAATAACATAAAGTTGTCCATTAATAATTATATGATTTAGATTAAAGTACACATATACACCATGAATGAGCTGTGTACTCACAACATATTGATGCATTTCTGTTCATTACAAAGCATTTGTTGTGACCTTTTTCTCCATGGTCGTTCATGTTGCGGATCTAAAGTGTTGAGAGCAGCAATAATATTAAAAATGAATCCAAAACCATACTTGAATCTTCATGAACGAGGGGGTTTCCAGCCCAAAACAACAGCACAGTTATCTAATATCTGAGTATGAAACAATTCAACAGTCCACAACAGAAAAACAAACTTGTTTTTAAGGTCTGGTGCGCTGAGTCTTTGGCAGGCAAATAGATTTGCACGGTGGTAAAACAATGGAGAGACATTTCGTTTCTGAAATACAGACCCAAAGCAGCACGGACAGGGGACCTAAAATGGAGCCTGGAGGGCCCCTACATGAAAGGGTCAAAGACAGGGAAAAGCCACCAATGCCAACTGAAAAGGTCTCATCTGGGTAAAAGAATTTGAAGCTTTTGAGGGCTGTGCTCTTAATACCAGCACTCAGTCAGGTCTGGATAATAAAAAAATAGTCTAGTATCAAAGTTCTATAAGAGGAATCTCAGAAAATCAAAAAAACCTTTTAAAAGGACGCTTTCAGTGTTGTGGCAGTTCTAAAATCACGATTAAGGGTTCTTAAAATTTAGGTTTAGAGGTCTAAATCTGTTAATTAGTAAATGGATAAACTCAATGACTTTTCTCACTCTTTAAGTATTGTTTTGAACACTTTGAAATGTTAATTTTTCTGCTCTGGGTTTTTAGTGAATGCAGAGTAAGTGCAGCATTATTTTCTGTCAGTTGGTATCATGAATAATATCTACTCCACCTGAGACCTCTGGGTGGCATTAAAAGCGGGGCCGTGCATGTAAACCCTACCCCTCGTCCCCTTGGCTCCCGCCCCCCAGTTTCCTCGGTGTTCTCTGAAGAGCACTGCTTTTCAATGTGACGGCCTCAGCTGTGTGGGCTCCGAGTGGTTGTGACAAGCCGGGATAGCAGCCGTTCCTTGCTGTCGGGGAGCATTAACTCTCTCTCTTTGGGATGACTGGGGATGCCTTGTGGTTTCCTTACCTGCCTCTGGTTGGATCTGTAATGGACTATGTAACAAAGGTTTATGCCTATAAACTATTATTTTAAAATATGTGACATTTAAATCAATGATTTATTTAATGTGCACTGACTGTTCCGCTGAACTGCATACATGGCAACTTAAACAGAAGTCATACTTGACAGCACATATAAATAATACAGTATAATACAAATAATACTTTTCAGTGTATTTCTATTTCTGAAAGTACAAGGCAAGTACACTATGCTGGTAGCAGTATGGCATAAATCCAGGGGCGGCAAGCTAATACTGTCTTTCACTTCAAAATTAGCAAGAGCATGTGGGTCAACCAGATAATACAGTCACTAAATAAATAAAAAAAGAAATGAGTAATAAACTGTTATGGTTTTTGTTTTAACATCAGAGGACAAACTAGTATATTGTGTATCTCTTTATAGACCTAGTGTCTCACTGTGCAAATAAAATAATTGTAGTTGACATATTTCTATGAACTTAATGAGGCTACAAAATATCATACAGTACATACAATTAACATTTGATGTTGCCATCGAGTAGTGAAAAGTTAAACAGGAAAAATCCAATTACACAATACACAGTAACATTGTAAAGTATCTGACTTTGGTAATGGCACCCATGGAATTTGCATTGTCCACCTCCCTACCCTAACCATTCAAACTACCCCCTAACCCTAACATAAACCCAAGTCTAACCTCAACCTTGAAACCATGTCTTAGCCCCAAAAGTCCTTTGTAAGCTCCATCCAAAAGTCAGAACTTAATCTATGCTACACTCAGTCCATAACTTCAATTTCAACTTTCATGCACCATAAATAGCCATCAAGTAGGCATTGTAGCCACTGAGGAAAAGAGAGGTTTTGCATTGAAAAGGACCAACCCAGAACAGATGGGATGCTTTGCTCCGCTGATAAAGCCCAAGGGCTGAGACCCGAATATCACGAGAGTCATTCTCGCCGGGATTCGGTAAGGTGTCGACTGGCTCGGCTCCAAACATCCAATTACTCAGCATTACGGAAAGTCTCTCTTCTTCCTCTGCCTGACTTTATTTGAAAAAAAAGGGGGAAAAAATCAAACAGGCTGAAGAGGAAATGTGCCTTTATTTCCAGAGGCAGCAGAGAGCCAACACTGAATGTCATTTTAATGAGTTTTCCCAATGAGGCACCACCTGTTTTATCCAGATAATTGGATGATTGGCCACCCTCAAATGACCCGTACTTGGCGATCTTTTTCCTCTCTTCCTTGACATGTGCAAAGCACTGCTGAGGGAAGTGCTGTAGTGATTGGATACATAAAGTCGTTAAAAAGAGTTATAAACAATTGATAAACATTGTCTAGATGTGGTATTCTAAGGTCTACTGCACATGGGTCATCTCAAATTTATTTTAAACATGTTATGAAAATCATCTTTTTCAAAAATCTTAGTCAGCAACGCATCTTGCATTGTTGTGGTTAACGATCAATAAAAATAACAGGGTGATATACTATACTTTTAGGGTATAAATTCCAGCTGAAAGAGCATCATATCATACAAGCACATGAGATTGAGAGATGAGCAGTCAGGCCCCAGATTATTTCCCATTTACCAAGAATTAAATAAATTTAAATTCTAAACGTAGAAGCAACTGCTATCTATAAATAGGAGATAAAATAAATAAATTCAAGTAAAATCGCAGCATAAGTTTGTGCAAGAAACAACCATAGGGCAGGGTACTTCCTGATGCAGGCTGCCCACGTTCTGCATTTGGAGGTGTAATTTCACTAAGTATTGATTCTAATCTACTATATTCTACTCACTTCTAGGAGCCGGTACTGGTTTTGGGGAGTGTTCTTCAAAAATAGTAACCCTTGCAAAACTATCATGGTGTACACTCTCTCTCACTCTTTTAAGTTGCCCCAATGCAGGGTTCCCATCACTGCAAACATGTAAACAACTCGATCATCTTCGATAAATGCTTTTTATTTGTGCTGTATGGGCTTTTTTTTACCAGCATCTTAGCAGAAAATATAGAAATTGTGGCATTTAAAAAAAAAAAAACTCAGTCAAAACCCAGACACATCACAATGTGCAGAATCCATACTGTACCAAGACTTCACTGAAAATACATTCACAACTTAAGTATGAGTCACAGAACAAAACTGAAACACACAAAACCAACTTTCTGAGCAAAACTAGGATTCCTTTAGTTCATCAAATGTTGCTGGTAACCTGAATTTACGTGTTTCAGTAACAAAGCAATCAAAATACAACCGGAGGACGGAGTTCCCACTGGTGGCTCACTGGACAACTCATTGTCTGTATACAGGAAACAACAATGGAATTTTCTACATATACTTGTTTGTTCATTGTCAGCTTATCGTGAAAGTACTGAAAAAGTGCTGAAAGTACCAAAACGCTCCCAACCTTTGTCTAGATTTCAACAACTCTGTATAATGGCATAAATGTCCGTTGCCATAGAGTTGCTGACTCCAAAAGTCCTTTATGCAGCCTTTATCACCCTATAAAGAACATTTGTATCTGCAGCCGTTGCAGCTCCCATGCCACACAGTGATGCAAGAGAACAAGACACTCTGCACCACACATATGTAAAATGAAGTGAAGACTAATCTACAAAGCTACCAGAGGTTGTTCTCTCTGCACCAAACTTCCAGGTCCTGCTGTAGCCAGACTCATCGCTGTTACTGATGCATCCGACCATTGCTGGGTCAGCTGCAAACTTCACAGTATGACAGCCAGGGTATTTTGCTGAGCAGTCATATGTGGGAAAGGTGAACAGAAACGGGCTAAGCACACAGCCCTGGGGGAAGTCAGTGCCGAGGGTGATGGAGGAGGAGGAAATGTTATGGATCCTTATAGACTTCAGCCTATTTGACAGGAAACCCATGACCCAGTTGCAGAGTGATGATTATGTATGTCTATATGTGAGGTTTATAAACCACAGTCTGTTTTATGATTATGTTCAAAGCTGGCGTGAAGTCTACAAAGAGCATACGGGTGGGTCAACCAGATCCGAGGTGATGCATATGCTGATGCTTGACCCTGTAATGAACCAGGGTCTAAATACTGTACTGCTGTTTTACTGTTCACATTGTCCTTAAATGCCAATAGCAGATGGGTTTAGACTTTTTTTCTCCAGTGTAAAATGGGCTAAACAGTGTGGAAAATGGTGAAGTCCTCCTTTAGCAAGAGAATAAGAGACAAATGTTTAGCTTGCTGGCCCAAGGCCTCCTTGGGATGGTTTCTGGCACTTTCTCAGGTTAAGATTTTTTTGGGGGAGGGGGGATTTTGGACCCTAGAAAGTTGATCTATGGGCTCTGCTAAGGCTTGACCCAACGGGTTTTCCTCCCACACAACAATACACTCACTAAATAAATAAAAAAGAAATGAGTAATAAACTGGTATGGTTTTTGTTTTAACATCAGAGGACAAACTACTTTATTGTGTATCTCTTTATAGACCTAGTCTCTTACTGTACAAATAAAATAATTGTAGTTGACACATTTCTATAAACAAAATATCATACAGTACATACAATTTGATGTTGCCATCGAGTAGTGGAACAGAAAAGTTAAACAAGAAAAATCCAATTACACAATACACGGTAACATTGTAAAGTATCTGACTTTGGTAATGGCACCCATGGAATTTGCATTGTCCACCTCCCTACCCTAACCATTCAAACTACCCCCTAACCCTAACATAAACCCAAGTCTAACCTCAACCTTGAAACCATGTCTTAGCCCCAAAAATCCTTTGTAAGCACCATCCAAAAGTCAGAACTTAATCTACGCTACGCACAGTCCACCTCTATTTTCCACAGTGGTGAGCAAGTGCTATAAAAGATGTACCTGACCTTTAGTTTTATAGACAATTTGCACCATTTGTTCTCTCTGCACCAAACTTCCAGGTCCTGCTGTAGCCAGACTCATCGCTGTTACTAATGCATCCGACCATTGCTGGGTCAGCAATCAGAACACAGGAGTGAGTCCTTACTATTCAGATAAGTGAGGGAAATATAAACCACATAGGAGCTGGCATTCTCTGTGGACCGGTTACTTCAGAAAGTGTACTGGTGTGGGTCCAAAGTGACATCAATGGTGGTTTTATTGGGAGTCATTACCATTCTTTCAGGGGTTGAGGGCTACCGGCTAATAGACATTGGGTCCTGTCACTGTAGGGCTCTTTGGAAACGGGATGATAGCAGTCCTAGAGAGGTGGAGATGGCTGTCTGGATGAGGGAGGAGCTGAAGATGTTCATCAATATCCCAGAGAGTTGGTCTGCACAATCCCTCAGCACATGCTGGAATGTTGTCTGGGCCAGCAGCTTTGCATGGAGGAATCCTTTGTTGGATCCTTCTTACTTTGGTGTCATGCTGAGGGGCTGGTCTCTGCATGGTGGGGTGAGCCTGGTGCCGGGGGGAGCATTGGCTCAAGAAGCCACTGACCTACTGCGTAGTGCATCACTATACTGATTATTTAAAAAATAACCTACATCATTAAATGGAATGAGAAGAGTTTCACACCACGATTAGCCGGGGTTTCTATTTGACCAAGACAAGGTATCAAGTTGCTACATTTGTTTGGGGCAATATTGCAGGAAACGAGTGTTAACCAGGAAGAAAAAAGCACAAGAAAAGAGAAAACCCAGGTTTTGATTGGCTAGGATGGAAAATCCCTTCCCTGGAGCTAGCTTCTTTAACACAAAAACCAACAAACCAACAAAGTGCCTCCTCACTATGTTTGTGTACGAGACATTTTCCACCCTTTCCAGCTTTTCTATTTTAGACTTGTTTTGCTGTTGTTCCAATTCAGTTTGTCTCTTTGGGTTACCTCATCTGTTTGGTTTGCTTCATTGCTGAACGCTCAGAAGACAGTGGAGATGATTGTGGACTTCAGGAAAGTTACAGCCCCTTTGCCCCCCCTTGCCCTTATGGACTCCCCCGTCACCATCACGGACTCCTTCCGCTTCCTGGGCACCACCATCACCCGGGACCTTAAGTGGGAGCCAACCATCAGCTCCCTCATCAAGAAGGCCCAGCAAAGGATGTTCTTCCTACGGAAGCTGAGGAAGCTCAATCTGCCTCCCAGGATGTTGGCGCAGTTTTATACGGCCATCATCGAGTCCATCCTCACCTCCTCCATCACCGTGTGGTTTGCTGGTGCCACCGTCAGGGACAGACTGAGGCCGAGAAGGTGATCGGCTGCAGGCTCCCATCCATCCAGGACCTGTATATCTCCAGGACCCGGAGGCGTGCAGGTCGGATCACGGCCGACCCTTCCCACCCTGGTCACGGACTGTTTTCCCCCCTCCCCTCAGGCAGGAGACTACGGTCCATTCGGACCAGAACCTCCCGCTACACTAACAGCTTCTTCCCCTCTGCCATCAGGCTGCTGAACACCAAGTGACTCATCACTAAGCACCATGTACAGCAGCCAGCCGGACTCATAAACAATACACTACTCCTCATGGACCTGCACTATTTCTCACCACTCACTATTTATGTAAATACTGTATATAAGTCTTATTTTATTTTATTTATCTTATTCTAGTGTGGTGTTGATGTCTAATGTTATGTTGAATGTCGCAGCGGCACACCACGACAAATTCCTAGTTTGTGTAATACTGTGTATTACATGTACAATGGCAATAAACCTTCTTCTGATTCTGATTCTGATTCTGATTCTTCTTTCTTGGGGTAATTTCCTCTCTATGGGTCATTTTCTGCTGGTGGTGTGCTTTGGACTACCCATTGCTTTGCTTGGTGGTCCGTTTGCATTCACACACTGTCAGAGAACCACACCAGAGTTTACTTGCAAGTGAGACCGCAAATTCACACCAGATTTTGGATTATCGCTCACCCTGGATTATCTGAGGAAACAAACTGGTCTATTCAAAGCAGACCAAATATCTCGGGTGTGAAAATGCCCTTACATACAAATGGAAATATAGCTGAGTTTAATACCTGATAAAAGTTACGTTGTGTTGACATACATGTTATATTGACATACGTATGATACACAATGAAGTAATAATAATCTGTTTTGGAATAAACCTCCACAAAACTAAGAGAGAAACCAACACACCAACATTGATTTTGGTCAGATATCATATTGCTGCCATTATTGTTATTAGCAGCTAGGAGAGCTGATGATTCCACCATGTTTTGCCTCCCTGTCCTACTTTCTTTTTGGTGCCATGCTGTGCTCTCAATTATGCCTCATGCTGAAACATCACAGATCGTCGACAGGCTAAACAATATCCTTACCGCTTCCTGTGTCATTATGAATCCACTTCTGTAACTGACGCTAGACTGCTTGCTGAGACAATTCAGGTGCCTATTTCAGAATGTGATGTCGCAGACTAAAAAGAACTTAGTGACTTTTCATTTCAGCTAATAGGGAAGACATATCCTACTGATGCCAAGCTCAATCAGTAAATGAACTGGATTTATTTATAGTACTTTGTTCTATTCAGTTTTGACCACACGGACTTTACATCACAGGTGTGCTGCCCACAGGGATTCAGTATCTTGCTGGAAGGACAGGCGTGGCACTTTTTGGAGAAACCAAAAGTGGCAAAAACAAACAAACATAGCGTTGCCTTTTACAAGACGCGTTTACTGTTTTGTTAAGAGAAAAAGTACGTATCAACTTTTGCGATTATAATACTAAAACACGTGGGGCAGTCACATTTGCCCGTGTGACCTTTCACCTAAATGTAACACCACAGAAGCAGTAACCGCGGCCAGAAGCTGTGTCTGGATTTAGGACACACCAACAAACAGCCGCTCTAGTTGTGATGGAGAAGTATTTCCCTTCACTGCGCTGGGCTGTACCTCACCGAGCTAAACCAAAGGAGGGTGCTCGAGGAAAAGTGACAATATAGCAACAGAAAAATAGAAGGTTTAATCAGAGTCACCAAAGGTGCTTCTCCAGTACACAGTGTCAGCTCTACACAGTATGGTTGCATTGGTTTTCCATTACTCCATGATACCTTCATGATACCTTCAGCTTGACACTCCAACCCTCTTTTTGGTTTCAAAACAATTCATGGCCGAGTCCACTCTCTCTCCAGTTGCTTGTTGGTTAATGACTTATTTCGCACCATTTGATTATACCACTTGCAGTCCATCCTTCAAAAAACAACACAAAAAAAACCCCCTCATCTGCCATACATCTCCAAAACATCACTTCCTTCTTGTTGGACAAGGAGGGGCTTAAAATGCAGGAAAATATGAGAAATCATGCTAATATTGCAACTGCTGGATGTTTGAATAAGTTCTGTAAGTCTTAATATTAACAAAAACTGATGTTTTCAGGTTTGTCTACTCAGTTGAAGAACATTGCATTGAAATTTCATGTCTTTTTACTTTTTTTTTACCCACAGAAGGAAAAATACAAATACAATCCTGTCCTAGGTTGACATCCAAACAGCATTGGTAATTATGCATTGGTAATGTTCCCACGTGTAAAGACTTTGTTCCACATTTACACAACAAAGTGCTCACTTTAAAAACCCATCACGTGGATTAACTGTGTTTCAGATGGACCAGCATATAAATTAAAACTCAGATAAAGGGATGTTGCGTGCACGTGGAGTTTGACGCCGCAGCAGAACTGACAGACTTCTGTTTGTTGTCTACACAAAGGTGTTTGTTCACGTATGTGAGCGAAATGTTTGAACCTGAGAGTTGGGGGAGTGTGAGGGGGATTTAGCTGGGTAATTGAGTGCTTAATCCCATCAAAGACTTCCTTATGCCGTCCGCTTCCCCCATAATCTGCCCATAATTACACACTTCCAGCATCAAACACACACTTTTTTAAAAAGCCTTGTTTGTACACATATGAAAATGCACACAAACGCTGCCATTCTTCAGCTTTAAAAACAGTTCACTTTGAGGTTATTGACAATGTTTTATCCCCATGGTAACTAGAAATATATGGGGGATCCTCCAACTGCTTGATGAGATGAATGTAGAGCTGTAAAGTAATACTGTTCAAATGTGGGAAGGGTGAGGTGAGGTCATACTGGCCTGAAACAAATTCTCACAATGATTATTCAATTTTGCCATTTAAATAGTTTCCTGTGTCAGATGTTTGAGTTTTGAAGTTTTGAATATGATATATGCAGTCACTCTGGGCCTGTAATTGCTGAACTGTGCTAAACTGCAGTGGCAGGACTGTGTGGCACCCATATATTTATATTTTCTGGAACTCCACCGGTTCTACACCTGTTCACTCGCACATCTCAGGCAGCAGCCGCTTGTCACTGACCTGCAAGAGCGCCATCATCACTTCAACAGCTGCCCTGAAATCACACAATCATTTCACTGTCTTTGAAAAGCTTATTTTCCCCAACTGGCAGTGATAAAACAGCACAATCAATTAAGCAGGCTGTGATAAGTGATCAGACATTACCCGATCACACTTTTACCCGTCTGTAAAAGGTGAGGGACAAGGTGCTGGAGCAGTTTACGTTTTTAAGGACGGTTTAGACGAGGCATCAAAATGTTGAACAATATTTACACACAACTGCATTATTACTGGAAGGTGGAAAGTCCAAGAAAATAAAAGTGACATTATTGACTTGTGGAGAGGTTTGGATCACTGTCCAAGTATAGTGGATTTGCTCATGTAGACCAGCAACTCCAGCTTTCACAATGCAGTGACAGAGGCATGGACACTAGGATGGACATGGCAGCATAACTGATTTGGGATACTAGTAATATTCTCAAGAGGTATTGCTATCTTGAAAGTCTGCTACTCCAGACACTTAAGGGGCCCTCATTGGGAATCTGAAATATGCACATGCATGGTCGAGTCTGGTTGGAGTTCTTGATGAAATTTACGAATTTTAAAAAGCATGTACCCACATTCTGTGTCCTGAGACCTTCAATCAAAATTAAGTGGATTAACCTTTAATCAATTGAATGCATACACAAAATAAGGAATTACAGAAGAAAAACAAAATCTTGGAAAGCACTTTCATAGACATATTGCATTTCCCAGGCCTTAACCCTGACTCCAACCTGAACCCAATCCAAACCTCTACCTTAGAACCATGTCTTGGCCCTTAAAAAAACATCCAAAATGTCCTCACTTCTCAAAATGTCCTCACTTTTGATTTAACATGTAGCAATTACAGGGTTACACAAATATACACGCACATCCTCGTATTTCTATCTTCGAAAGACAATATATTACCCAGCCCCCTATCTTAATCCTCACCATTCTAACTACCCCCCTAATCCTAACCTGAACGCTATTGTAACCTCAACCCATAAAACTACATTGTAACCCTTAAAAGATGCTTTGAAGTTATGGGCCCTACCCAAATGGCCCCATTTTGCTCATAGAATGAGTATTTTTCTAACCAATGCAGCAAACACATGGGTACACCCCCACAGTGGGACTATATCAGATTGTGACAGATTCTCTCTTTGATAGGTGATTCTGAGTGTGAATCAGAAATATATCTTACGTAACAACACATTCTCTTCACTTTGTCTACCCCAGTTTAAATGATTTACTATGAAACTCCACATTATCATCACCCACCATTTTTCACAGGATTGACAGGATTTCATCCTCTCACTAGTTCCGACTTTGTGAGAATGCAGAACTCCATTAATGTCCATATTTGGTTTTGACTTGTCTGAGGAGATACAAAGCCATTCGTCTGTCACCGTATGATCTATATGCTACAATGTGTGCAAAACACACTCTTAACCTGTAGGTCAGTGCATTGAATTGCGGCACTGACACATCTTTGATCAAGATACAAAATGGTTCCAACAGGATATGTTGTCCCACATTAATCGTGAATCTGAAGAGGAAGAAAATTAAATGTCTTGTTCTTTAGTCAGTGTGGCTAAAGGGGCTTCTGCTAGTAAATAATGTGGTAAATACTAGTTCTTTTACTCTGGAATGCTCCTATCTGCCTGGCCTAAGGTGGGAGAATAAATAGTAGTGGTGCCGAATAGGGAAAGGAACGTGATGAACTGGCAGAAGAGCAGATTACAAATAGAGGCCCACAAGTATAAATCTCAAACCATTTAAAGATGGATGAATGTAAGTAGGTAAAAGCCTTACTGCAGGCTTAGCTACCTTTGCAGTTTAATGCTAAATGGACTTCCTGTTTTATAGTGACTTCAGGCCCATTCGTACTACAAGTTGTCAACAACTTATTGCTCAGACATACAATATGCAAGACAACCCTATTGAATCCTATTTCCTTACACTTTGTGATTTTGCTTGTCACCCCAAGTTGTCAATTGGTGATGGTACAGTCAATACTGACAAATATGTGTTTCCTTAGGATTTTCTACCCGTGTCCACGTGGATTCTCCCCTGGTGTTCCATCTTCCTGAACCAGGCATGCATTTATTTGCTACTACTTGTGTCAGTATTGCACTTATCACATGCCTTTTGACTGTTTCAAACTTTATGTCCCTGAAACAGAAGCTTACAATGTTTTTCTAGAAAGGAACATGTCCAAGTGTATTGGGATACTGCGAGGACTGAGATTGACCCCTGATACTCGAGGGCGGAATTTAGCAATACGGAGATTAGATTTGACCGGTGTGTCATTATTTGACATCTGGGGTGAAGAAGAGAGACAATGGGTTTACTTCAGTTTCAAACAGGAATACGCTGGAAAGTGATCGGAACACAAATAACGATCTGGCAGAGAGCAGGTGTGCTTCCGGGGATTAAGAAAGGGGCTCATTAGTGTCCAGATACACAACAGGTGTGCAGGGCGAAGCGACTCACGGGCATGATTGCCCCCAGCTGTGACACCTTTTTTGAAATACATACCCTAGAACAGGGGTCACCAACAGAGTGCCCGTGGGCACCAAGTCGCCCGCAATGACCACATGAGTCGCCCGCAAGCCTGTTCTAAAAATAGCAAAACTCGCAAGTGAGGTGCCACTAAGAAAATTTTTTCTACCGCTATTTTTTTTAAATCACACCTGCATTTACATAGATTTTAAAATCACAATGTCATAAAAATATAAATAAAGTGAATGTGAACTCTGACCTAGTTCAAAGGTCAGTATTGTGCACATGAAAGAACCTTTGCGCTTGTGGAGAATAAACTAGCGGGCAGTGAAGATGGTGAGTGGAGGGCAATTTTCTACCCCAAAAACATGGCAAAAATGTATCATTTTCAAAGTGAATGGGAGGAAGAGTAATTTTTTACTACTGTGAGAGGAAGGAGTGTATGTTGCATTTGTGGGGCGACTGTGATGACAGCGAAGCAGCACAATGTGGAGCGACGCTTCACTACGCGTCATGAAAGCTACAATGCTAATGCTAACTACCCACCGGGAAGCATTCTACAGTCAAAGAAGGCCCATGAGCTAAAGAGTGTGTTTATAAAATGTAACAGATTTTGAGCAGAATTGCAGTAGATTTGTTCAGTTAAGATTTATTCAATATGAAAGTAATTTTTTTTAAAAATGTTGCATAACTTTTTAAAACATTGTTCAAAATAGTTTATGAATTGTTAAAATGGTTTAGTTTCTTATGGTTGAAAGGGTCTGGTGAAAACTCAACATTTTTTTCTGATCAAATGTAGAAGTGATCATCTGAACAATTGCTGAGATTAATAATAATAAAATGTTGAATATTGATCTTTTCTGTTACCTACTCTAAGTTATTGATACACACACACACACACACACAAAATTTGTTATTTTAGAGGAGTGTGTCAAGCGGTAGCCCTTCACACGACTCGGTACCCATGTCGTAGCTCTTGCCCTAGAACAAGTGATATAAAGCTGCACCACCTTATTAGGAGAATTAGAAGTAGATATCTCTAATAAAAGTGGAGCATTAAATTACTCACCTACGGCACAAACCGCACACAGACATAAACAATTCCTCATGGCAGAGATGGTTAGATATGCATGGTGGCAAGGCTGACCTCTGGTGTTGCTCTGGTGTCCATCAGATAAGACAGAGAGATAGAGAAAGGGTAGGGAGGTGAGGAGAGTGGAAGGGGGTGCCTAAGAGGAGGAGAAGGGGGAGAGGAAGGAGGCAGCAGACTGCCATATTGTTGTCTGGAAAGGCAGCGTGGCCTCTGGCTCTGTCACGACCGCCACCACTGCTTCTGTTGTTACTGCTGTCAGATGACAACAGGACAGGAAAAAAATATATGAAGAAAATCGAGAGAGAGCATTTGGATCCTCTGGTTTTCAAACTCATGTTTTGTTAAACTATGACAACTTTCATGACTGTTTCCTCCAGTTTACTGCCTCTCAAACATTACTGCTTCTTCGCTTTCTCCTTTTTTTATTTAGGTATTTACATTCGTAAATTGATGAATGGAGATGAGTAGCCATGTGTTTTGTTTTTAAAAAAATTAAAATTAAGAACAGTGATCCATTGCTCCGTGGTTTCCGGAAGTGAACTTGCACATTTTAACACGTGACTTGGGGGCTTGGGACAGCTAGATATCCCACAATGCATTTCACCTTGGCCTGCAGCAGCTGTGTGCATTTTAAAGTATAGACATCCAAATGTGTACTCCAACAGTTCACAAGACCGTGTCTGTGTATCCCAAATTGAGAAATTGTGTCTATTATACATGGACATACATAAGGATGTCAGTGTGAACAAGCTTCCCTGGGCAGCTTGTCCAAGCATTTGGGGATTGGCTACCTTGCACAAAGGCACCTTGGCATGTGCTCTGGATATCTCTCCTACCAGTATCTCTCCTTTCCAATTAAATAGAAGAAGTGGGATTCAAACTTTCGCCTCCAGGGAAGACTGCGACCACATTGCCAGTGATGTCAAAATATCAGTGCGATCAATATTTTCTAAATGAATAATCTTGTTTCATCTTCTTGTTCTTGACTGATGTATCCCTTTCAGGGTCACGGAGAGGGTGCTAGAGCCTAACCAAGCTAAATATGGGCAATGGTAGGGTACCTGGAGTGCAGGGCCCTGCGTGACCATTTTGGGATTTGGTATGTGACCTGCGTGACCATTTTGGGATTCGGTACCTTGCTCAATGGTACATCAACAGTGCTCTGATGGTGTCAGGCACCTTCCTCTACGACCAGAACAATGGATGGTTCGCACAGGGGATTGAACCACAAATCCTCCACTCCTCAACCCAGTCCCATACAGACTGAGCTACCTCCACCTACATCAATATAATTTCTTTTATATTCCTATTTCTTGTGCATTATGCACATGATGTATATATACATGCACCTGTATATATATATATATATACCTGGTATATGTGTGTTTTTTAGTAAAGTCAAATTTGTATAATATCCAACATGTTTAATTAAAGGCATGTTACACAGTGTAGCTAACAGAGTATTAGCAAGTCTTCCACCAACTGTCCTTCATTTTGATGGTTAGACAGAGAATTTAAATTTATTTTTTTTCTTACACAACACATGCAGCTGATCCTAAAGGGATTCGCGCGCTAATTCGTGGTGGTGCTTGGCTGTGCACTCACGAAGCAAGGTCACACAACAGCGTCCCACATGCACATGCACGCTCTCAATGCCAGAGTCACACTCCCATAAATCTTCTGAGTAGTTCACGCAGGGCAAATCCAAACTTAAGACTTTCAGATCAGGGACAGACACAAAACCTTACTTAAAATACATATAAAACAACTATTGTTTCCCCATATCCAGTTTGAAGTGTTGAATTGTTGAACTTACCCATTGCCCTGAAGGTGCCATCTTTTCCATTTCAACAAGTTCTTATTTTAGCCTCCACTATGTGTTGAAAGCCAGTAATCTGGCAGCTCCTTATCGTAACTTCAAAGTTACGTGCGGGCGTGCACTCGCTCGGGCAGCTGCGTGGCTGTGCGCTTTAACTGTTGCTGAAGACCCCAAAAATGTGAAAAGCGAATGTGATATTTATGCCACAGAAACTTTTCCTGGAGCGAATTTGAATAACGAGCCTACTTGAGAGAAAAATGGCCAATTATTTGAAAAACCTGAAGATCAGACTTAGTGAGTGGAAAGAGATATGGAAGCGGCGTATTAGTGGTGAAGCTGTGGGCAGTGGCATTTCAGGCAAGACGTTTAATTAGTAGAAGTGATCAAATATATTTTTTTAATTGTCACATCCGCAGGTAACTTCTGACCCCTTCTCCAAGATGGTCACTTTGTAACAGAGGCAGTTAAAACCTAGACACCGTAGAACTGGCGCAGTGCCTCCATCCATCCTGACAGTCCGACTCTAAACACAAGAGACTTGATGTAGCCATTAGTACCTCAGCACCTGTGAGACAAAGATGATTGGGAATAGGTTGACTTTGATTCAAAGAGGATGATTACCTGTATTTGGGGCATCTGCACAAAATTAGCATTAGCCCACCCTCCCAAGTATGGTTTGACTCAGAGCTCGGACTTTTCTGTATGAGAGAGTTGATCTTTCTCCCATTTTTACACCGGTTTACTCATCCATGCTCCAAAAACATGCACATTAGGAATGGAGAGTCCCTAGTGCCTACATCAGATAATTTTTTGGTCTTTCACAACAAAGAAAAATGAATTGTGACCCAATACTGGGAGGAGGGTACAGACAGGCTGGAAAAGTTTGAGGATAACAAATGTTTTCATTTCAAAATCATGAACTTTTTAAGTCAGCTAATGTCACTTTACTGTACAAACAATCAGCTTATTGGTCAGTGTCAAGTTTGTCAAAGAAGATGCCGAGCTGCCAGGAAATAAATAAATATTAAACATGCTCAACTTTTCGGGGTGACGTAGATCACTGTTGAGCTGAAATCGTGGCTCTTTGGTTACGTCACATCAGATGTCTGTAGGTAATTTCCGAGGTTCCGAATGGTGTAAATGAATTCGGCGGTGACAAAATTGTATGAAAATTATCCTGACTCCGTGTAGTCTGATCCTGGCAAAATGTGACCGTTACAAACTGTTTCTAGGTGCTTTAACTCACAGCCTTTTAACAGGGAGAAGCTTTCAGCACGATTATTCTCAAATGGGGCTTGACTGATTGTTGGCTGGGTAAAGGAGGAGAAGAAGGGATGGGAGAAGGACAAAAAGAAGACAGGAATAACACGATTTGTTAAAGATGTAGGACTAAACCTAGGGAGAGTTAGACCCACCCCCAGCGGCATTAGCATCATGTGTGGTGTAGCCGCTCGCAAGTCAAATTTGCTCGTACAAGTGGACATGTTCATCTTCCTGTCCATCCCCACGTGCTGATGTGCCTGTCTCGGATACACTGTCACTGTTCATCAAAGTCCCGCTCCCAGGCAACCTTGTCGCCTGGCAACACAAGTCTGGTTCATCAAGGGGAGACTTCAGCCAGGCACCAAGGGAAAGAAAGCAGAAGGGAAAAGAAAAGGGCAGGGCATCGAGCTCTCCACTTTCTTATTGAGCACATTTTGGCTGTGTGTTTTGACAATATAATACAAACTCTTTTTTTTGTTTTAGCACTCTACTGACCCCCCACCCCTTAATTAGCAATAATACTCTGAAGTTGACAAGGGGCTAGGCAGCTTGACTGCTCAAAACCGCCATATGACTAAATCTTACAAACATCACATCATCCACTGCCACGTGCACGTGCACCAATACCGGAGGCTCTATGATTGAATACGAAACGCGTCTCCATTTTTGAGCTGCAGCACCGTAGAGCTGCAATTACGAGCTGATGCCTGCTTACTGCCAGGCAATCAGCACTCCATTAGCCCCTCCACAATCCAGCTCCTCAGACACACACTTATGTACACAAATGCGCACTTCCCTTTCCTCGCCTCCTGGCGACTTCTCGAAGGGATGCAAATGATTACCGACTGCTGTGGCTTTTCTCCCCCCATGTTTAGTTGTTGATCTTCCCGTTCCCCCTCCATCTCTTCAGGCATCCTTCTCCATCCTCTAAATTGTGGCGCTTCCCTTGATTCCTGAAGGAAACATTTCCTAATCTTTAGCAGATCCTAGCAGGGGAAATGGATCGCGTCATACTTTGCCTTCAGTGTATACACGTTTTTTTTTTTTTTTTTTCATGGCCGAAGGTGTTTCTATAACGTTAAGTAGAAAATCTGCTGAAAAGTGAGATTCAGGTGGCACTGAAATGCACACACACATCTACACACATCTGCAAACATGCTTATGAATCGCTGCACAGGGTACAAACATGCAAAAGATGCATGTCAATCAGCTTTACTGGTTTAAAAACAGCATTGTGTGTTCTGGTGTGCAGCTTCAGAGTAAAATATATATTCCTGTTTCCTGTTGTGTTTTCTCTCTCTAAAAAAAAAAAAACCCAGTTCGGCACAGCACAGGCACCCTGCAAGTTTATTTTCCACCCACGGTGAATATTTTTCTCTTGATCAGCCCTCTCGTCTCAGTGTGTGTATTGTTGCCGCCTTTCAGATGCTTAAGAAAAGAGCCGATTACCCAGCCTTCTTTAAATTGGCTTTCTTTTGGGGGAACTGTGAGCAAACATTTGGCTCAATGTGTCATTATTAGTGTTGATGGCTGACAAGGAGGCAGCCCCCCCATCCACTCTGAACTGTGGCTGAAGGGGAAAGCACGTGCAGATCACAGTGGCGATGATGTGTTACATAAAACATACAGGAAGTGTGACTGGCATTGTCTTTGGCGTGAACTGCAAGGACATTCTGAAGCATTTTTTGTTTAAAAAAAAAAAGTGCTGAACAGAACACAGAAATAACCCTGAGTCGGTGTGTCATTCTTGTCAAGAAGGCTTGCATTTTGCAACACAGGCTTTCTGTTAGCTGTGACTTTGTAGGTCAGCGAAATTAAGTGGTTATTTACGTCAAATATCTTTAGCTTTATTCAAAAAGATTATTGTCCTAAATTATAACCACCATGACCGTCCACAGTGGACGGATCTTTTCAGAGACAGTTTACAAAGAATTGCCACCATTCACAAAGAGAACTCCATTTGAATCCACGACTGCCAGAACCTCCTCTTTGAATCTATGTAGTATTGGTGTTTGAAGGTGATGTGACCAGGAAGAAAATGGCATCAAGACAACTGGCTAACATCCAATGGCTGTACACCAAGCTGAGCAAATTGGCTTTTTAGAAGACTTCTTGTGGTTTCAACGTGTCCCACCATTTTTAATTGGCAAGAGTTCGAGCTGACAATTTTTTCTAATCTGCCATTTAACAAATTTTGTTAATTTCATTAACCGTGCTTGCCTCGCTTTTTATGTGATCAAGCACATTGTGAACTATTCTCAAAAATGGCCTACAACAAATAGAATACAAATAGAATGGAAAAAACACAGCTCTCCCTGTCGCTGCAAAACAGTTGGATTTCTGAGGGCCTGCATGGTGGGATTTAGCAATCAAACAACATGCTTAACGTTGTGGCGGACTGGCAACTTGTCCGGGTTTATTGTTGCCTCTTGCCCGGTGACCTGTGCAATCGATGGTGAATGTTTCACACTACTTAAAAAAGACAACGCGACAAATCAAATGGATATTCAAGCAACAATAGAGCAATTAATCCTCTCTCCAATTATGCCCATTATGAGACAGTTCTAAGCATGGAGTGTGTTAAATCAATGCTATAGCAGGTAGTTCATGGAATTATGTTAGAAAAGAGTAAAAAGGTTAATTTTCATTAATGTTGCGTGTACTGAAAGTTAAATGGAGGATCACGGCGATTATTCTGAAGAGCAAACAGATTAGATCTGTTTTATTTCGGCATGCTATTGTGCATAATGGCGGAACACATAATGAAGGAACACAATGAAAGTATGGAGAAAACTGTGTGCTTTTATGTCAACAGCATATTTTGCACCGTTCTATATACATTAACATTTATCTGCATGACCCAGATGCAGATGTTTAAACGATGCTCTTAGTGCTGAACATTTCCAGGTGTCCTTGTTTTAATTTTCAGTCTGTGAGGAGCTTTGTGCATTTTAAACACTGTTTACGTGTACAGTATAAACAAATCCACAGTTAATGCATATGCATTTTTACACTTTGAAAATTTTTGCAATAATGCTAATTTTCTGGCATTCTAACATTTGTAGTACCGACAAGAACCACACTTCTGGTGATTTATAAGTAGACTTGATGTTATTTTGTTACCGTTTCTTTGAGATAAAGTGCTTGAATGTGCTGGACAAGTGTGTCGTTCATAAGAGGACAGGGATTGACTTTGTTTTGGGGTCAGAGGATCCACAGAGCAGTAACTCAAAAGAGGGCAACGGTATGTCAGTCGTTGCCAATCTGGGATTCTTTATTGTCTCATGAGGTGTCTGCTGGATGTGGCTGGAGGAGACATGCTTGACGATGGTGCAATTGGCCATGCCTGCGCACAAGCACGGTTAGGTAGGTATGAACCATGTGACATCCATTGGATAGATGAAGAGGTGGAGTGTTTAACGGAAATTTGGGGAGAGGGCTAGTGACAAGACGCATGAAAACTTTGAAGTTTTCAAGAAAACCTGCAACAGTCATGGCAAAGGTCATTGAAGAGACCTGGGAGAAAAAATAAAATAAAAATAATACACTTTTAAGGTCAGTTCACAGGTCCAGGAGAGTCCAGGAAACCCAGCAAACTCAATGAGCCAAAAATTTTTTCCACACTTTATTTTTGCTTGGTTTGTATTTCACACCACTTCTAAAAGCAGACTACAACGCTGGGACAATGCTGAGCAGTTACAGCAGCTGCAACAGCATGCACTGACCAGGAAGTCACAGTGCTTGAAGAAGAATGAACCCCAGGATATTGATTGACCAGAGAAGAAGATGTCGGTCCAGTCGATAGTCTGTTTGCAGTATCAAAGCATTAACAGTACAAGAATGGTTTATTTGCACACATCAAACCATTAGTACCTCCAGGATTCTCAGACACTACATTCTCATTATTTACTTGACAGTGCTGCCTCCACATTTATGAACCTACAAGACATTTAAATTGCCAAAGCGACATGGACATAAACCGACTTTCTACATTATGTATCACATACTGCAGGAGCTACGGAACAAAGCATCACAACCTTTTGAACTGCTTTTCTCTCCTGTCTCCACAGCCGTATTCTTCAGTGTTTCTGCATGACTACCTCAACTACCTCCCTGCCAAGGCTAACAGAGAAAGTACCAGACCAATCTCTACTGGAGGACATGAAGACGGCACTGTCAACCATCCCTACCACTACCATCACTGAGACCAATCAGCTTATGTATGCAGCGGCAACGGTAATCCTACAGATGCTTGGCTACAAGATGAAGAGCATGAATAGCCATAAGGAGCAAATGGTCCCATGGAGGAGAAGGCTAGAGGCAAAAATCATGGCAACACGGAGAGAAGTCAGCCTCCTAACAGAGCTGAGTAGAGGCGTGAATCCAAGGACAGAGCAGCCCAAGAAGTACAACAAACTGTCCATACCTGAGGCACTGGAGACTGCTAAGCGAAGGCTCACAGCCCTGGCTACATGACTAAAGAGAAGTAGAGGAAAGGAGAATAAACAGGGTGTTCTCCACCAACCCGGCAAAGGTCTACTCTCAATGGCAGGGCAACAAGATGACAACAGACCTCCCCAGGTCTGAGACTGAACAATACTGGAAGAGTATCTAGGAGAAAGAGGCAACACACAACACTACTGCCCAATGGCTGCAAGACCTACAAGCTGAGCACAGCCAACTCCCAGAACAAGACCCAGTAGTCATGACCTTAGCAGACATCCAAACAAGAGTGTCCAAAATGAAGAGCTGGACAGCACCAGGGCCCGATAAGATCCACGCCTACTGACTTAAGAAGCTGACTGCACTACATGAATGCCTGGCAGCACAGATGGACCAGCTGCTAACATCAGGGAACCACCCAGAGTGGCTAACCCAAGGCCGGACAGTCCTCATAATAAAGGACCCCCAGAAGGGCACAATACCGTCCAACTACCGGCCCATAACCTGCCTCAGCACCACATGGAAGCTCCTATCAGCCATCATAGCAGCTAAGATCAGCAGGCACATGGATCAATACATGAGCAGAGCACAGAAAGGCACAGGGAACAACACCAGAGGTGCCAAGCACCAGCTACTGGTCGACAGGGCAATTGCCCAGGACTGTAGGACACGGCACACCAACCTGTGCACTGCCTGGATTGATTACAAGAAAGCCTATGACTCAATGCCGCACACATGGATACTGGAGTGCCTGAAGCTGTATAACATCAACAGGACACTAAGAGAGTTCATCCAGAACTCCATGAAGCTGTGGAACACGACTCTGGAGGCCAATTCAAAGCCAATTGCGCAGGTGAGCATCAGATGTGGCATATATCAAGAAGATGCTCTGTCCCCCCTGCTGTTCTGCATAGGCCTAAACCCCCTCAGCCAGATCATCACCAAGAGTGGCTATGGGTACCAGTTCCGAAGTGGAACAACCGTCAGCCACCTCCTCTACATGGATGACATCAAGCTGTATGCCAAGAATGAGCATGACATCGACTCTCTGATTCACCTCACTAGGATCTACAGCAAGGACATCGGGATGTCATTCGGGCTACATAAATGTGGGTGGATGGTATTGGTTCTTGCCTAAGAACCAATAACCTACCGTGTGTGTGTGTGTGTGTGTGTGTATGTATATATATATATATATATATATATATAGAGAGAGAGAGAGAGAGAGAGAGAGAGAGAGAGAGAGAGAGAGAGAGAGTTATTCCCTTGATTGCAGAGCAAATTCACCCCTTTTTTGATATTTCTCAGATATTTCGCTCACTCGCCCTTCCCCTTTCCACTCACTTCAGCTCGCTAACACCAACAACGTAATGTGCCTACCCATAGTTCTGTGAAAAATAGAAGGGAAGAAAAGGAGAGGAAATGTCTTCCTACACAAACATCTCAAGAACCACCACCCTGTCAAAAAAAAAAAAAGTTGCATTGCTGAGTGCAGTATTTGATCTGCATGTCAGGATATTGCTGAAAGTGGTAATTAGGTTGTCACAAAGAGGAGCTTGCAAAGAAAAAAATAATAAGCCGTGCACATGCTCAGGCGCGCGAGTTTTGAGGGGACGTAAGCAGCATTATGAGTGAGCTACTGGCATTTTGTTGTATATTATTACTTTCCCAACCAAACTGTTGGCTTTTATTGATTTTCATCGATCTGCAGGCCATTTTAAATAATACTCCCCCCCAAAAATCAATCTGATAGATTTAGTGCTAACCGCTTGTGTATCCTCACTTCACAGTTAATCCTGCACACGTACTTTTCTTTACACCTCTGACCTTTTGAGATCATTTTGTTTTGAGTTTTCATCAGCAATTATTCTGACAACTTATGAAACGTCATCATAAGCATAAACTGGAGCATAAGTAACGGCTTTGACGTCTTTGCTGAGTCAAGTGTGTTGTTTTTAAAAAAATATATAATAGCAAAAATGCAAATCCAGGAGTCGGGGCATGTTTTTTTAAAAATAGACATTAAATGTGTCAAATGTTGTACCAACTGTGACACACTATGGTCACGATGATCAGCAGATTGAGGACTAAGTAGAATCCCAGGACTCCTCATCCAACATGATAATGTCTTTAAAGGCATCACTTTGGCAGAGAAAAGAGCAACAAAAGGTTCCATTTGCAAGAGATGAAAAGGAAAATAAAACAGGCTCATTAGAGTCGAGACAACGAAGATACAGTATAAGTTACAGTGCATTTCTGTAGCATTAATTACTTCAAGACTTAACATGTAAATGTATGTTATGCAATGCTTACATTTATTAGCATTATACAGGAACCAAATCTTTCACACCTTTGTAGTATCTGACCCGTTCTATGCAGGCTTTACGTTTGTAAGGCCGTAATGTGTTTAACTGCCAACCTAAGCACAATATCAGGACATCCTCCACATGTGTGTCCGGTGTCCTTCTTCCTTCTACAGGAACCTGTGGGCCCCTGGTGGCTCTCACTAGGAGGATGTATAGCATGAAGCATCTCCACTATTCCCTTTTTTGGTCATAACTGAACAACACACCATTGAGTTGACCATACGGTATAGCGTGAGGTCATCAGAAAAGAATGTGTTTACTGGACTCTATAAGAAGGAGGTATCGAGGTAGACTCCCCGGAGTTCTTCACCATCGGGACCTCGAGACCTCCCTCGGACAAACTGCAGTGTTCGATTGATGCCTGACTGTTCTCTCCAATAAACATCTTTGATAACCAAGTCGGTGTCTGCGAAGTTTCCTTCCTCATCAACACATCTCGGCAACCACCAGGAGAAGATTCACAACACCTTTAATGCTCTTTCATTGCGACGCAGATGTTGCTCTGCTGGAGCCAATTAGTACCCTAAACAACACGAGACTAAAGCTAGCTATCTTTGGCCAGGATATACTGGGAATTGGAAGTTGATTTAATGGCAACCATAAAGCACCTCTCACCTAAACTCCAGATTCCATACCAGTCAAATTTAAAAGCATCAGTACTCTGAACCATATTAATATAATGAGGGAATTATAGTTGTGTAGTAGATTCATTATTCATTTATCCCCAGAGGGGAAATTACTGTTGTTTCATATGCTGTATACATAAACCTGCAATGCAATCATCGAGGGAAATGTGCTAGAGTGAGTGAGCAACCTCAGACAGATGTTCTGGGCATTTTGGAGTTTTGGGTGTGTCCAGCCAATTTGCTAGGTTGTTCAATCCCACCGCCGTGGTCATTTACCACCCTCATTCCCCCGAAAACAACCTTTGTCTTGTGGCCTTCACTTGCAGGGGGTGGAGCTGTGCCCCAAGGTCTTTTGCAATGTGTCGCGCACTCAAAGTAATTTGGTTCTGGACATGAGATAATACCTTTTCAAATTAAAATCATCACTAAACTACTGCTAGACAGCTTTCTTCATTAATTGATAAGGATTTTTTTGTTCTTCGCATGCGGCGTTTTATTATTGCTAACAATGTTATTCGCCACCCCCTCAGAAGGCAAGTGCTCTCAGCTGTGCTAGTTTAGGCGGTTGAGCTTAGCATGAACTATAAACCAGCAGAGACAAAAATAAACTTTGGATCAGGCAACTTGATATACAAGCGAATCATAATCAAACGGTGACCAATGTTTAAAACACACCCTGCAGGATCCACACCAGTACTTGTATTGGTCATCCAGCAGTGTGGAACTCAATCAATGTCTCTCCAAAGGTTTTATTTGTTATTAGTGTGTATAAATGTTACATCACACATGTGCTGTAATATCATTGAAGAAAATACAGCAAATATAAAATATTGGATCACAGGAGTGAAAATTCTAGGGTTATAAGAGAAGCCTGACAGTGACAGATTCTCGAGCTGGAGTAGATGTGAAAATTAGGCAGCTCGTACGTTCATGTACATAGTGGTGGCTCCAGTGATCCACAGGTCATTGGTTTGATTACAAATATCTCCATACTACATGCTGAAGTGCCCTTCAGCAAGAATCTGAAACTCAAAGTAACTCCTGAAGCAGCTTCTTCTCTAATTAGTCTGAAATCCTGTTTTCAATGAGGGGAGAAGCAGACAAGTAATGTTAGGAAATGAGTAAAAAAATGTCTGTCTTGTTATATTTTGGTGGAGGGATTTTGACCTTTGAGCTTCCAAAGCCAAGTCTGTCTGTCTGCCTGCCTGCCTGCCTGCCTGCCTGCCTGCCTGCCTGCCTGCCTGTCTGTCTGTCTGTCTGTCTGTCTGTCTGTCTGTCTGTCTGTCTGTCTGTCGTAGTATCTGAAGCCTGTGTATCTATTCTGTGCATGCCTTTACTTCTGCAAGGCCACAATGTCTTTCTCAGCCAGCCTGGTGCCATATTAGGATGTGCTCCACATGTGTCCTGTGACTTCATCCTTTCTTTAAGATTGCAATGGAAGTCTTGTTATTGCTAAGAGGAGCTGCTAAGAGGTGATGCTGGAGCCCGTAGGCTCCTGGCTGTTCTCGATATGAGGATGTGTATCATGAAGCCTTTCTACTACTCCCATTTTTGGTCCTAACTGAACTATATGCCATTGGGTTTGCTATATTGTGTATCATGAAGTCATCAGAGAAGAATGTGTCTACTTGACCCTATAAGAAGGAGCTATCGATGTAAGCACTTCGGAGTTCTTCACCAACGGGACCACGAAACCCCCCTCGGGCAAACTGCAGTGTCCGATAGATACATGACTGTTCTCTTCAATAAACATCATTAAATTATAACCAAGTCAGTGTCTGCGAAGATTCCGTCCTCGACTACCACCAGAAAAAGATTTACAACACTATCTATCGTTTCAAACTCGAAACTGTGCTGTTATGTATTAGGCAATTAACAATCTGGAAGAACTATATAGTCCTTATTCACATATGTATATATTAATACACCCCTAGACATATCCTGTCATTGTTTCCACAGATTAAATGAAATGTAATGCAAAGTGCAGCACAGTTTTTAAAAAGCTGTATATCACAATAAAAGGAGGAAGAAGAAACCCTGGAATCTCTGATTTCATCAGTATTTCTCCCTCCCATTCCCATTTCCACATGAGAAAGAGCAACTGCCGACGACTGCAGCTCCTATAGCTCCACCTTCTCTTCCGATTAGGCTCACCGCAGAAGGAGGCAGGAGAGAAGGGGAGGACAGGAGGAGACGGAGGGAAAGACAAGAGGGCATCTCCGCAAACGCACACCAGTTAACTCTCCTGCACCCTGCGCGGTGGGAGCTGTCAATCCGATTACGCTGCCAACACGATTCCTCCCCCATCCCACACACACACACAAACACACACACACACATGTTACACCCTGCAAAGCTTACTCACACAAACAGACATATATATACCCTGGTGTGCTCCCTCATACATGAGAGAGACCCACGAAGACATCCTGGAACTGTCGCCGTGCCCCCTGCCTGGTGAGAGTATCACAGCAACAGCACGTGCAGCAGGGGTGCGAAAGTCACCCCGGCTAATCACATCAAAGCTGCTTGTGCTGCTGTTGGACACTTGCAATTTAAATGCTCGGACAAAACACTTTGAACGTCCTTCTCGTCCGCTCCTCCTTTCTATTTCTGGTTTGGGTAATTCACCTACTAGGTACTGGCTTGTTTACCTGTTACCATCCCTGCCTTGCTGTTCTTGATGTGTGCTCACGTTCCACTTATGTGTTGCATATGACTAATCCTGTCCCGGAGGAACAACGGCATTGTTTTCTACCCACCCTGAAAGATGGTAGTGTCTATTATTTTTATGCCATAGATGGGCAAAATAAATACCACTGGATCCGAGTCTCTGAGCAACTGAACTGCAACATTCAACAGTGTTGAATAACCACAATGGTGGCAAGATTTTGAGGTGAAAGATCACATATGTCAGCTGGGTCATCCCTACGGTGGCGGTCCTTTAAATCCCACAATCAATCAAATCAAATCAATCTTTATTTATATAGTGTCTTATACAATCAAAATTGTTTCAAGGCGCTTGAGAACTTTCATATTCAAGATCCCCCCATTTCGTATTTGACTTCAACTGGCGGTGACACACAGACTCAAGGAACGGTTGGTTATCCCTGACATTTAAAAAGACTGCACACTGCCAGCCCGGTTTCCAGTCCCATCAGGTAAACAGCTAATTGCACTAAGAAATCTGAGATAGCAGAAACCAGATAAGACAGCAAACCCGTCTGGGCTGGGTTGATGACCACTGATGTATGTCTTGACATAAAACATGACGTCCGCAACTGCTAGTTTTAATGTGAAAATGTATGAGTCACTGTACTTCATCTATAACACAAAAATGGACTTATTAAAGACACAGGAGATAGTGGCTTTAGATGTGTGTTTCTGCGTGGGGGGGCAGGAAGCAGTAAAATGAAATGTGACATAAAAGGAATTGGGGCGAGTTAGAAGCAGTAAAGAAACACTGTCAAGTGGAGGAGATACAGAGTCAGCCAAAATATAAATATGAAGGCCTTCTTAGAAAGTGATTCTCATGGATTCACTCTCTTATATCCTACTGAAAGCTTCGGACACTCACCATGAATCATTGCTTTGAAATAACGACGTTCTTTTGCTCCAAACAGGAAGCGCGTGTTAAATCCAAACGCATTCATATTCAAGATCCCCCCATTTCGTATTTGACTTCAACTGGCGGTGACACACAGACTCAAGGAACGGTTGGTTATCCCTGACATTTAAAAAGACTGCACACTGTTGCGATATTTCAAGTCGCACATGCCTGGCTTGACATATGATAATGACTTTTATGTGCACCGTCCCCATGCGTGACATACATCTCTGTCATGCGATGATAAATGCAAACTCCTCTTAGATCGATTTACTCTTTTTTTCCCTTTTAATTTAGCAATTTCTAGACTGGGAGGGAAAAAAAAAAGCTGTCAGTGTAGGCAGTTGTTTTTGGAAAGGTACATGCCCTTGTCAGTAATTAAACAAATAAACACCAATGGGTTAGGGAAAAAAGGGAAAATTCCACTACCTACCTACTGAGTAGAGGTTCATTTTTTACCATTAACATTTAAATGGCTTCCACAATTGATTTACCATGTTTGAATGGCAACTCTAGCACACAAATGGATCCTCTCATTCACCGTCAATGCCAACGTTGCGGAAACATTGCACCAAGGATGCTGTGACAATTATGCTTTTAACATGTGGCATTTACTGTCAGATGCTCAAACAGCTACATTTACAAGGGAAAAATGATTTGGGACCAGTAGACTAATGGCTGCTTTAAAAAAAAAAAAAAACCTCAGTCAGACATTTGGAACTATTAGTAGCTTTCAGACATTGTTAAAGGTTGTATCAGCATTTATTTGGGTGAAAACAAAGCAAAATAACGTGCTAGACTTCTCAAATATTTCCTCACAAACAGGTAGCAGCTTATCTCATGAGAGGACAGTAATAAACTCCAAGCAATGACTGGGCAAAGTGTGGCAGCTCAATATTGCCTTGCTTGGCATGAATATGTGTATTTTATTGAGTATAATGAGAAGAATAACTCTGGTGAGTTCATTTCAACATTTGGTCCAACTATATTCAATTATATTAACTTTAATTCATTTAACCTTATTTATAGAGCATCTTACAGTCAAGATCGTCTTGAGGTGCTTCGAAGAAACCCAGAGCCCCACCCCGACCAAACAACAGTAGCAGGGAAAACACCAAAACATCCTTTTAACAGCAAGGAGAGGAGAGGAGAAGAGTGGAGAGAGGAGAAGAGAGGCGGTCAGATTTACTGTTCTTTGCCCGGAGGCTAGACCTTCAGCAGCATAACTAAGATAGAGATAAAGGTTAAAGCTTTAATTATGACTATGACTCTGACTGTAGAGGAAGGTCTAAAGTCTGACTGTACAGACTAATATTAAGCACAATATACACTGAATCTGTACATCCAGTGTCTTAATGGGCACATTTTATAATGTTAAAGATCATTTGTGCGGAAATGATGTTGAAAAGTTCAGCAGATAAAACCTGGACTCTTAACTTTTTACCAAAGTTTCCTTTTTTTAGTTTAGGAAAAGGGGTCAGCGTCCATCCATTCATCTGATTGAAAAGAATATCGACCTTCTATGTATAATGGGCTTAAGTGCTGTCAAACTGCACCATAAAACTGCAAAATCTAATGTATGGAAAAGTGATCTTGATTGAGAAAACACTTTGAACCAGGCAACCAAACCCCAGAGTTGTTCAGAACAGTTTTCAGCAACTCATATTTATTTTTCAAAAGCACAAAAATGAACCATTTTCACTATTACCCTTCAATAAGGTCTTCAAAAAGAGAGACACTGTGTAATGCATGAGGAAAGGCAGGACACACGCTTGCTCCATCATTTATCTTCGTCTAGTTTATAGCACGAAGCAATAATTCAGATTTAGTGCACGTGATAATCAGTTACCTATGTAAGCCAGATCAAGGCTTACCTTTATACTTTCTCCAGGAAACAGGGAAGAAATAAGGATAGAATGTATGCTTAAGGATAGGACATAATCTGCAGAGCAATTAGCTGACTTCAACGCCAAAAATTAAAAGCAAAGCAAAATTACCGTATTTTTTCATAGTTTGTCAGGGGGTGCGACTTGTACTCCGGAGCGACTTATATGTTAAATAAATACATTATTACATAATTTCACATGTTCGTTATTTTCACACTGACAACCACGAGAGGGCGCTCTAGGCACGTGTACCTGAGGAACGAGTTCCTTTAGCGATGCAGAAGAAGAAGCGGTGCTTCGTCTATGGAGTTAGACTTGGTTGTTTGGTAAACTTGCTTGGATGTTCTATATGCTATAGTTATCTGAATAACTGTTAATATGTTATGTTAACAAAGCAGACACGTACTCAGTTCGTTGTGGGTCATGTAGCTGATTTTGTTACGTTAGCATACCGTAACGCTATTGCTAATCCATTATTATTTTAAATTGCCTTTCAAGATGGAATGTATTTTCTTGGTCTCGGATTTTATCAAATAAATTTCCCCCCAAAATGCGACTTATAGTCCAGTGCGACTTATATATCTATTTCTCTTCTTTATTATGCAGTTTTTGGCTAGTGCGACTTAAACATATAGTCCAGAAAATACGGTAGTCAAAAAGCTGAGGACCTTGATATACTTTTTGAAAAATCCTGGATGCTAATTCACCAACCCAAAGTTGCAAAGGAGTTCAAATGATCTGTTTTTGCTATTGTGTGGACATTTAGAACAAACAGCAATGCAACATGAGGACAAAGCGGCGCACAGAAGCTACATTAAGCAACAAACCAAATCTCTTATTACCAGAATGAGAGTACTGCCAAGGCTGGAAGATGAATTTTACCTTATTACCAATTACCTATAATGCATGTTGCATGTTAGATGAATTGATGGAGGAATACTGTGGCGTAAGGATTCGACCTGCCGTGGAACATTCAGAGCCTTCAGCAGAGATGCTATATTAAGCTAACCTCTGTGTGTGTGTGTCTGTGTGCTACACTGCAGGGGCTCAACAGTGACAAATGGCCTTCAATTCACTTATAAGTTACACAGGTGTGGGTGGACTACCGCTGCCATGGCGCCTCAGATGAGGGCTGAAAATCCTGCTAGGCGAGGTATTTGAAAGGGATCTAACGCGCATGCAAGTGAAGTGTTTTCCAAAGTGTACATACGAGCGCGCCATTATGCACAATCTCATCTACTGACTCCTCTTAGTGGTTGCTATGATGATCAAGCTTTCAGACAGTGCACGTCGACGTTATTCTTTTCCAGTATAGTAAATATATAAGTAGCAAATTAAATTAAAAACACTTTTCAAGACCATCTTCTAAGTTCTCAAGCCATCAATCAGGAGAAGCCCTTGAGCAAAGAAGGGGTTCTGCTTGCATGTATACATGTACATTTTCATTCTGTTCGATTCAACTCATAGCGACCTTGAAGTTGTCTCTCGATACTTTCCAGAAACCACCAAAGCCCTTAACAAACAACAGCAGCGGGGAAAACTCCCTTTTAACAGGAAGAAACCTGGGGCATTAACGTTTTGTTGCTAATATACATGGCAAACAAGTGATTAATCCTAAAGCCAAATTTTTCCGATGTTGTGCAAATACCATGTTGAGTGTGCTTCCAAAAAGGGATTTTAGTAGAAAACAGCAAATAAAAAGGAAATTCCTGTTAATGAATGAAGCATTTTTTCCCATCAAATTTAAACACACGTTTGAGGCGTCTGTTCCGATCTCAACCCACTCATGTCCTGATGCTATGAATTCCATTGATTTATTCAGTTTCTTCTTTCGTGATTCCATTTACACACTGGTAATAGCCCATGTGTTGCAGTCTATGGTGGCACTTTTGATAACCTTTTAAAAAACAACCACCCTTCGTCTACTCTGCAGAGAAATCAACATCTGTTTCACCCCTTTACATTCACAGGTTTTTGGAACTTGGTTTGCGCTCATATTTTCACACCTCTTTTGCATTTTCCCCTGTTTCTTATGCTCTTTTAATGTTTGATATGTTGATTTCTGCATGAAAGCAAGATGATATTTCTTTAAATGAATTTTTTTTTACAGATTCATTGCAACTACACAGCATTATGCTTTTAGTTTTCTTCGGTTTTGACATATTAACATATTCTGACATGGGATATTGCATTTAGCATGATTTGAGTCAGACTTACACATTTCCATGTTTTCTGTAGGTGAAAATGTACTCCAGACTATTGCAGCAAATTGGCTGGTGTAATGGAATTGCAGCAGGGGGGGTTCACAGCGTAGAAGCATGTTGAAGAAGATTGTGGCTCCATAGCTCAGTTATGGTTGTCATGAGTCTGAGTCGCTGATATCTGGACATTTGAATGACCACTTTACAAACTGAGCCTATCAGAGCGACTGCCAGTCTTAAACTAACCTTCACATCAACACAAGCAGGTTTGAAAGTGTCGATGATTAGCCATGTTTTGAGTCCAGCGTTAGCTAAAATTGCCAAACATGGCTTTTAGGCAGCACATTCTGTACACTACCAGAATTGAATAGCACAGAACACAGCCCTGTTTTTACTGTATGGAGATCAAATGGCACTAAGCCGCACTCATTCAAATTTCAACAACCAAGTAAATGAAGGTATTTTCTTTTAGAGAACCTACTAATGGTTTAATATGTCCATAGGCCAACACGGAGATCGAGGATGAAGGTGGGTTGCCTTGAAAGTGCATCTTATGGGAGCGGATCTCTTTGAGTGCTGGCGAGAGTGTGACCAAGAGGTAATTTGCCCAATCATCTGTGTAATTTGCAAGTGTGAGTAATGATGTGTGTGCACATAAATATATTCTGATGTATGAGATGTATTAAAAACATAAAGAATTCTATTTGTATTTGCTCTCCGCCTACAGGCTGTTTATTTTCCCTCTTTCTTCTTGTAAACCCCCTGCACACAGGCGTGCGTGCGTGCACACGCACACACACACGCACACACACACAGTATCTCAGCATCCTCCCTGTCCATATTCCCTCTCCATCATACGTCTCTCCAAGGAGTTGCCAGGAAAAAAAATGGCTGTCTTTCAAACGGCCCACTCAGCGCTGCGAGATAACGCGCTTATCGCCGTCTGCGTAGACAGTCGCTCTTGTGTGCTGAAAAATTCCGACACACAACTGAGGAGTACGGCATCCACATAACCGATACATATGCATTCATCCACTCCTGTTTGCTTGCAGGAAAAAAAATGCGCGAGTGGCAAACACCTGCTTGCTTTGAAGCTCAGTTCTCATCCTCATTTCAGGCTTTTCTCTGCTAACCCTCCCAGTTCAACCCTATGTGCCCCATAGGGGAGATTTCACACAGAGTGAAATACTGTGTTGCCAACATATGTCTCTAGCAATCAATTTAAGCCATGGGGCTATCTCTCTTGGCTAGCGCTGTTTAAAGCAGCCCATCAGAGGGCTGTGAACAGACAGACCCGGCTTTGTTCTCTTTATATTTGCTGGGGGAATTAGTCTGGAAAAATAACCTTTTGCGTTACATTGTGTAGCTTTGTGCTTTATTTACAGGTGACAACAAGCACAAGTGGCAGGTGATTTAGGGCTATTCCACATCAGGCCACCATATTAGCCTCATCTTGCTTCAGGTTTCTTCCTGTTAAAGGGACTAATTCCTGCCACTGTTGCTACTTTGGGGTTCTGATTTCAGGTTTCTGTAAAGCCCCACGAGATAATCTTGATTGGAATAGACATCAAATGAACAATAATTGAATTCTGGGGTATTCAGTTCAATTTGGCGGTGATTTGTTTCCAGGAATGTTGGGAAAAGTGACTCATTTCTTTGGTTTGTTCCACTTTCACACTGCATTAATAGTGGACCGAACCAAGTTATTGCCTGAAGCGAGTATTGACTGTTACCGAAAACAGGAACCAAGCGCTTTGACGATAATTTAATAATATTATCCTAATTCTATCCCAACAAGATATTAGCCTTTGCACCTACTAGAGTCTCCATATCTACCCCCAGGATGCTTTCCAACCTTTTCTAGCTTCTAGTTCAATTCTTAGGACTTGTGCTGTTGTTACTGCACCAGGATTCAATTGGTTCACTAGGCAAAGGGACACCCATCTTTTCCATCGGAGTTCACTAATTTGGTCAGGCTGGAGTCTGATGAGTGTACATACCTGCCCTTTTTGTCTATATCTCCAGGTAGGTTCTCATTAATCTAGGTAACGTTAATCCAGTAAGATTGGTTGAAGAGTCGGCTCAGCCATTGAAAGCAACTTGGAGATGTTTCACCTCTTACCCAAAAGTCTTCTTCAGTTCTGAATGCATTGGTGGGAGTTCAAACTATTTAAGCTAATACAGTACAACGGTGTCCATAAATTCAGACGTTAATGATGCCCTTTCGATTACAGGTGAAACGTCTTGATTTCAATAGTCCGGTTGGCTCTTTGCGATACCTTTATGGGATTTGTCCATATCATTTACGCAATTCTGTTTCAATATTTTACTGCAGCAAAACACAAAATGTTAAGGCAGCCCGACAGGACACTGAACCCACAATGCAGACCACAACCAGAAAAGTCCTTTTCCAAAGCAAAAAGAGCAACAAGCAAAACTTGCAGGTGTAGTCCAAAAAGATCAGGCTGGACCCAGGAAACGAGGCTGATCGTGGCAGGTAAGGCTGGAAACAACACAAAGGCGATCAGAGAAACAGAAATCCAAACACTAGCTTCTCACAATAACAATGAGCACACCAGCCGGTACGCAATTACCACTGCTGCTCCTGATGAGCTGACGAGCAGCAGGTGAGCAACTCCAGAGGAAGGGTTGGAGAAATCTGCCTGCCACACCCAGCCTGCACAGATGAGAGAAACGAGCACAATAAAAGCAAGGCCGGGCAACAAAGCAAAAACAAATTGGAACTCCACATCCTAACCAACAGGACAAGCAATAGTTCGCTGTTTGATACATGTCATTTTGGTCATCTCCCCCTTGTGCACTCTTTCCTAAGATAAAACCCTTAAACTCATACTGATGTGATAAGTGAACACGGCACTTTACTTCTAGCCTGGTCCTCTTCCAATGGCATAAATGCCGACTTGAGTGTGGGTTGTAGCTCTTAAAGAACACATCAGGGAGGAGAGAGCAATGCTTTAAGAACACAAGTGGGAGAAAGGGAAAGAACAGAGGGAATGACTTAATGAAAGAGTGGGGAGGTAATCTACCACAGGTGGCTGTTGTTTATTTGCTTTTTCAGGTGGGAAAAAATATGCCTCACCTCTTATCTGAGAAGTGATGTCATTAATTTGCTTGCCTTTCTTCCACGGCCGCTCATGCCAAAGCTAGCCCTTTCAGTCACCCAGCTGCGATCGTTAAGACGCGGGACGGAGGGAGGAATACGAGAGAAAAATGAAAACATAGAGGACAGGAGATGATGTAGATTCATGTGGACATGCATGCATACAAAGCAGGCTGGCTTGAACCAGCTCCGCACCTACACAGACACAAAGGAATTATCCACGCGGGCTTAAGCACATGTGCCGTGTAAAAAAGAAAAGCCTGGATGTGGATGTGGCTGGACTGATGGACTGTCTTCATTATAGTACAGCCAGCTTTCACAAGAGAAGGAAAAAAAAGACACTGGGAGGAGTCGTGGAGGTTCTAAATCTCCATAATCCCTTCCTACAGCCTGCTTTCAAATCAGCTGTCCTGCTCTATTTTCTTGTATCGCTTCCTATTTGTTCCTGTCAAAGTACCCATGTGAGGAAAATAGGTGCCTTTCACTGTGAAACACCGCCAGACGCCTGTCTCTTATGAAAAAAAAGGTGAGAAAAGAGGAAAAAAAGAGAGATTCTGCAAACCCTTGGGGTCTTCGAGTGTCGCAATGTGCCTTGCAATCATTAATAAGTGGTGTGGACCCCTACCGGTGCCTCTCCCACGTGGCGTTAGTCTCCACTTTTAAATGCTCCTGTCAGTTAGTCAGTCTGCTGATTGCGTTCAGCCACTTACGAGCTCTGCGATTTGACCATTCACCTTTTACAGATGCTATTAAGGTCAAGACACATCTCGGCCTCTTGGAGACCAATGCTTGGAGCAGTTAGCCTGTGGAATCTGTTCAGACGAGGTCCACTACAATACTGGAGTAACGAGCAATGGGAGGTGGACTGTGAGGCTCAGCTGAATAAAAAGCTCCGTGTTATTGTAAGGGCTTCTTTTTTGGGGGAGGTTGATATGAACAGCTTTTACTGGGCGCCAATTGCTAACACTAACATAAAACAGCATGTTTACATGACACACAAAAAATGAGTTTTTTTGTATTCATCTGGTTAAAACCGGACTTGTTAGCATGTTATTGTGTCTGAAATCAAAATATTTTAATATAGAGCTATCATACCCAGTTAATGCAAAGTGAAACAGCATGTAAAAAGGTAAACAACGTAGTTTCATTAGCACTGTTTACTAATTTTTAATGGCCATTGTGGTACCAGTTTACCTCTACATTGCTATCTTGCTGGATCAGGAATAAATGTTATTGCTTTAATACCAACCACAAGTTTCATTTCAAGCATATTAGCAGAGCAAGGGAGAAAAAAGAGAGAAAAACAATTAGCCACAATGTGCTCAAGCCAAGAGCTAAATCACACAGAATTGAATGAAGCAAGTTATAATTCAACAACCTGCTGACCACTGCACTGCTAGACACCTGCCTTCAAACCATTGTTATCAAGACTCTGCAATAAAAAGAAAAGCGGGTTTCACCGGGAAGAGTTCAGGCCGGTGACCTCTTCTCCATTCAGCGACCGATGAATTAGGCTTCACTGGGTGACTTGAAGTATCTGTGTAGCACAATGCATCCTGGCCTTTGCTGCTGCCACTTGGGCAGCTTGAATGTGCAGACTCGGAACTACGCCATTGGTACTTTGTTTAAAAAAAAGTTCTCCTAAGTTGGATGCCACCCACCTGACAGGAAGGTCAGGTTCGAGTCAAAGTCTGCAAAGAGGGGGGTCTTTGTGACGTTGTCATTGTCATGCAGGCACAAGCACTCCAACACTTTCAATCATGTGGAGCTTATATTCAGGTCAAGGATGGAAAATGGAGCAGAGCTGCATTTGCACCATAAGAACAGACATTTCTTTACATACTTATGCAATATCTTGAAAACTATTTATATTAAGTGCAAAGTTTTTAGGGTGTCACACATTATTTCAGCATTGGGGTAAAGAGGAGTCTATGGAGGAGTGGTGGGCAGTCATGCCAGACATTTTGATATGATTACATCACCACCCGATTCAATTAGATACCGTCCTTCCCACTTTCAGGGGCTCGTAATCGTAATGGATTGCTCCATATTTGACACCCACTGAATCCTTCACCGCTAGGAGGGCTGGAGAGGAGTAGTGCCACACTAATTCCAATTCTGGTGCATCGAATGAAAAGTAACGCTTGCTTTTGTTGTGCGCGCTTCAGTATGCTGAAGCTAGCTTAAACCAAAGTCACGCTCTGGCTGTGCAGGTAGAGAACCCCATGTTTTAATTATGGGGACTTTTTTGTAGTTACACCAAATAGTCATAACCCTTCTGTATTAGCATTTTAATCAGTCTCATACCCATTTATGTAATCAGGATTAAAATGCACTCATCTTTGCAGAGCAGCATTAGTGCTAAACATAATGCAACAGCAACTTCGCAATTAATAACCTCTATTATAATAAACAAATCAAATCCTTTCCCACTCTCACAAATCCTTTTTTTGATTCATGATCAAACTATTACTGTCCTTTTGATATAAATAATACATTTCAACTCTATCTATGCCCAGTCCAAGCATAATGCGATGTTAACATTTTTGAAAACTGATTATTTATCGTGTTTTCACGGTTTCCGATCACTCATTCCTTATGCGCGCTCACTTCTAACTCCCAGCTGTCATTGTCTGTGGCCCTCAATTGAGATATCAGCTGTTTGCATCAGATGGTCCCATCTATTCAGTCGCAATAATTAGCCTGTCACTTTGCCGCTGCCTCTTTTTTATGTAACGTCTCCATTTCTCGTGTTTGTTTATGCTGCTGCTCTGATATTATATTGCTTCTTCTGCCTCAGCAGCCTCTGCTTGCAGCAGAATCACCACCCACCAGGGTTGTATATCACTAACTCATCTGTACTGGTAGAAGTCCCAGTTAGCAGTTGTTAGCTAGCGAGCCCCCTCAAGTAGATAATAAACTGTAGACCTGATAAATCAGCAGTTGAATGTCAATATATCACTTTTCTAGGATATTTATGTTCTGTTAGCCTGCACTTATTAGATAAGGGACATAGTTCAGTTGTCAAAATGCATACTTCCCAGTCCTTGCGTTCACATACTCTTGTGAAATGTCATCAATCGCCACCAGTTCCAAGTTCAAAGTTTACAAGCTGTCAGACATGCTCCAAGGTTGCTTAAAGTGTACTTTCTCTGTCCATTTATGCATAAGATGTGTGGACTTGGGACAGCCAGGTATCCCACAATGCATTACACCAGACCAGCCAAAGCAAGGCCAGCCACAGCAGGGTCAATGCTGGAAAATGCATACTTCAACGTACCAATGACTAAATAGGCTCACAAGACCATGCCTGCTTGGTTTTGTTTTGGGGCCCTATGCGAGCAATTGTGGATTCGTATCATGTTCAAGGGTACTTTGGCATTGCTCTGAAGTTTGCATGTGTCTTTGTCGGTACTCTAACTTCCCACACTCCAAACACTTGCAGTTGGGGGGAGCTTGGTGACTCTAAAATGACCTTAGGTGTGAGTGAGAGTGTAAATGGTTGTTAACTCTCCGTTTTAGCCCTGGGATGAGCTAACAGGTTGTCAGGGTCTACCCCACCTCATGACCAAAGGCAGCTGTGTAAGGCTCCCAAAGCAGCAGAAGCTGGAGGCATGAATGGTCCATGTACGTGTCACACCTTGAAAATCTTGAAGAATTGAACATGTGGTTTTTGCAAGCATATATCATCGGCGGTGCAAAGAGAACTAGCCTTAAAACCAAACTCTGCCCATTATCCACCTCTTTTATAGAGTATTCATTGATCATTTAAACAGCATAATGTGGATATATCATTTATTTACCAAAACACAAAGAACACACACAAAGGACACACCCATATTTCTCCCTAATACGCAGATGTTTATGGGTTTCTCTGATCATTTTATTAGATTTTTTTTTAATGTCTCAAGTGAGATGAAGAGTAAGGTCAACAAACATGGACATCTGTGTATCCATTAGCTCCTACATTAAGCCAGCTAATGCTAAGACAATCTCAACAAGATGAGACAGGAAGTTTGAGATACGGCACTATCTGTGGATGTACTCCGATAAACTGACTGAAGCATGCTAACTAGATAATTGCTTTAGATTTTGTGGTCACGTGCACGTGACGAGGCTACTAATTTCCCCCATTTAGCTAGTACATTTTGCCTTGAAAGTGACAATATTCCCAGATCGCAGATAGTGCTGAAGATTACAAGCCTCTCCCGGATCGCTACGACTGTACTTCAAAATGTAAAATCTCTCCTTTCACTGTTACCTGCAGCTTAGTATTACAATTATTTGATGAAGAAGTTGGAAATAAAACAATCAATATGACCTATATTTATTAAGCAATGACAGCCTAATTGATAGTCTATACAATTAGTAAGAGAGAAAATGGAAACGAAGCTCTCCAAAGGGTGATTTTAGATAAAGCTGTGATGATGAACCTCGAGACAGTATCTACAGAGCAGTTCAACAGTATTCTGAGAGACTTTAACGTCCTGTCAGCAACGCTAAACTTGGACTGAAATGCAGTCTCCTTGCTGCATTAATGACTCCCCCGTCCACACGCACACACACACATACACACACACACACACACAGATACTTGGATTCTCTTAGTACCTCCTCAGATACAATTTTTAGTGGATGCACAGTCCATGGAAGATATATTTAATGTCAATAAAATGTAAATATTAGAATAAAAATATGCCTTTGTATAAAATGTAAAATATGTCTTTTTTGTATTCTTATTTCATATTTTAGTTATTGGTAATTGGTAATGCATGTAAACACATGGTAAATGTCTAAATAAAAAAGCAACCAGACCTCACTGTCTTTGGGAATGTCTAAAATCTGGATTGGAAGTTCACCAGATTGACTTATATTTACCCAGCCGACTCGACAGACACAGCAACACACTAAACCGGTGGAGTTTGGAATTTTAAAGGACAGAAGATGCTGAAATCCAGGAATGTTACCTCTCCAGAAAAATGGATAAAGGTACTCCCAAACTGCGCTGGATTTGAAAAGAATAATACATATTTCTCATGAAAAATTGAAGGCCATACCCCTGGAAGGCATAGTGGTGATAATTTCGGCTATATCGGTACAATTGTGGCATCTGGTATTCATTTATATTGACTTGTGTATTTATATCTTAAGATATTGCAATACATTGGGACACTACAGTAATTTGTGTTTGATGACTGCATGTATAATTATTTGATATAAATTGACTATTATCTTGGTCCGAATATAAACACATGGCAATGGGATCACTTCGTGGTTAATATCCTGTTGGCCTAGTGAGCTAGCAAGTTTACAACCAAGAGGTGAACTGGCATGACTAAGACATGCTGATGCTAAAGCCTCTCCCTTTTTACATGTTGTTCTAACAGGATTGAGCTCTCCAGTGCTTGTCCCATTCCAAGGCAACTCGTCTGTGTACATGAGCAGACTTTCACATTATCTGGGTGTGTAAGCTTTACTTCACCTGAGCTAATGTGTTTACACTCGCTTTTTAGCCAATTGTAGCAACAGGTGACAAAAAAATTCAGGATTTTACCTCATGTAAGTTGTTTTCTGTCCACAATGACATAAACAGTTTGAATGTTAGAGGTGTAATACTCACTTTAGGGGGAAATCTAAGAACTCTCTCAGGACACCACATGGCAGCGAAAGCTATAGAGATAGAGTTTCACAGTTCTTTTTTTATGCTCAATTTAGAGATTGATGAAAGGACAGAGACGTGACATGAGTGTCGCTAATACCAACTAAATGACTATGAAAACCCTAGCTATCATATTTTAAACTAAAATTTTTGTAAAAAGTAAAACAAATTACCTTAATTGATGTTGGTCCCACCATTGTGTCATCTTAATGGCGGATGAGTTGTCACGCAGGAGACGTCATAGCATAGTCAGCGACCTAAGAGGACATGGGGCCTGTAGGGTCAGGTTTAGCGATGACAGGCCTTGTTAATGGGTACACAATGTGCCGAAAGACAAGCAGCAGAACACTCCAGCGGTCTTTATGCACCCAGGGAGAAGTTAAGCGGTGAAGGGGAGGGAGTGAAGGTTATTACTCAACCATTTTGTTTATAGGTTATCAGTAGAGGAGCACGAACCAAAGGCACCCGGTCTGATCGGCCCACGGGCATACTTAGAAATAAGGAGGAGAAACAGTGAAGCCCTCATCCACGTGTACAACTATATCTAATAAATCTGGAGCCAGCATTTAATTCATTTGGGAGCCCTGAGCAGCTGTTCTTGTCTAACTGCTTCGAGAAAATGGTTCAACACACAGATCTATCACCCAACCATTTCTCTCAGAGATGGCTGAATTCTCCCAATAACGGCCTGCACTGAAAGTGGTTTAAAGACAGAGCCGTAAGTGCTCTTAAGCCTCATGGTGCCTCGTAAATGAACTTAGACTCCATGTGTTCTCAGCTGCGGCTGTGCAGCTCATGTCCTCAAGGCGTGGATTCCTCAGTTTAGTTCACCACCCAGCACAAGAAGGACCAAGCTCATATGGAGGGAAAGAAAAGAAGAGAGGAATAGACACATCCACCATACCTTGCAAAAACACAAGACACATATTTTACATGAAATATGTAATTATTGTGCTTGATTAATAATTAAAATGTAGGGGTCAGTGAGGCGAGACATCAGTGTCAAGCACAAAACTAGGAGAAGAGAGGAGAGGAGAGCAGAGGAGAGGAGTAGTTTTGGCCTTTAGCAGCATAGCTACGACAATGCTAAAGGTTAGATCGCCCCATTGTAACAATGAGTATTAGTATGGCTAGCCTGACTATTGGTATAAAAGTAGAAAAGGCAGTCAGACCCCATGCCTGGGGTGGTTTGACAGTAGAAGGGGTGGGGGGTAGCCAAAGGGTCAGTCACACATTGTACTTTGAAAGACCACAAAAAAACATCCCTCTGAGAGTAGGGCAGTCTATTTGCATATTGAAGTTCTATTAGGGTCTCCAGATAGGTGTACTGGTTTGACATCATAGTATTATAAAAAACACAGCAGAGAAATTAATTAAACAATTATCACCATAATAATATACATCAATAACCAGACTAAGTTTTTGAAACTGATGAAACTGTCTCTAACCAGCTATAAAAGGGGAAAAAAGTCATTAAAAAATATCCCAATTAGTGGTACCAGATCCTTAAACCGGCCATATTATCACACATTATAAGCCAAACATAAAGAAATAAACTGATACATTAAAATGCAGCAGTTCAGATACACCCCTCAGGCATTTAAATAAATCACCGCAGCCTTTGGCAGGTTAATTATTTTCAGACTGTTTATTGCTGTTTTATTCAAGTGATGGATTGCTCCTCGAGTGATGGATAGATGAGAAACAATTCATGAAACGGATCAGTGGATTTGGGGAATCGTTACATCAAAGTAAATCAACACCTCCACTTCCTCCTCTATGTTCCATTTCCCCCTCTCTGTTCCTTTTTTTCCCTTTTTGTTTACACCACTAAACACTAATATCTCCATTCTTGTTTGTTTGTAAGGAACAAATATTGCCATTTCCCCCCAACTTACTAGAAAAAAAGACACAACTCTGACAATAGGCTTCTATTTCCCATCTAACCAGAACCACCTCACTTTTAGAGTGTTTTCATTTCACTTGTTGCTCATTCTGAGGGGGAGGCTGGTGTTGTCAGAACAGGCTGAGAATCATCTTTTGGCAGGCGTGTTATGGATGTTGACTCTATAGTAAAGGGTGGAGGAGGCGTTGAAACTTGACAAGAAATATCTTTAAGTAAAGTCTTCTAAATGAGTGATGAAAACCCACTTATTTAAACTGTTTACTTAAAATTAGCAACTTAATCTGGGATTAATAATTAGCATAAAACTGGTTAGAATAAGATACAATTTCTTCAAACAGCTTGATAAATCTAAGTGACTTTGTTTCCTCTTCTTATTTTCTCATTTGGCAGGTCACTGTTTCTGTTGATGTAAGTAACATTTTCCTTGGGTAGGTGTTTTTGAACCCCCACTGCAAACACACGCATGCACGCACACACACACACACACACACACAAAACTCTGTATCTAGTGGCCCGCTGACCTATTGACCCACCCAGTTTTAATTTGCACCCTCCATATAATTAATACATTTCTTCCTGATGAATGGGTTTTTCCTGCCATTGGTGCTTGTTTAGGGGTCAAACTTTGGGTTTCAGACAATGCTGATGGTAACTGATAAACAAATTATTTTTTAAACACCAAGACATTCTCATTTAATAGGTTTTTAATTATTAAATTTGCAGTACAATTGCTCGAAGATGCATCAAACAACATTTAAAATTAAATCCTATCAGCTGCTGTGTGGAGCAGGCAGTGCTCATTTAACTAAGGCAGAGGCTCTGCATGGATACTGAACTGTCAAAGACAATAAGCTCATTGACCAAATGGTGTGTGTGAGAGGGGAAAAGGGATGAAGCACAGGAGGATCAGCTTGGAAAGGAGAAAAATGTGACCCCCGTGCACGAGTGCGTGTGCGCAAAGCAGTGAGTAAGCAAGCGTGTGTGTTGGTGTGAGAGACAGACAGAGACGTGCCACACGAGTGCTGAGGGCAGCACGATTTGGGCAGAAGCAGCTCTTTCCTGTAAGGGGAGGCAATGGGAGGGAGGTGGGGCTGGAGATTCAGAGGGGTGGAGGAATAGACGAGTGGTCCCAGAGCCCTGGCATGTGGCACTAGCGGGGTTGTGTCACACCTGTTTGGATAAGGGCTGACCTTGACAGTAGACCTGGGCTGTTTCTCTATCCTCAGTATACCAGACAGTTTTTGAAGTACTTTGAAGTGCCCCCTTTCGCCACTGCCTCTGCTCCCACTGGCCGAGGTGAGTTGCATTGTGGGATAGCTTTCCGACCCAAGTCCAGACAAGTCACACCAGATAAAATGTGTGGAGCAAGTATACTTTGGGGAAGATTGGAGAGGACTTGACAGGTTGACTTAGAATTGGAACTGTGGGTGATTTAGTTTCACAAGCGTTTCACAAGAGACACATTCCAGTACTCTTCACTCTGCCTCAGCAGGAGGCAGCCACTCATGAGCATCGAGAAGTGATCAATGATCAGGCTGCAAAAATGCTCCAAAATAACCTTTTATATGAAGTGCATCACTGGTCTGACATAAATTTAGCATTCAACATTTAGCATCAACATACACGCTTAGGTCTAAGAACCCACTCTGGGAACACAAACAGAACCTTTCATTTAATTTCGTTTCATCTTTGGGCACCGACTTCCACCCATCAAAGATCAACAAATGGAGAAAATGGGCAGGAAAGGCTTTTGATATCGAATGCATGATTCTGAAATTATTATTTGACATTAACAACGGATGCTAAAGCTGTAGCTGAAAGCTTCTGTTGGAACAGAGCCAAATGTGCCAGGGTTAATGCAACATAGATCCATTATAATAAACCCATTTGGACAAGAACATTTACAGGTCCATAAAGTTCACTTTCAGCCATCCATTTACGTGGAAATGGTGTTTTCAGTGAGAGAAAGCCGGCACTATTTCTAAAGGGGGGCATTTACCAACAACCCAGCCTCCCTGTCCATGTTAACGGGGGGAAAGGATGACACCTGCATATGGGCGTGTTGTTGCTGCAAACAAACCACATTGCCGGTGACCTGTCATGGAAACTACCACGTTTTCATCATCTCGTGTGTTTCCAGTGTTAACGGCAGGCGTTTTTAAACATCCCTATCCCTAATCTTTGAATGCAAAAAGCGTCAAGCAATATTGTTTCCAGCTCATTGCACGTCATTTGACGATTTGAGGCTAAAGATCAACTAGAAAGGCTCGCAATAAATAGAATTTCCACGTGTATGTGCAATGCTATCTGGCTGTGAATGAGTCACTATGAAAAGATGACTTGGACCCAAGGCGCCTGCAGGGGGGTGAAGGTGAACGGATTGTGAAGGACGCGGGAAAGTGATCCCTGTCTTTAAAAGCTAACCACAGAAGCTATTCTCCGGGGAGCAAAAGTCTTGACATTCACACATGCATGCACGTGCTACCAGCAATGCCACACAGAGTTTGCCAGGGATTTCTTTTCACCTTTGAAAAAAACATGGTTTGTGGGAAATCCATGAAAAAAAAGATAGTATAACATAACAAATGGCAGTAAGAATCACGACTCACTGCAATGTGCTGCAAAAGTTTGCCTTACAAAATGGTGCACTGGTGATTTATTGAGATAAATTCAAAGATGTCTTCCACTCTAAATTTACGGGGGTGAAGTAATTAATCATGTATTACCATTACAGCAAACATGAACTGTAGAATAAACTGAAGAAGAATGTAAACTTTGTGGCATGTACTACTACTTCTTTACAGTTTAGAGCAGGTATGAACAACCTGGGTTTGACGTTCACCAAAATACTGTACCGACGCATGCAGCCTAATGTAGACTACTGTGACATAAGTGACCTGACTGATCCTGTAAGGGGAGCGGACTCTAGAGCTAAAAGGCCCAATAGTTAAGGACTTGGTCCGAGATATGACAGAACTTGGATATTTCAAAGTCCAGTAAATTTTTGTAAACTTGTAAAGGCAACATTTGTAAAACAAAACAAAGAGAAATCAATCGCAGAATGAGGATTTCTGTTGGGTAGCACGACATTTTCAGGTCTGAATCTTCACCACCACAATCAAGGACATGTCATATGGTTTGACATTTCAAGCTGAGGTTCCACCAAACCCCACACTGCAATGTTGTTCGATTGTTTGTTTTTTTGAAAAAGAAAGAAAATGTAGTGAAGTTCTCAAGGCACTGGCATTTTACCACCTGTTTAGTCAATATTGGATCGACGACATTTCCGACGTATTGATTTGCGTCTGCAAAGCAGCGTTTACAAAACCTCCAGAAGACCAAAATCAATCATGGCATTAGTGGACAGCGTAGCTTAGGATGACACATGCTTTAGAAGGGAAAGCTGACGGTGTTCTTTACACTTCTCTGCCCCCCCCCCCCCCATCCTCACCTGCTCTGTAAGCCTAGTAAGTGCTCCAAGAACAGGGGCCAAGGTGTCCCTGTCTTTGATGATTGAGAGTCCAAATCCAGTGGCCATGAGAGTAAGCTTGTACAGCACACATACACGCCTTCAAACCACAGAGTGTGAAGCCGTTCTACCTTCCCACATCGGCGAAGGTGCGTGCACAAGTGGAGGGCATACAACCTGTCATCCCGTGCTGATGGATGAGAGACATTACAGCTCTTGGGGACAGGTGCCACCGACGATTAAAGGCCCCAGCCAGTGGCTCAGAAAGCATGGAAGTGAAAAAGGGGGAAAGAAAACTGTTGCTGCAGAACAGACAAACATAAATGCTGCAAGAGGAATCGGACAGCAGAGAAAGAGGGCAGAGTGTTTTTTGCCAATACTATGACAGTCAGGTGAGGAACGTCCACATATAGCAGGTGTGCAGTCATGGTGTTTAGGGGGTCCGGTTTGGTGACCTCAGGATCGTGTCTCTGCTTTTTGCAGATGATGTGGTCCTGTTGGCGTCATCGGCCCGTGACCTCCAACTATCACTGGATTGGTTCGCCGCCGCATGTGAAGCGGCTGGGATGAAAATCAGCACATCCAAAGCTGAGGCCATGGTTCTCAGTCGGAAAAAGGTGGAGTGCCTTCTCCGGGTCAAGGAGGAGATCCTGCCCCAAGTGGAGGAGTTCAAGTACCTCGGGGTTTTGTTTATGAGTGAGGGAAGAATGGATCAGGAGATTGACAGGCGGATCGGTGCGGCATCCGCAGTAATGTGGACTCTGCACTGGTCCGTAGTGGTGAAGAGAGAGCTGAGCCAAAAGGTGAAGCTCTCGATTTACCGGTCGATCTTCGTTCCTACCCTATGGTCATGAGCTTTGGGTCATGACCGAAAGAACAAGCTCACGGGTACAAGCGGCAGAAATGAGCTTCCTCCGTAGGGTGGCTGGGCTCTCCCTTAGAGATAGGGTGAGAAGCTCTGCCATCCGGGAGGAGCTCGGAGTAGAGTCGCTGCTCCTCCGTGTTGAGAGGAGCCAGATGAGGTGGCTTGGGCATCTAGTTAGGATGCCCCCTGGGCACCTCCCTGGTGCGGTGTTCACAGGGCATGTCCCTCCGTTGGGAGACCCCCGGTAAGACCCAGGACACGTTGGAGAGACTATGTCTCTCAACTGGCCTGGGAACGCCTGGGGATCCCTGGATGGATGGATGGATGATTTTTTCCCTGCTCTTTCTGCTTGCATCTGTTACCTAATCTTATCTTACCTAAACTCTATTTCGCAAACAATTATGCTACCTCCAAACTGAATATTACATAGCTGTAAGTAAAACAATGCCCTGGAGATCTCAAACTGTGGGGCTAGTGCCAAAGGAATTTGTAGTTGTTGAATCTGTCATTACAGATTATTATTTTTATTTTTTTTAACGATGGAAAGTGTTAAAAGAGACTGAGATGGAGACACATGACTGATAGACAGGGAAAAAAGAAACAGTCCACTGAGGATGAGCCAGTCTTTGTTGATGGCAGGTATAACAGACTGATGGTGGAATTGAATCTCTCCAGAGCTGGGGCAAAGTATAATGGGCTCCAGCTCCGAGAATGGAGCTATACTTGAGGGTGCGACTGCACAGCCACCATCAGCAGAAATAAAAAAAAAGAAGTTGAAGAGGGCAGGGTTAGAGAATATTGTCTTTCTCTGGAACACTGGCAATTATCTGGAAATTGTCTTGACATTTGGCCATAATTTGCTTCGTAATAACTGCAAATAGCAAGGGATGAGTCCTCTGAGATTGCTCAAAGCTCACAAGCAAAAAACCAGTTTTGTCATTTGCAAGCGGCTGGTGTGGGACACCTCAACATCAAATCACCCCTTTTAAGGTGTAACGTTCCGATACATGTGCGATTTCATGTAATCTTTCTGTGTTTTTGCTATATAGTGTTTTTTCTTACCTTTTCTCACTGGCATCTATAATAAATCTCTGTCATTTAATAAATCTCTGTACATCTTTTTTTAAAGTATTTTCCCTTTCAGAAACAAAATATTATGTTAAAAAACATAAAGCTAAATCCATACACTAAGTTTCTTTCGTAATTTGTACTTTTAACCGTGAAGAGACTTCGTGATCAAGCAGGCACTCCTATGTAAATAAAACCAGTGCCTCTGGAGATATGGCAATTCTATGCACAATGCATCACAACACATTTTTTCCCTGAAAGGCAGTCATAATCAAAAATTTCCAACCAGCAGCTAATTTGCTTCTACAAGAAAACACAACTTTTTTTAACGTAATTCCCACCTAATTATATAGACACTTGTAGTCTGTAAACGATAGATTGTCATGTGGTCTTCTGTTTCCTCTTGAAAATGTCCCCTTTATCAGCAAATCCACACACTTTCTGCTCTGAGACTCGCAACAGCTTATCTCTGTTAGACTGTTAATTAGCACCAAATGCAGCAATTATACTCAAATATCCTGAGCAGCAAAGAAAAAAGACAAAAGAAGGCCATACCCTGGCGTTAAAACGAGATCAGCTCCCAAAAAGGAGTGAGGGGCAATAGAATCGAAAGGAGGAAGTGTATTTTTTTTCATTTTTAGAAACACAAAGACATGGATGAGGCCGCATTATCTTTTTAAAAATTGGTTTATCTCTCCAGAGAGGAGTTCCAAATGTGGAAGGTTTTAGAATTTGAGCCCTGCTCCCCACTCTGCCTCTACATTTACACTTGTGTTCACGAGAGCAATTTTGCATGGATGAAAAACCGAAGTGACTGAGCAACTGATGGAAATTAGCATGAGATTGACATTTCCTTGTCTGCCGTAGTGACAGATACTGTCTTAAATAACTCAGCACAGCAAGGTGAGAAAAAACTGTTGTAAAACTTTTTCTTACTCCCCCCAAAAAAGAAAAAAAATCATTGGCAATCTGAGAAGACTTTATGGGTTTTATAGATTTTATAGGTTCTCTGTGTTTCTGACATTTTGTGCTCTGGAAAGATAAAATCTATTGAATTTGAGTTTAATGAGAAGTGTTTAATGAGAACCTTACAAAAATAAAGACTAAATTATGCATAAATAACCAACATCACTTTGTATATAAATATTAAATTCCACAGATACTTGACACAAGTATCTGTGGAACACAATCTTCCTCAAGTTTATCCTGAAGTTTGGTTATTAAAATCAGACATTCACTTAAGGTCAAACTGAATTTCCCTAACTCACATTAATGAATATTAATAAACTTGCTTAGCCTACTGAACCTACAAAGCTATGTCTGAAGAATCTTTGAAGCGCCCCCTTGTTTTAGATCTTCTCCCTTTGGTGGTCATGTTTACATGTTTGCATGATGATGAAACAGGTCTTTCAAATGATTTACAGAAAAGCACATCTTTATATCACATTTCTCTTCAGTAATGCAAGCTAGCCTAATTTTTGCTTTGTGGCACAATGTATTTTCCTGCTGAAAGAGGAAATATTGTCTCCACAAAAGGGTGCTCATTGTCTGCAACAATGCTTAGGGGGTGATATGTTCTAAGATAACATCAACATAGTTGGGAGGAACCTCTTGAGTAACTCAAGTGACCTTCTACCATTTCTCATGATAATGTGCCCTTTGTTGGCAAGGTGAGCATGGGTACCCTCAGCTAAAGCAGCTCACCTTTTAAACTGGACAATGCCGGCACCTTGATGGACCTGGCCCACCAACAACCTCATCAAGGGTGTCCCACTGTTTCTTCCTTGGACCACTTTTGATTGATTCTGACCACCATAGGCCAAGAAAACCCTGCACGAGCTATAGTTTTTGAAAGAAAACTTACCAATCTTCTAGCTGTGGCCTGGTCGAACTCTCCCAAATCCTTGCATTTTGCGAATATCCTGCTTCTTACACATAATTCTTTAGTGCATAATGTTTGTTCATCACCTAATTAGTGCAAGATGTGACGAAAGAGAGATAAGCAGGGTTATCTACTTAATACGTCATGATATTGTGCCTGATGAATGTATGTAGTTAAACATGAAGAATCTGGTACAGCTGGACATGCAGCTGGATGCACAGTGCAACAATCCACAGTCCATTGCACCTTTGAGTGTTTCAAACTCTCAGGTGTGAGCACGCCCTCTGGCATTTGCGATCAGCTGTTCTGTGAACACCTGACTAGGCAGCAACTGGAAACTGGCAACCATCTGGCACCATTGAAGCTGCATATTCCCCTACAGCTTTCACTATGAACAGCAAATCTCAAAATAAACGCACAAATCAGAATGATTAAAGCCTTCCTTATTGAGATCTTGAGGTCTCAAAATTAGTCTGTGGTACCATTTGAGTTTACTTATGTCTCCCCTCTGGAACTTTCTTTTTCTTCATGTTAACTGGTTTGCAACAGTGAAACCCTGCAAGTTTTCTGTAATGTCTTTTTCCAGAGTTTTTCCCAGCATGCATCCCTCCCCCCTGCAGAGTAGCAAAGATTCTGGAAGAAGCGGCAGTTAGATGAGGTTGAGGGAAACCTTAAAAGGTAATGCAAGGTCAGTAATTTTGTTTCTCAGGCAGTGAGAAAAGAAAAATCAGTCATGGTGTGATGGTGGCACCGGGTGTGGAGCGGTGACTGAAGGCTCGCTGTCACATTTCATCAATTATTTGCACAGTGACTGATTGTCCAGTTGCTCTTAACAACCCCGAGAATAAAGTGATTGTTGTTTGTAACTGATAGAGGCACGTGTTTACGGAGGTGTTGTGACAGAATGTTTGATTATGTTGACATTGTCACCGCTTGTTTAATTATAGAATTAGTTACAAGAGTCATTTTGGTCCTGCTTTTTTTGTCCTCAGCTTCCTTCAGAGTGTCATAATCTGTGAAGCGTAGTGATTAAAATCTATTCGGACAGAGGGGATACACTAAAAACTGCTCAGCACCAGGGTTTGGAGCTGGGACACACGTTTCAGATGAATGCACACCTCAGCACAAGGTTAAAGGTGCAGCCAAAAAGTAGAACAACAGCAGAAAATAAACCTTAGCATGTGTAACTGGATCATGTTCTCCCCTGGTTCACACACGAGGGGCAGGAATTTCCAATAGCTGACATTGTGCCCTGAACAAACAATGAGTGACAATACAGCCTCCTTTGTTTTTCATTCTTTACCACAGTAAAGGTAGAGTACATGTTTGTCATGAAGAACCTCAGTGGGAAGGACACCAACAAGTCTGCTTTGAAAGATTAATAAACCCTTTTATCAAGGGGGTTGACCAAATAACCCCTGGTTCAGGAGAACAATGAGGTCAGGTTTGGCTAAAGGTAAGTGCAAGTCATGACAAGATAAAAACAAAACTTATACTGGACAGTCGACCTAAACATGTCCATCACCTATTCCCAGATCCCTTACTGGGGTCATAGGGGGCCAGAAGTTTTTCCCAGCTGCCTTTGGGCAAGAGGCAGGACAGACTCTGGGCAATCTGCCAGTTCATTGTAGGACTAACCTAAAGGACATACAACCATTCACACTCACATTCACACCTAAGGACAATTTAAAGTTGCAGATTTAAATATCCCCCAAATGTCTTTGGACTGTAGGAGGAACCTGGAGTAACTGGGTATGAGGATAATGTGCAAACACAGAAAAGCCCCTGATCCTTCTTGCTGTTAAGTGATGGTGCTAAAAAACAAAAAACAAGAAGAAGAACCACTTAAACTCACACTTAAAGATGTGACTACTGCTCCTCTCTCTCTCCATCTAAGGTATGGAGCTGTCATAGGATATCAAACTAGTTCACCTCTTAAATCCAACTGGGCTAGTGACACAGAGATGTGCCTGTGTGATTTTTCTGAATCCCAGCCAAAAGATTTACAGGAGCTAACAGTACATATCAGCCAACCCAAACAGAGCAACAAAAGCAAATTTGTAGACATGACAAATACTAGCATAATTTCCCAGACCACCCATGAATGTAAAGGCACAATAAATGACCCTGATTATGGGATTCATGTTGTAAGTTGCAACATTTTGGATTCCATGCCTGCGGGTACCTACTGATCAAAGAGATTGTGCTCAGAAATGATTTTTGCCATCAGAGGTGCATGTAATATATAAGACTTTTTCTCAAACAAATTTCAAACGGATGACTATTATTTTTAGATCTTGGTGGCTGTAACATTCAGCTACTCCAACACAGGGCTCTTCAGCCTCTTATCTGCACATACTGCCATGAGAATCTCATTATACCCGAAGGTCAGGCCATTATTCTGTGCAGTCATCAACCAAATATTCACACGTCTGCAGTAACCTCAGTATGAAAGTGTCAAAATTGACATGTGATTGCACCAGTCGTTTGCCCTGATGAAAACCATGTCAGGAATTCGACACATCTGAGGTGAAGATTTGTAGGTTAAGGATTGAAAATAGATTGTCTGAGTGAGCAACGCTAGAAGACTGTGGGAGAAGCAACAAGGGTGTCAGGTTCATTTGTAACTCCCGCTGGGTTGTCAGAGTGCTGGTGGGGGCTTGTTGACTGGGCACGCTGACACCAATGAATGCGGGAGAGCATTTTTGTCTTCTCAATTGCTCGTCTATGATGTCTCTGGCATTACACTTTTTTTTTATAAACCCATAGCTGTAAGGTTGAGGAAGATGGGAAGGCTCCCCAGCAGGGTGGATCGGATGGCAGAGATAAGAATACATGTAAGAGCGAGGTGAGGAATAGAGCAGTAGAGAGTGACAGGCCAGAGTGGGCAGAGTCCAGAAAGTAGCATAAAGTTTGCTTTCTTTCTGTTTGAACACCTCAATTCTGTTTAAATATTAATGGTGGATAATTAAAAGGAGGAATCTGTTATTGACCAAGACTTGACAAAGTACAAGGTGCTTAGGAGACCAAAGTGGCAGAGGTGGGGGGGTGGGGTCTTGACTCATCCCTGTCTTGATGCTCTAAGGATTTTCACCTCTTTACGTCGCAGCAAGAGTGAAACTGGCCTCCTGGAGTGCACCACCCCATTTGAGACACCGACCCAGCAAAGCAGATATATATTTCTGAGCGTTTATGTACTGCTTAATTTGGTTCTCGTTCTCCTCGTGGGAGGAGGGAATGCCTGCTGAGAGAGGCTAAAGTCAGTCATCAACACTTGGTTCACATGGTGCCAGAGGTACCCCCTGCTGGCTGCCTGTACAGTATCGGTATTGTTGTTGTGGTTCAGCCTCAAGCGTTTCAACAATGACTATACGCTTGCAAATTCATACACCAGCAGCTGCTGTTCCAGTTGTTGACATGTTTACCACTTCAAAACAACAAAAATGCAATTTACCATAAAGTGAACTTTAAAAAAACAAAAACTTTCATCTCAAAAGGGTAATATACCATTGTTTTTTTCAAATCACCCAAGAAACATGCAGCTTTACCAAGCACACACATGCTTCAAGGGAGAGGTGACACACGGTGAGTAGGCTTCTCTAGACAAAAAAACCCCTCTGATGCTTTCCCAGGCCCCTACACAACGTGCTACCATCACCCCAACTGGGGGATTAATCATTCCGGGGTTGCCTCACTGATTTAGAGATGAATATCTCTAAATATGTGTTATAACGTGACGGAAGGTGTCTGTCCTGAACAAAAGCTGTGGATCATGAAGGTGTGGAACAGCCCGCGATATTGAATCAGATCCTTACCTTCATTAATCTTACATGCCTGTGAGTAAATTCAGGGCTTGACAGATTTAATCAGAGATGGGCCAGTAAGCCCAGGCAGTATGTACTGCATATATACAGTATAAGAGATCATTATGGAAAATCCTCACAGGGAGGTGGGCTTTAATAACAACTCAAAATAAATCAGGCGGCGATATGAAAATTGACAGGCGTTTTCTCCCCCTCCAGACTTCAGGTGGGGGGCGGAATTGGAATAACACAAGTAATATCGCTTCTTGGTAAGACCACGATTATGGAGGCTACGAAATTATACGTGCAGCTTTGGGTAATCACTCCGCACTACAGCCTCTGCGATAAATCACTATTTATGATAATGACTCAGGAGGAAGTCATTGACACCGATGCATCCGGAGCGGAGTATGTAACGTTCATGCATATTCAATGCAGGCAGAAAACAAACTGCATTTGCTTCATAGTTTCAGAGCACTATATGTGGTGCAGACTGGTGGAGGGAAGCAACACAAGTGATCTTTTGGAACCAAGCTGAGTTGACTCTCATGTGTGGTTGCAAATTTGAATAATGACTTATACTGTATCAAAGGGACATTTTTGTCATGAAATTATTTTTCCTTTGTGAGTGTCTAAGATTTAGAGATTCTGAGAGTTCAAGTTAAATTAATTTAAACTTTATTCATATTGTGCCTGTTACAAGATTGTCTCAAGGACCTTGACAGAAACCCGTAGCATGGCCTCAAAACAAGGAGAAACCTTGATTCGGACAAGGCTCATGTGGGGAGGGGGGGGGGGGCAGAGAGAGGAGAGGAACAGACAGATGCATCATACATTGTGTTTTTTTACATACCTAAGATACAATTCTGATGGTGTCAGAGGTTGAGGATGACCATGTCATAATGTGACAGCTGCTGCAACCTATGTCTACTACCCAGCCGAATAACCACCTTTTCTTTCTTCTCTTCTCCTGACTTCTTGGTCCATTCATGCTGATGTGCGCTGGTGTCGCAGCTTGCGGTAAGCAGTCAAGATGGGTAACTTCTCACAACGTATAGAGGGAATAACTGTAAATTGTTATTATTCAGTTACAGATTACTAGAAATATAGAGATGCATTTACAAATGCAGAACATGCTTATAGTGACCAAGTTCCAGTTCCAAGTTAATAATCAACTTTAAACTACTTACAGCTCAGAGTTTTACTTAACATAGACAAATTATCAACAGCACAGGTTTTGATCTGGCACAGGTTGTGTCTGAATAGTGTATACACCATTCTGTGAAAACATGATCTCATTGGCCATTTATACAAGTAGTGATTAACAAGCTGCAGTTAATTTTGATAAGTAGCACTCTAGTATTCTAGTATGTTACGTGAATGTAAGACCTGCGACAGTTATTTATTGCTTTAAAATAATGTACAGTTCATGTTTGAAATCAACACATAGGTTCCAGCTGTAGCTTCCACCTTCACATAGACAAAAACTATTTGACATTTTTTGTTGCAAATTTATTCAGACAAAAGACGATACAAATTCAATTTTCGATTTTATTTTAAAAAGAAGTTTGTTATTTATAATTTGATGTTTATAGATAGAAAGATTGATTTAAAAGCTTTTAAATTTCTCAAACATACGAGAAAGAATTAAAATATTTTTGTGGCCCTAACTGGTGTGATATGCTGTAATACATTTGCTGCTTTCAAAGGCACTCTTTACCGCTTTTCCCCCAAACATCTGTCATTTGCTTACCCCAGCTAACCGCCACCTGCAGCATCGGGGGAAAAAAATCCTAAAACGATGCCAGAGAGATGGCATCAGTGAGATTTGTAAATCAAACCACTTTCTGCCGCAGCAGCAGCACATAAACAAAACACTCAACTGAAGGCTGAGATTTTTTTTCATGCCGCCTGCTGCATTTTATCCTCAATCATGGGTAAAAATGCTAAGTGGGTGGTAAGGTCATTATGATTGCCTGTTTTCTTGTCCTTACCCATCACCTGGCCTAATTGCAATTGTGCCAAAAGAAAAACGCGAGGGAGAAAACATAATATAAGGTTGTGCTGGAGTGAGAATAGCAGATAAAGTCACACAACCTTCAATGCAAACTTGATTGTTCTTTTGGATTTACCATGATTACATGAACATTTCAAGCATGCATGTGCATGAAACCATAAATGATTGCTGTTCCAACCAAGATTGTAGAATTGCATGCAGTGTTTTTTTAATTTGATGGGTACAATCCTGGGAAATCTGGAGCATAGTTGATAGGTTAAGAACTTAAAATTGGAACCTTACTTGGGTGGCAATTGATGACATTTCACCAGACAATGAAAACAGAAGGACATAAGTAGTATATAGTGAAAGGGCCACCAAGGACATGAGCTTTAGGAAATTTTTGCAATTCAATTTATTTAAATTCAATAAAACTTATTTTTTCCTCGAGGGGCATTCAGAAAATAGAGACAGTGCAAGGAATAACTGCACTGTGCGCTAGCCTGTCGACCACAGGAACAGTGGCCCATTTTTGATGATTACATTTCTATGATGGTTACATTTCTATTCCAGATGTTATCTGGACATTTGCACATTTATGATGGTTTTAATGAAAACATTAACAAACTATATATCATCTTTTGTAACGAGTCACAAATAAGTAACCATAAATGGATCTTAATCACGATTAAGCCAGATTAATCCATATACATACACACGTACACACATAGTGCAGTAGAACAGTTTGGAAGCAAGATCAAATTTGTCCAATAAAATAAACATTTTATTATCTTAAGAGTCACCTATTTTAACAAAAAATTACTAGTAATTATGTTTTTTGCATAGATTTACCTTCCTCAAAATAATCTGTTCTGGGATTTATTCTGGAAGTTTTTCAAGGTATGTACAAGGAGTTAGCAATTGAAATTGCCTCCAATCTTTTGGCCTGTTGAAACTATGAGTAGGCGTCCATGACAAGATCTTGTTTTAAGTCTCATTAAAAACTCATACTCAACTCATCACACATTTCCAGCCTTATCTTTCGACAAGCTTGTTCTCGTTGACATCTTCAGATGGAGAAGAAGGTTGAAGACAGGGAAAAGAGGAAAGAAACAAAATGACCCTTTTTTTTAATAATTGCCTAGATTGTCTTATATTCTTTTTTTGCATTTCAAGAAAGACTTTTAATAGCATCTGTTACGCTTTGGTGCTCTTGTGAATTCAACACCCTTGTGCCCTCAGTAAATACGCAGGGCAAAAGGGTGTCACTCTGTGACAGAATACTGGAGCCTCTCAGACTTAGCTGGAAATATTACTGCTTCCTTAACTTCATCATAAACAAGATTATTTACAGTACGGTATTTATTCTCAATGTAACTCTTGACACTGTGATTAACAGTCTTCCTATTCCAGCGAAGATGATTCAGAAATTAGTCAGGCTAATTAAGGTGCTTTATCCAAACAGAGCACTTAAGCTCTCAGCACTCTTATTTATTCACACGGAGGAAACCACTCCAGTTTGTGAGGCTTCCCTGGCGTATTTCTCAGACAAGGGTAATTCAAGATGGAACTGTAAGATGGGGATATGTCATCTATGACAGAATGCCCCAAATGCTCCAGTTTAATCTTCTCGGGAAAAGAGTGAAAGAAAGAATGCTACGTATTCCCTAATTGTTTCCATATTCAGTTGAATCCCATTTTGGCTTTATTTTTATTGCTTAGATACAACTTTTAAGCAAATGTTTACGAAATAACTGTTTCTTTCTTTTTCCCGTATTGAATAGTAGATTCTTGTTGACATGTTTTTCCATACATACATTTGCAGAAATTCAACTAAATTCAAATCATCTTTTTTATCTATACTTTTGATTTATTTTATTATATTTATTTAGGATGCTACATATAACTGTCCTAAACTTTATTTGAGTTATATGTGCCACAAAAATCAAGGACAATTAATTTAAAAAAAACAAAAAACAGAGAAAATAGTGGGAGTAGAAATAGTTAAAAACACAATTCGAGCTCATACACCAAACAAAAATAAAAATATTCAAAAACAAGAAACTAGAAGTAGTCTGACTTGAAATAACTAGAATCAAGATTAAGTATTTTCTCACTAATAGCAAAATAAATGTAAATATATTTAAATCATCTTGAGTTTCTGCCTATAAAGAAAAAAGATTTGTATGACTTTCCCAGAACTTTTTTTCCGGCCTTCAACCAACTATAAGTGGTCAGAGACGAGTTGTGGAATTCTGAAAAGAGTAAATACAAAAGGTGAATGATCCTCAGTTCACTTTGCGAAAGCCCTCTAACTTTTAATCTTATTTTATAAATTCTGTCAAGGTGAAAGACTGCAACCTTGAACATTTTCTTTACATCAGAAATTAGTGGTATATGGCTTCAACTGAATAATTCTGGTTTACAAGCTACATCTTTTTCTGATGGTGCATAAAAGATTAGCCAAAGTTCAAAATTATGGATAATCCAAGAAACCCCTTCTCTGATAACAGGAAATTCCAAAAATCCTGTGTGAACTTTCCCTACTCACTATGATTGATGATCTTCATAGATCTCCAAACTGGTGTTGCTCACCTATCTGTAACTGTAATGAATTTCATTAGTAAGCCCTGGAACACACACGTACAAACATTCGACACACACTCAAAGATGTCAGACAAAGGAAAAAGCTGTCATTCAGGGTCTGTCAATACTGACGTTGCCTTTGACCGTCGGCGGGAATAACAACAATTAGGAGCACTGCTGTCCTTCTTTTAGAAATTCATGTTGTCTTATTATATACATGTGGATGTATGATGCAAGTTTCCACTCTACTTCTTTCTTTAGTAAATTGTAACCCTTGTGTCCGGTAACCATTGTGACAAAGGGGGCCCTGAGGCTACACGACGATCCAGACTGCGATGAATCAGTGTGTAAATGGGTGACTCATTATATTCTTAGGGCTAAAAAAGCTCATTCGTTATTGCCTCTCATTCGTGATTATCTGGTCCCTCTGCCCCTCTCCGTTTTGCACTTCTGCACAGCTCTGCATCTCCCAGACAAATAAGAACCTTTTTGACCTCTCTCCTGTGGGGAATGTCCAGTCTTCTTAAGCCTAGTCGCTTCTCCGTCCACGTTGCTTATGGGGGCTGTGCATAGGGATTGCGTCATCTGTGACCACCCCAGATATGTGTCGCGCACCGCCCCAAAATTGAAGCTACACAGAGAGGGACTGCAGACCAGGGGAGCCAAAACACTTCCTCTGACTTTCCTTCCTATGTTACGGTAACTTATATCCTTTGGTCAACAGGATCTAAATTTGCTTTCCACAGATTTAAAGTAAATGAAGACGGGTGGTTATTTCAGTAGGCCCATTTGAGCTACACGAAAAACAGAATATTTCCTGTCTTTTTCTTATGCCTGACTTACAGTGTTCTGTGTCCAAGCAATGTTTTTTTCTCAACAAACACTTTCTAATCAAATCGAAAGTGACTGGCTGTAAATGTAAGTCATGAATGGTGCTGCAAATGTGGCAATATTCTGCTAAAAAGACCAGGGCCTCTACCATTTTGAGGGAAAGTTGTTCAGAAGAGAGACGCTACTCTGATGAGGCAGAAGTGGCAAACCCATCTGAGCAGGAACTGTGTTCATGTTGCCAATAGGCTACACAGAACCATAATGAGCCCTTAACTCCACATAGAGGCATCAAAGTCATCCTACTTCCGGTCCCCTTGTTTTAATACAGCGCTATGCTGTTTGGTTGATAAGGAAGTGAATTGCGGACCTATCATTTAGAGCTCATTAGTATTCATGGAGGTCTGGGTCAGGTACCCAAGAGTGATTGGACCTCATGAATAAGCCAATTGCAACTGGAGAAGTTGTAGGGGTGGAAAAATGGTTCCACTAGTTTTTTTAAAGATCTCGTGCAACACAGTTCTATCAAATAGGTTTGCGAGTTATTTATTTTCTATTATAATTTCAAACAATTTCCAGATTTTGACCTGTTGACAAGCCATTGCAGCCCAGAGCACTGCCTTTTTTAGTGCTTCCTCCATTCTCATCATGTTCAGCCACAAAAGTGATTTCCCAAATGGGAAATAATGTCAGACAAAAATATAAGGTCAACACTTAATATGGACTCTTAAGGGCTTTTGTTTTGGAAATAGCTGTTCAATAAATTGACTCTCTTGTCCACGAGTAAAACAGATGTCGTCACGCTGAATAGTTACTGTGTAAAACCCCTCAGTGAATGATTTAGAATTTTGCCATTCTTCCGCTGTATGTGACTGATATGTGTCTTCAGGCAAAAAAGAGAAAGTAACAAGAAAGTTGGTAAACTGTATAATTTTGTATGTTAAGTGAGAATTTGACATAACCTATTTAGTGCATTCAGTGTTTCCCATAATGCATTGTGAAACATGGTCCCTAGCACTGCAAAATATCACATCACATTCTTTTGCAGTTGCACATGAGAATCTCAACATGATTATTTAATCATTAATAATAATAAAGCTAAGTATTAAGGGCATCCTGGTACATCAACATCTGGTACATATTTATTATGCCATGCTAAGATGTCATTTAAAGCACCCTGGCTTAGTGTCCTAAAGAAGAATTTCAATGAGTGCACGTAGTAGGACTCAACAGCTCTGCTCCCTGTATAGTGAGTAGGGAATAGGGCACAGGTTGCTTTCAGACACAGCCATGGTCTCAGTCAGCATATAAATAAAACTGAATTGAGCCTTAGCTGAAATGCTGAATAGCTGATACTTAATAAACAAACTCACTAGTTTCGTTCCTGTGTTATAACTGGGTAAGGGTGGGGTGGGGGATGGTGGTGGTGGTGGTGGTGGGGGCGGGGGGGGGGGGCGTGAGTGGAGGAGCCAAAGGTGCTTACCAGTGGGCCATTCCCGTGAAAAAAGGACAGAGATGAGACTTTATATTATATTACAGAGCATTTTGGACTTCCAAATCATCCCTATTACAGAAATCATGAGAATAACTTCTGAGACATTCCGATCGCTTCAGCATGCCCTCACTTTCAGCTATTGAGTAGTACATTCCGTTCCTCCCCCTTTTTTTTTTACTCATCTTCTCTTCTTAATTTCAGGTCTTCTGACTTTCTGGTCTATGTAACTCAATAACTCTACCTTGCAGAGCATTTTCCTTTCATTAAATCTTTTTTTCTCATTTTCTCCCGTTTGGTCTTTTCTTTACACTCGATGCTTTCTTGCAAGCATGTTGTTTTTTTTACTTTCATCTCCCACATCTATTATGACCTTTCAGCTCTGAACCTGAAGTGGGTGCTGCTGCTAATGCATATGTGCTTATTCTCTCCTGGGATATTATGTGGTTGTTCACTGATTCATTTCTTTAGCATATGTATATATAATATAGCTTAATTTCATCCAAACTGACTTCCTCCACACTTCACACACTAATATTTTCCCTTTCTCTTTCTGGATCTATTTCCTCTGTGCACCCACACCCACGTGCACGCTGGCACCTTGTCGCTTCCCAGCATGACTGCACTGAGGTGACACTGTGTCTGTCAGTCTGACAGCTGGTATTTCTCCGCGATCTGCTAACTGCAGGACTCATGGCCCCGACAAAAGATGGACAGAAAGAGGTGGAAAGAGGACAAAAGGGAGATCAAGGTTAACACGAAGAGCAGGGATCAGCAGAAATTTAACTGAGCTGGGGAAAAAAACACCACAACAGACACAGTGTCGCTTTCAAATTCTTATTACAACCTCGTCTGGTTAGAGGATTTTTATTGTTTGGTATTGTTTATTCTCTTTAAAAGACACAACATGTTAGGGTGAAACAACAGAATTGTCTGGCTTGATTAATTAAACCTCAAGGTCACCTCTCAATGTTCTGAACTGGAAATTATTGATGTAGAACAATCAAAAATGTGATGCAGCTAAGCAGCCTGAACACATCAGTTATACCCCTTTTACATCAAAATATGCAGTTGAACACAGACGGGCACACCCATTTAAAAACGGCATTTGACAACAATGGCATGTGTTGTTATTGCCGTTATGATGTCTGTAATCTAACACAAAGCAAAAGGAGCAGCAAAAATCGCAGATTACCAGACACTCTTACCCTGAAATCACACGCTGAATCCGTGAAAAGTTATGTTTTCTGCTGACTTACCGGCCAATTTATTCTTCAACTGTCAGCCTGATTCGATGACGTAGGGCTGTTGGTGCCACATCACCACAGAAATTAGTGGCTGCGCCCACCTCTGCTGTTCACGCTGCATGCCAAATAGAGGCGAGTCAGTTTCAAATGCTGAGTTTTTTCTGACGACATTGTCCTCAAATGCCGATTGAACCTGGGTTTAAACTCACGTGTTTGCCACTTTAAAACGATTTAAAAGGTGTTCAAGCAAACAAAAGTGTGCCATGACATCATTTGCTCCTTTACCACTGCAGGAAATTTGAGCATTTTCCTAGGATGACCCAGCCATGAAAAGACCCAGCCATGAAAAGGTTAAGGGGTTGGGGTAGGGCTGGAGAGCAGAGGTAAAGGGAGGTGTCGAAACAATCAAAACAATACATCTTCCAGAGCTACCAGTAGAAGACACACCAAAAAAAATCTGTAAATATTTAAGTCTACTATTTTTTTTAAATCTTTTTGCTGGACTTCATAGGCCTGTTTCGACATTGATATCAAACAATTCTGTAACCGCTCATGAAAAGCTTTAGTGACAACCTCACATCATGACACGCCTCCCCCTCCACACAACCAGAGCAGAACAGCAGCAGAAACATACATCTTTCACTGTCAAATATCTCTGGCAGCTGCATTACGTCAGTTAGTGGAACTATATTTTCTAAAGCAATAAAGAAACAAGTCCAGATGTTCGACTGACACGGGGGACCTGTTACACCGTTGTCGCTCCAAAGAAGTAGCAATATGAGGGACTTACTGTAAGAGGATGTGATACAGTGTCAAAGAGCCGCATGTTGAGCATTCTCCTCCCAAGGCGTTGTCAGATTCAATAAACATAACTTCACATTATGGATGCGTAAGGAAAGGAGCTGTGGTGCTCTATGTATCCAGTGTGGAGATATAGATTTATTCTGGAGCTGGTGCTGCTACTAGCAGAGTACTTTGCCCTAGTCATGAACTAATTTTCCATCAATAATGTGAGTTTGAATCAAAGGTGACACAAAAACATTGCTATTATTCATCAAATACATACATATATAAATATGAATATTTTTGGATGGAGACAGACCATAATTCCTCATATGCAAATGCGAGACACAAGTTTCAAGATCATTCAGGGTCAGCAGCATTCTGCCAGCACCATTAGCAAAAGATGGCCCTGTTTGTTGGACCAGTTTATAATGTATCTGCATAGTAGCTTTTCATCTCCTTCACATTTACTTAAGCACCGCAACGTATCAATCACATTAAATTTGTTGTGTTAATGAAAGAAGCACGATAAATATGTGCAGAGGCCAAAAACACTTCTAAAATAAGTTGTGCAGGGTCTGCACAAAACACTGCTTTTGAGTATCGACCACTGGTTCATCAATAACAAATTGCGTAAGACGTTACAACAGTGTTCATTGATTATGTGATTGGGCAGAAATTTTGGGGGGAGGAGGTTCTAATGTTGTCACAAGATTTATTGCCACCCAGTGTTGCATTTATTTTTTTCCACCAAGACCTTGCATTGATGAGGGGAAGGTTGGACCACTGCGCAAAGCCTTCATCTGAAAGGTCTGAAATGTGTGGTGGTCAATCCATGCGTGAAAATGATGTCTCATGCTCTCTGAACCACTCTCAGAATTTGAACCCAATGAATCCTGGCATTGTCATCCTGAAATATGCCCGTGACATCAGCCATGAAAAAAATCAATTGATGGAAGAACCTGGTAATTTGGTATACTCAGGTTCGGTATGTTCTGCGTTGCTGAATCTAGATCTGAGCAACTGCAGCAACCCCAGATCACAGGCTCATACAGTCGGCACTTGGAATTATGGGTGCCTCATTTAATCTGTCTATTTTCTACCCTATCACAATGCTGGAACAAGAAAAATCTGGACTCATCAGACCACACGGCCTTATGACATTGCTCCAGAGTCCAATCTTTATGCTACCTAGCAAATTGAACCCCCCCCCCTCCCTCAACGATTAACCTCGCCGATTATTGGTTTTCTTAAGGATCCACAGCTGTTCAGTCCCTTGAGTTCCCTTCGCAAATGCTCTTACTTTCAATATTTATCATCGCCCTGAGATCTACTCTTGTTTTCTGCGATTTAATTTCACAAAATGTTTAAGGGATTGCCAACCACTATCATTCTGTATCTTTTCCTGACCAGATTTCTTCCTCGAAGACAATAGTTCCCCACTATCCTTCCGGGTTTTGATAATGCATTGGTCAGTCCTCAACCCAATTTTTGTAGTTTCTGCCAGCTCCTTAGATGTTTTTCTGCTTCTTTCAGCCAATGATTTAACCCTTCTCAACCAGACTAACATCTTTTCCTTAACCAATGTGTTAATAGACATGGGTGTTTAAGAAAAGAGAAGCAACTTGTTGCAGTTAGTGTTAAATAACTTGTTGCTAGCAGAAAGATAATTGCTCATGCTGTAATTATTTAATAGGAAGCTCTGGGTATATCCAGTTTATTATTGTGTATTTTTGAAAATACACAAATACACAAAATGCTAGTTTTGAAAGTTGAGCGTAGATGTTGTCAAATTGGCTGAGAAAAGGTGAAAGGGATGAGAAATGTGTTCAAATTTCTGGGTATTGAGAAATCTACAGCTGAAAAAGTCTATGTCCCTCAGTTTTGTCTTCAAGAATATCAAGCTTGGCTATTCGTTTTTTTGTGCATAAGCTTGACATTAACAGCGCAAGTAGCGAATTAGCCGAGGTGGTGAGGAAGTACTTGAATTTGAACGCCACGTGTCAAACACACAAAGACATGCAAATGGTTAGCGATATGTGGAAAGGCCGCACCTCTAGAGTCGTAAGGTTCCCACTTGCCTGTCTTCCAGGCTAGCTTTGCTAAATTTGATATGCACTGAGTCTGTACCAGAGCTTGACTTCACCTGAATGTTGCTGTCATAGCAAATCACACAGTCACCCCTGAAACATCCTGAATGTAATAATTAGTGTATCAAATTGACTGCTTGTAGTGAATGAAAATAGTTTATTCCAAACAGTTGGGCAAATATGTAGCAGTCAGTTTGTTTCTTCACCCCAGAGAAGGCAATTATCATCAGATGGAAATGGAACTTGAATATGATCATTTACTGACATTGGGATTTCAATTAATCCTAATTATTTAGTGTGACAAAGCCTTCATCTTAATTATGTTCTGTAAAATAGGGACACTTTTGGCCTGTTATTGTAGGAGTTGCTGTCAGACATAACCAATGCTATAGGTGCACTAACCAAGTCAGCCACTGTTGTGTTGATTCATCCTATTTTATTCTCACTCTGGTATTGACTGAAACTACTCTTGGTTCTCTAAGAGTAGCAGACCAATTTTAAGCACTGAAAACCTTACAAGTGGTGTAATTGGATAGATGGAGAAAAGATGACGGGTCAATCTCCAGGTAGCTCCATCAGTTGGCAAGATTGGACAATCATAAAACACAGAATAGAGTTGAGTGATTTTTTTTTCTTTTTGGACCAAGGATATGCTTTTTGCTCTTGTGCCATTAAGTCTTTGGAGAAAGCTTTAATGAGACAGCCTTGTAATGATGGTGGTGGATCAACAACTGCATTCTGGAGAGAAATTATCCCTCAGGAGTCTAGTGCATTTAAAAAAACACTCTGGAGAGGATTTTGATCGATAAATGCTCCTTTTATGAAAACGAGGAGAAGATATGAGTGCTGAGAACATGTTCTGTCTTTAACATTGAGAAACGACAGTTGAATATACAAAAGCTTCGACCAGCACTTCTTTTGGATTTTCACCTACGTCACATTTTGTGAAGTACGTTGGAGGCACGTTGATGTAAACATTGTGCTGGATAAATATCTGAAAACATCTGAAACCCCTCTTCCAATTGCATTTTAGATGCAATCGCATACTAGGAAGGACTTGGTCAAAAGAAAAGGGCAAAATATTCGTAAAGGTTTGTCGATTTATTAACAGCTCCTTCCTTTTGGACTGATGATGACTCAAAGAGTCTTCCGACTGTTGTATATCCTGATATCATAAACTACCTGGTTTTCTTGCCAAGCCCATAAAAAGACCTAAGAAGACCTAAAATCTTGCAAAAGTGGGGGAGCTTATAACCAGATGGTGTGTGGCTGCATGAGGGAGATGCAGTATCAAGTGACAGGTGTTTTGTATAAGCCAACGTAAGTAATGCAATAATATCTTTTAACAACCTAGCCTGAACTTTATAATACCCAAGGTGTAACCAACCGTGTTGCTACTGTAGCATGATCAGTCTAATAAGTTAATAATGCCACATGCGGTAGCATGATATGCACTGTATTATTATCAATGCACTACCGAATTAGTTATGCACTGCAAGGATCAACATGTCACTTACCTGGCAAAAGATGGCAATTCACCATTTGCCAAATAAGTGACACGTTGATCCTAAGTGCCTAACTAATTTGCTTGAGGGATCTCCTGCAGGCCCTCACAACATGTTTGGGTCTGCTGGAAACGCCTGGCAGAGTCTCCTGTCAGAAGGAGCTTCAACTCACACCGCCGGGAGAGCTTTGACCATATCCCGAGGGAGGCGGGGGACATTGAGTCTGAGTGGACCATGTTCCGTGCCTCCATTGCTGAGGCGGTTGACCGGTGCTGTGGCCGCAAGGTGTTTGGTGCCTGTCATGGCGGCAATGCCCAAATGATGGACATCAGTGGTGAGGGATGCCATCAGACTGAAGAAGGAGTCATATTGGGCCTTACTGGCCTGTGAAACTCCTGAGGCAGCAGATAGGTACTGGCAGGCCAAGCGGAGTGCAGCTACGGCGGTTGCCGAGACAAAGACCTGGGCATGGGAAGAGTTCGGTGAGGCCATGGAGAACGACTTCCGGATGGCTTCGAAAAGGTTCTGGACCACCATCCGGCGTCTGAGGAAGGGGAAGCAGTGCACTGTCAAAACTGTATAGTGGCGATGGTGTGCTGCTGACCTCAACTCGGGATGTTGTGGATCGATGGAAGGAATACTTCGAAGACCTCCTTAATCCCACCAACACGCCTTCCATTGAGGAAGCAGGGCCTGGGGACCTGGGGACAGGCTCTCGTATCGCCGGGGCTGAAGTGTCCGAGGTAGTCAAAAAACTCCTCGTGGCAAGGCTCCGGGGCGGATGAGATCCTTAAGGCTCTGGATGTTGTAGGGCTGTCATGGTTGACTCGACTCTGCAACATCGCGTGGACATCAGGGGCAGTGCCAGTTTCTGCAGCTGCTGAATTGGCAGACCCGGGTGGTAGTCCCTCTTATTAAGAAGAGCGACCTGAGGGTGTGTTCCAACTAAAGGGGGATCACACTCCTCAGTCTCCCTGGTAAGGTCTATCCAGGGGTACTGGAGAGGAGGGTCCGCCGGATAGTTGAACCTCAGATTCAGGAGGAGCAATGTGGCTTTTGTCCTGGGCGTGGAACAGTGGACCAGCTCTAAACCCTCAGCAGGCTCTTCGAGGGTACATGGGTGTTGGGGAGAAAGTGATCAGTTTTCTTCCCGTGCTGTTGCCATCAGAGGAATGAGACAGAAGCTTCAGTTTACTTGCTGCAAGGGCAACCACACGTCTGCAGTGTGGGCTACAAGTGTGGGCCCTGGTGAGGTTTATTCTTATACTAGCACACAAACATGTAAGATTACAATAAGCGTACGTGTAAGCGTCATATGATAAAGCATAAGCGTCACGTGATAAAACAAAGCATGATATATACAAAAGGAACATATAAGAAAATGGGGGATGGAGTGTCACAGGATGTTCAGATTGTCCCCTGCTATCCTAAGGTGATAGAACATCAGCTAAAGTAGGTCAGGGTTCTGGTCAGGAGTGATAATAAGTAGTTACAGTATTGTTATATGAACAGTTTAAGGTGTGTTTTGAAGTGTTCAGGGCACGTCCCTCCGGTAGGACACGTTGGAGAGGCTATGTCTCTCGATGTCTGGGAACGCCTGGGGATCCCCCCGGATGAGCTGGAAGAAGTAGCTGGGGAGAGGGAAGTCTGGGCCTCTTTGCTTAGGCTGCTGCCCCCATGACCTGACCCCGGATAAGCGGCAGAGGATGACTGGGATCTACTCCAGGATGTGAAATTTGTTTACCTTAGTGAACATTAACAATATAGCCACCGCTGGTTTAATGATGCACTGTGAAAACCAGTTGCTGCTTCCGGCTTTTTCATTAGTTTTTTCTGACAATATCTGTCTGTGTTTATCTCACGCTAAGTTTACAAAGTTTGCGATGAGTGCTGTTTTTTTTTTAACAGAAAAGTGGTTTTGTACATATTTGATACTTAATGCCGAAGTTGCTGCTGAACTGTGCTCGGGTGCACGTAACTGCCTTGACGTCAAACTTTTCTAATTTTCTCCTTCTCCTGTTTCCTTCACAATTACTCTAATTACCTTTCTTTTTTTCTCAATGATTTCCCAAATTAGCATATGAATTGAACCCAGAGCATCTCTGCACAGCATATTTATTATATTTGTGTGTGTACTGAAACCTGTGGCACTTATAATGATATACCCTGAAAAGCTTATAGCAGCTGTAACTGTTAATTCAGATTCAGATCCTTTATTGTCCCACACGGGGAAATTTACAGTGCAACAACAGCAAGAGCACGCAGAGAAAAATAAGATAAAATCAAATAGAACAGGATTTGGGATATACAAAGAGGATGTATATTTACAATAATCCAGATAAATGGATGGATACTCGGCCTCTGTGTACCTGTACATAGTACAGAGGGTGAATACAATATACATATCAGAATATATAATATTCAGATTGTGCTAGCGGGTGTTATGTTTATTGTGCAGTCTGACAGCAGCCGGCAGGAAAGATCTGCGATACCTCTCCTTCACACAGCAAGGGTGGAGCAGCCGCTCACTGAATGAGCTGCCCAGTGCTGTCAGGGTGTCCTGTAGGGGTGGGACGTGTTGTTCAACATGGATGACAGCTTAGCCATCATCCTCCCGTTTCCCACCACCTCCACTGAGTCCAGGGGACATCCCAGGACAGAGCTGGCCCTTCTCACCAGTCTGTCCATCCTCTCCCTGTCCCTGTCTGTGATGCTACTGGACCAGCAGATTATTCCCGTAGAAGATGGCTGATCCCACCACAGAGTCATAGAAAGTCCTCAGGAGGGGTCCCTGCACCCCAAAAGACCTCAGCCTCCGGAGCAGGAACAGTCTGCTATTGCCCTTCTTGACAAGGGCGTCTGTGTTGTGTGACCAGTCCAGGTTATTGTTTAGGTGAACACCCAGGTACTTATAGGACTCCACCATGTCAACATCCGTTCCCAGGATGTTCACTGGTGCAGGCGGGGGGTTGTTACGCCTGCGGAAATCCACCACCAGCTCCTTGGTTTTGCCAGCGTTGATCTGGAGGTTGTTCCGCAGGCTCCAGTCCACAAAGCCCTGAATAAGTTCCCTGAACTCCGTATCGTCCCCATCACTGATGAGGCCAACAGCAGCAGAGTCATCAGTTAATTTAAGCTTATAGTAATTATCATCCATGTACGCCCTAATTGGAGGAAGACGCAGTCCATTCTTTGAGATGCTCGAATGTTGAGCTCCATTGCCATGGTAAACGCTAGTGGGGAGATGGTGCAGCCTGCCATAATGCCAACCTTGAGATGCTGCCAAACAGTTGTCACACAAAACTGAAGGTCCCGGAAGTAGGCTTTGGAGAGCCGTGTGATGCCCTCTGGGACTTGGAAGAAAGTGAAGGCTGTCCACAACACCTCATGAGGCACAGACCCGAAAGCATTGGCTAGATCCAGAAAAACCACATGCAGGTCTTTCTTTTCCTTCCTCGCCATCTGTATCTGATGCCAGATGATATTTGTGTGTTCCAGACAGCCTGAGAATCCACTTCTGCCTGCGAGGTGTCGACAAAGTTGTTCTGCTGCAAAAAAGCTGAAAGCCTCTGAGCCACAACACTGAAGAATATCTTTCCTTCCACATTCAGAAGATCTGGCGAAATTGATCGATGGTTGAAGAATTCTTCTCTTTGGGAATCAGGATCCCTCCTGCCTCCATGCCTTTGGTATTATCCATTTTTCCCATGCCATTCTCATCAGCTTCCAGAGGTGCCTTAAGACATCTGGCGTGTTCTTATAAAGCCTATAAGAGACCCCACTGGGCCCAGGGGCTGATGCTGCTCTCACCCGCTTTACTGTGCCCTCAATTTTACTCCATGTCGGAGGCCTTGTTTCCATCTGGTGCTTAACTGGTTGGATGGGTGGCATGTTATCCGGAATGCAGGCTGGTACGTGCCTCTGATTGTCTGAGTAGGTCTTCCTCAGGTGCTCCTCTAGTTCCCTTATGGGTGCTTTGAGGGTCCCAAATTTCTCCTTGACAAAGAGGGCTTTCACAAACGTGTAGGGATCTCTGTAGAAGGAAGTCCTCGCTCGCTCCTTCTTCTTGTGTTGCTTTCTCAAGCACTCAGCTCTTCTCAGTGTTGCCAGAGGTTGCCTTGTAGTGCCTCAAGTCCTTTCCTCTCTGCTTTGGTGGCCTTCTTTTAGTGTTTTCTCAGACATCTTCTTTCCTTCACAAGCCTTTCAATCTCTTGCTGCCTCCTGGACTTGCGATGAGCTGGTTCCTTCTGCAACTTAAGGTTCCCGCTTTTCACCCCAAATCTCTCTGCCCCATAGATGTAGATGATTTCCCCAATCTTGTCGAGCTTCTTCTCCATGCCTCCTTTCAGGCCTTCCAGGAGGTGCACAAGGTCAATGTTAATGGTTTCCCACTCCTCTTTTTGGCAGGATTTAGGCCACAAAATTTGAGGTTTTCGTCCCTCCAGCTTTCTCTCTACTGCTGGCTGTGGCTGGATGGGCTCTGTGCTCAAGTCCATGGGTGGATCCATGCCTGGTTGAGCTTTGTCTGGGGTTCTGATACCCTGTGGACTGTGGTGATTATCCTGCCACTGGGCTTCAATCGACTGATTTGCCCTACCTCTGAGGAAGTAGTGGTCAATGCGAGGCCCCTCACTTAGCTCTCTCAGGCACTTTTTCTTATCCTGGTGGATCTTGAGGCCCTTCTCTGATGTTATCTTTTTCCAGCCGCAGCTGCAGCTCTTTAGCTTGCATCCTGCCATTGCCGTTGCTCAATTACCTGCCATGCTAAGCTTTTGATTCGTTGTCATTTCCATTGCAAGGTTCATTACCGTGTGGTCCGCCAATGAGTCATCTTCCACCCCCACTCTCGTAGACTCGAGGGGTATTTTTCCTTTGAGGCTTATAGAAGAATAAAATCTTGGAAATTCCTGTAACTTTCTACTAAAGAAAAATTAACAAGCTTTCCCTCCAAACTTGGTTGCTTAGTGACAAAATGATTCATGTGTTTGCAGAGTCTCATACTGCCATTCATAAGCATCTCTTTGTACACACAGTGGCAGTTGAACATCACGCAAGAAATTCTATACTATAAATAATCCATCGAATCATTTGACTTTGATTATCACAAATAGGAGAGCAATGAGAATTAGCTATCCCCACAGTGACTTTTGTGACCTGATTGTTGCACAGGTCCATCTGTCCTGTTACAAAGAGTAGAAAATGTGGGCTTCAAACAGCAAATTTTCAGCTAACAGCGAAATGTGCTGACTAAGTACGCCACAAAGACATCAGCTAGTATGGTAAAAGAGGGTGTTATCGTAAAGGTAATTTGGCAGCTCACATAGCTTATCCGATTTTGTCCTAGAGTGACTAATTTGTGCAATTGAGCGTTTAATTCCCCAACCTGTCATTAAAGCAAAACAGCTACCTATTATCCATCCTCACAACAACGTTTGTGACTCAGACACGTTAACCTGTCCTGTCACATTATTTTAAGAAACGTCCCTGGGTGGGTTCAAACCACCAACCTTTCAGCCGAATGCGCTGACCTCTTGCTTCACAGAGACACCGACAAGTGAGGCCTGTATGTTAGCAGCACCAATTGCTTAGCAAGCTTGCATCACAGAGCCTGCATTTTGATAGCCAGTGTGTCGTGTGCCATTGAGTGGCCAAGTGAACTTTTCGAGTGGCTTTAAAATAACGAGATGTTTGGCAAAGCTGGCCTGAATGCTGTGCTTGTGCATGATTGGAGGATCATTTCCATTGTACATTCCCAACAGTGCTAATAAAACATACTTGTGTTTTAGTTTAATATCATTTTAACATTTCCCTCTATTTTAAAATTATTTTGTAAGTATTTTCAGTTGTTGCTCTTTGTATTTGTCAAAAGGAGGTCTTTAATTACATGTCTTCTGTGCTTTTTGGTCACTCTGAATGGGTTACCCTGTTTCTGCATTTAATGTCGGCCTTCTCTACACACATTGATTCCCCATCGACCTTCTGTGGGTTAGGTTCAAATGCATGCTGATCAGTTTGTTTATTTAATTAGTCTTAAAGGACATTATGTGTCATTGTACCAGAAGTAGCCAATAAACTACCAGTCAATTCCACTACTGAAATGGTAAACTGTCTAAAAAATAACAGCCAAGATGTAGATTTGAATGCAGAAACCTTTTTTCCCATCTTTTAAATGAGAATACATGAGCATTTTTTCTGTGTTCCTAACAGAACTGACATGTGACTGACACCAGAGCCACATTGCACGAGGACAGTCTGACATTTAAGAAGACAAATGTGTCTCTTATGAAATGTCGCATCAGTCAAGAACCCAGCAGCTCTGCAGGTACCTGGTTGCTCCTGTCTGCTCCTTGCTCTGAAAAGCAACAGCGAGACAATTTTTTATCTCGAAATGACAACCATCTCGTTGACATCGGCGCATTTACGACCCTATGAGCCCCAGACAACTCCTCGTCATGGAAACCAACAGGCCTGCATGTTTGGGTTTGTAAAATATTGAATTAAAGGCTCCATCGCTGTCGCTAGGAACCATCCATCAGGGCCATTGCTATCAAAGTCACCACCGGCTCTCTACTTTGTCTTCAAAAGAAGAGTGAGGCAGCGCATCAGACGCATGACAGAACCGGGATGAAAGGAGAGCATTTCATTCATGGCTGTCAAGGAAAAGGCAGAGGAGAGACTTTAGGAGCAGAAGGAACCTGCTGTAATTTAGACCTCAAACCCCGAACCTGAGTGTCTGTTTAATGAGGACGTGTGATCAAAGGAGCAGGCGGCATCTCACCAATGTCATTACTCTAGCAGGATCCATCACTTCTATATTTATTATTCCCGTGTTGGTGGGTTGGAATTTTACATTTATTTCTTAATGTTGATATGGCCTAAAAACCCATTGATGTCCTTTTAATCCCCCCCTGCATTCATGAAATGACATTTTTCTGAGCTATTTAAAGCATTTTTTTTGTTTTTCATCCCTGTATTTAAAATGCACTGGGATGCGTTGTACTGTGTGAAAGTAGCATTTGATTAGCTAACATTTAGGGGAAAAATTGTTCTTTTTTTTAAAATAGCATTGTCAAAAATAAGATGTACACTATAGGAAGTATTAATTCCCTTCCTAATTTAATAAATAAATAATTGATCAAAAATACTGATCCAATGACCCCAACATTTTTTTTTTTTTCTTAAATTGGTTTAGTGGCCAGCTCATAACTTAAAATACAAATAAATAATCAGACAATGACCACTGATATGCAAACTGAGGAAATGCCAAATAATAAATAGGATGTCTGGTATAAAAGATAAAATAATTGTCACAAAGAAAGACCATGTGAAAATATAACACAGTCGAAATGAAATAGAGCTATAACCCATCCAAAATGTACCTTAAAAATAAAACAAATTAGAGAAATGTATTAGCGTATATGTACAAAAATTCTGTAAATTTGTGTAAAAGTCTGTAGTGCGAGGCGGCGCAGTGGGTGTACAAAGTGCTAATGTGGTAAAGTTACACAAGGTAGAACGCAGATTAAAAAATAACCTCCTGATGCTTCTTTAGCAGGCAGTGGGAAAGACTTTAAATTGTGTCCCTTGCTATGAACTAATGCTAACCCAAAGAAATATCATGACATGACATGGACGTTAGCATATTGTTAAACTTAGTATATTGTTAAACTTAGCTTTAAGTCTTAGCTGTGTGATAATCCTGTAGCAACTGCTTTGTTACACTTCTCGACTGCCAGATGATTAAGTGGTTGTGTATTTCAACAGCGATGGCCTGACGAATGGACACAAATCCTGCAGAGCAGTTTTCCTGACTGAATCTTGAATGAAAGCAGTTTTAGCCTGTCAAAAGAAAAGTAGCTGCTGTGGACAAGACGGTGGTGGGAAATGTGTGTTTGTCACAAGACAAGGAGACAGGAGGTTATTGGTAAGCCAGGGGTGATTTCTGTGTGTGTGTGTGTGTATGTATGGGTTTGGGGGGGGGGTTGGGCGAGTGGACATGTGTGTATGGTGGATTTATGAGTCACGGACAAATGCCAGCGTGCCACACTGACAGTCTCCATCACAGGGGCCTGATGCGAAGGGACACTACACGTCAGAACAGAGGGGGCAAGGGATTCATCATCCAGAGGCCACAATGTTAGTGGAAAACCCTGAAATGGTCGCCACGCGGCTAACAGCCCCGCCGTGATCAGCAAACGGGCGTGGGCTTGTCCAAGCAACAAAAAGAAATCCGCTTTGCATCGGTCATTGAAAAGCAGCGATCGGTCCAAAGACCCACTGGTAGAAAATGGCAGCTGCTGAACAATGTCACCCCTGTCTTCATAAGAGCTTTCCGTTTCTCCACAGGCAAACACGTCCGCATGATGCGCTTGGGTGAGCAGAGGATCTCCCGTCATGGCCATAAGGATTTTCTCAGCGAGGGGTGGCTGACAATGTCACTGAACCACAGTACATCCAGCTCCACTAAAATGGGCTTTTCTCTAAGAAAACAGACAGTTCGTACCAAAGGTAGGGAAGGAATCCTGTTGGTTGTTGGGAGATGGTGGATCCATGCGGGCTCCTTTATTTGTATTACAAGATGCATTAAATCTAGCATCAAAAAGAGACATTTCCTGCTGTACATCATGCTAAATCAACCAACTATCAGAGGGAGCCAGCCCAGGTTACATGCCTGTCTCGGGGGCATCTAAAATGTTGCTGCATTTCATCTTTACTCTTCAGCCAAATTAGATTTGAACCAACAACTTCCTGACCTGCTTTGCTGACATTTGTCCCGGTCGTCTCCTGGAGCAACGGGTGATGTCAGGTTTTACAGTTACTGCGTCTATCCTGAGAGTCAGTCTTAAAAGAGAGGGTCTGTGTTGTTTGTCAATTAAAATCAAATGTGACTGTGACAAATACAGAAATTTAATTGAAAACACCATTTTGTGGCAACTCAATCTGTTCCCAATAGATAGATCTGGAACAATTTCTTGAAAGTATTTTTACAAATCAGAGCTGCTTCACCAGAATGAAAATATTGAACCACCATAACTCAGATGAAGGATGAAGCTCGGCCATCTACATCCTGCTAACTTGACTCAGTACCCCCAAATCCAAACTGTCAATCATTAGGTTGATGTGTAAAGTTGTCAAGGTGTCTTTCCACATTGGACTAGGATGAACAGTTGCCCCCTACAGCAGTTCTCCGATGACGCCTCCATTGTGGGACGTGTGTCAGAGGGAAACGATTGTGAAGGTCATCGTGGACTTTGTTGACCGGTGTGAACTGAAAAAAAAACGAGATGAAGGAGATTGACTTCAGCTAGAAGCCCTCCAAATAAAAACTCGTGAACATCCACAGGCTTGACAAAGACGGGGTTTTGAGTTTGAGTTTTTTTAGCATCCCCTGCAGCAATGCTACCACTATGCTTACTGAGGCCCCACACATATACTTAAATTTGTACATTTCTAAATGTTTACATTTGATGACAATAGAAAACATTGCAACATAATAAAACATAACCGAACTAATTCTAAACATAAGTAGCACGCGATATAAACTTGGTGTTCCACACAAAACATAAAATTAATTGAAACTAAATGCAGAGACAACATAGATTGTTTCTATTATTTGCTTTGTTGTTTTGCTGTTAAAGTGTAATAATAACCCAGCTTATGTTAATACATTTAAGAGAAATAGATTTGTGCTTCTTTTCAGGTTCTTTTCTTATTTGCTTGGTATTTCCCTTAGGTCACACTTTTCTTTAATTCCTTTGGATTTGTGGTGTGGATTTTTGCTCCAAGTACAGCGCTCTCTTCCTGTCTCTCTCTATCAGCGAGACATGGCGGCAGCCATCATTTTTCATTTCATCAGCTCCTCCCCCTAACTGGAAACACTCCTTCACCTCGTGTCTGCGGCTGTGACCTCCGGCCCCTATTTCCCATGGGAGATGAAGCCCTACTGATGCATCCGTGCCCAGATCACCTCTCGGGTGCTTTCTGGCATAGTGGAGAAGGTCTCCGAGGGTTTCCTTGGGTGAACGCGCACGAGTGGACCCAGGTCAGTTGCTTAGGGAAAGCCTCACTTGGTAACACTCTCCAGGGATGACTCAGATGGCTGTTTGATCATTTCTTTACTTGTCAGCTGCTTGCATGTCAGACGGTGAGGGCAATGCCAAAATCACATTATTGAGGAAGAAGAAGGAAAATAAGCACATGAAATCATTGAGAGGAAAGTTGTCACAGTTAAAAACCTGCCCTTGGACTGGAGCTCTTAGAAGTTCTTTTACAAATCCAATTTCTAATTTTTTGATCCGCATCAACTGAATTTAGAAACCTTAATTCTGACCTGTTCATCAATCAAGTTACAAAAGTCATTGTAAAGATGGATGATTCAAAAAGCCTAGTAGCAGAATAGAGGAGCGGAAGCTAGCCCACTACTGGGCAAGAGAAGCGGAAGCTAGACCAGTACTTGGCGAGAGGAGTGAGAGCTAGCTCAATACTTGGCTAGGGAAGCGGGAACTTGGCCATTAGCTTGCATGAGGAACGGGTAAGCTGCCCCTGAAGTGGGTTGGCAGTCAAAACGTTGCTTGTTAAAGTCTTGTTTTCAAGGTGCCATTGTTTTATTATTTGCTTTGATATAAACCTCACTGTTCACCGCAAGAAACCTTTAGCAGCAGCAGGTTCATCCACCAGAAACCCTCATCTATATACAGTACTCTGTGGTGCAGTAGGTCAGGGCATTTGGCTGTTAGCAGAAAGGTTGGTGGTTCAAGCCCACCCAGGGATGTTTCTCTTGTGTTTGTGTCAGGACAGGCTGATCTGTGCACCAGTCAAGCCACAAATGTCATTCGGAGGATAAATCTTTGGCAACAATTTCCTGAATTAAAGAACATGACTTTCGCAATCTAGAGCTCTCCAAATGCCCCTTTCCAGCTTCTCTAGTAACCAGTGAGTGGAGCAAGAGCTCGTCCAGTCACAGGCTCATGGAGTTACAGATTTGTTGGTTCAAGCTCTGATTTTGGACCAAGAAGTTCTTATAGCAGGAGAGATGCAGGAACAACTTCACATCACTTTGCTGCTGCAAGGTGAAGAACACTGTTGAGGTTGGCGGTGTAACTCAGGCCTCTCACACAGCTTTCTCATTGCACCATACAGGATTAGTGCATATCAATGTGGATCAGGCACTGTGGGAAAAACATCCACCACATTTTTAAAAATTATTTTAATTTGCTCATTATCTGAAATTGAACATCCAGGAGCCGTTGTTTTAGTGTTTGTTTTGATTTCCCACGTCCCACATCACTCCGGCACCGGTCCGTGTGTCTCGGTTCCTTCAGCTGAGCGGAAAAACTCATAATGAATTCATGATAACCTCAGAGGGCTGATAAGTTCTGGTTTCTCTCTCTCTCTCTGTTACTGCCAACCATAGTGTTGCTTTGAATGAAGAAAAGAAGTCCACATTTCTGCTTGCTACACTTCTGTACTGTATTTGGAATATCATCAGATAATTAAACATTAAAAAGATTCATTGCTCTTTTTGAGCTTGCTTCTTTTTAAACATTTTTGTTTAAAAAAACAACAACTTTGATGTAATCCCACCCCATCACCACCTCTGCACCAACAGTTCCACCACAGCCTGAGGAAGAAAGCGTTCTTTGCTCTCATGCCTCACCCCCCCATCCCTGAATCCCTTAAGGACACTGATTTGTCTGACCTGCATGTGACTGCTCTTCCTGCTGCCAAGGTTTGCGTTGACTTCTTAGAATTGTGCTTCACTGCGCGGCTAATTTCCCGAGGCTCAGCACACCTGACCATTAGTGCTGAGGCTAAACATACACTTACGCAAGTTTAGAGGGAAGCATGAGATCTTGGATACGCTGAAGGCTTTAGCTCTGGCTGATCATGCATGTAGACGTCTTTCCCAAAACACATTGACCTCTAATGGGGGGCTATTACAGCAGGTAGGTTCACCTTAAGTGCCAGCTGTAAGTGTGATTAAATAGCCCAGTTTCATGTTTTGACTAAATCCCAAATAAATCTATTACTGAAGTGACACAAAAAAGCAAAATTATTTTACATTTGTGCATTTTATTGTATTTTTGGCAGCTGCTTTCGTACAAGGGTGTCCAGATCCAGTCCGCCAGGGCTGCGATCCATCCAGTATTCTGTCCAAACAGGTAGGCTGTGCCTTCACCTGGTCCAATAACCCAAAGTCACCTATTAGGTTTACGATCATAAAGATCAAAGAAGTAGAGATTGTAAAACTGAGGAAAAGAAAGAAGCCTTTACAGACAAGGTTGCGTTTGTGTCAGGGCAGGGTGATGGGTGCATCAGTCAAGTCACAAATGTCATTCTGAGGATGAATACGTGGCAACCATTTCCTGAATTAAAGAATATGACTTTTAAAATGGAGCACTCTACAGATGGCCCTCTCCAACTCGTCTAGTAACCAGCTAGTGAAGCAGGAGCTTGTTATGTCATCAGATGGTGGAACGCGAGATAAATTAATAGCTGGCTACAGGGGTAGGAGCAAGCCCAATAGCTAGCTACAGGAGCGGGAACTAGTCCAGTACTTGGCCAGAGAAGCGGGGGCTAGCCCAGCAGCTGGCTCCAGGAGTAGGAGATAGCCCAATAGCAGGATAAAGAGGCGGAAGCTTGGCCACTACTTGGCTAGAGAAGCGGAAGCTAGCCAAGTAGCTTGTAAGGGGAACGGGTAAGCTGGCCCTGAAGTGGGTTGGGAGTCAAAGCGTTGCTTGTTAAAGCCTTGTTTTCGAGGTGCTATTGTTTTATTATTTGCTTCTTATATCAAAGCAACCGCCCTGTTCACAGGAAGAAACCTTTAGCAGCACCAGGTTCAGCCACCAGAAATCGTCCTGTATAGTCTTTGTGGTGCAGTAGGTCAGCAAATTTGGCTGCTAACTGAGAGGTTCGTGGTTCAAGTCTACCCAGAGACGTTTCTCTTGCATTTGTGTCAGGGCAGGCTGATCTGTGCATCAGTGAAGTCACAAATTTTAAGTGGGAGCTAGCCCAGTAGCTTGCTAGAGGAACAGGAGCTAGCCCTGAAGTGGGTTGAGAGTCAAAGCTCGCTTTCTAAAGCTTTGATGTATAGTTTCTTTTTCTTTGATGTATAGCATTTTTGGCTGTTAACTGAAAGTTAAGTGCCATTGCACACATTGTCTTTTTGATCATTCTTCACAAGCCACTTTTATCAATTTCAATGTTGCTGCTTTATATAAATGATATTGGCGTTGTTTACACTCTTTACATATATGCAGTTTTTTATATATATATTTATACTCTATACATGTAGGTTGTTTTTAGATCTTGTTTCTAAATGTTGCTTTTATATTTTGCATTTTAGTTTTTCTTCCTTCATGACGCTCAGCAACAGCAACTCATGGCTACATTTTACTGCGGTTAACAAGTTTTAATGTATAGTTGACAATTTCTAATGTTATGTGTGACAAATAAAGTTATGGAATCGTGACCCATTTGTCAGTCATTTCATATAATCCAAGAACCTCAGACTTTCTAACTTTTCATTAGTAATTTGTGTGGCCCTGAGTGGGAATTACACCCTTTACTGTTTAAGAACAAAGCCTTAAGTGCTGAAACCGCTCATACTCATCTGATTCACTTGTCATCCCAGTGGTCACCATTGACTACAGCACAAAGAACCTAGTGAAACTCTTTCCCTAATCCTTCGCCTCAGTGTCATCCATTATGTCACACACGCACACAAAGAGATCAGGGGCTGTTTCTGCTGAAATTCTGCTGATGAACGCTAAGTTGACATGCTTTAAATTGCATCATAATTACATATAACAATGCATGTCAAACCAAAAATCAGGTCAAACAATGTAATTGTTTTTTAAGGATGATTAAATATGGTTGTTCATTGATGTCCAGTTATGTATTCAAAATGTAATTATCAGTTCATTTTTGGCATCATGTCTATCTTTTTGTGTGCGACCACAAAGCATGATGGGATATATTTGCTTTTTGCAATGGATTATGGTATTCATCGAGTGCCTTATATAAGGTACAATTATCCTCACATAACGTTCAGATGCCCCTACAATATGGCATACACCCTAGTTAGTGCACTAAATAAGGTGTGAATTGCTGGGACTAATTAAAATGGAAGTTAAGTCTTCAGGAAAATTTGTGCTGCTTATCAAAATATCATGGTAGAATTTGCAGGTATTGAGCAATGTGTGGAGGATGGCTGTGAGTATTTGTGTTACCCATGAAGCTCTCTGTGCCTGGTTTAAAACAGCGGGGACAAGCACAGCCTCCAAACATATAACCTTTTTCCAGTCACCATGGAAACACTGAACAAGTGCCCTCCGCCCAACTCTCAGGCACGACTGCACGATAAGCTGCTTTTGAACACCAACCAGTCTGGGCTCTGCTACTCCCAGTCCATCCAGTTACCACTCCAGTTGCCAAAGGCTAGTTGGAATCCCGTGTGCAGCCGTTATCGCTCGGCCCACTTGGGTGAGAGGTTACAAATCAGAGACAGCAACAACTCCAAGCCTGTCTGGCAATGCAATTCTCTCCTGCCCAGTGCTGGAGAATGATCAGTAACTCCTTGTGACTCCATCTGAGCAGAGAAACTGAAGGAAGTGGTATGAATCTGGGACACACATCACAATTTATTTTCCCTTTTTTTCCCAAAACCATGTACCCTGCCAAGCAAAGATGTTGGAAGTAAGACAAGACATATTAGTAGTTTTTACTCATGTGGCTGTTTGTATTTCACGCTACAGAGGAATGGAGAGATTGAAATCCACATAAAATCTCTGCCATTGCATCAAATGTTATTTTTTTACCATGCCTGTGGATGAGCTTAATTCCTTCCGTGTTAGTATATCCATCTTCAAACTGCGTTTCTCCAATACTACTGTCGTCTTCTATATTTGAACTGTGCCATGTTAGCTTAAAGCCATAAGCTTATGGTTAACTGGCTCCACTTAAGGACAGCTGATCCTCTGAGACTCAATTGCCCACATGGGCTGTCTTCCTTCTAGTTCTGACAGGGTAATCCCCCACAAAGGTCCCTCGGCCCTCTTGGAAAGAGCACCCCTAAAGAGAACTTCCTCCCTGGAGCTCTGAACAAGTGCTCCAAGGGTCTTTATTCTCCTAAGAGACACAAGCGGCAATCCACCGTGATCCATAGGATGAGCCGCGAAAATGCTGCACCTAGGAGATCTTCGGCCCAGCCGAGCCAATTGGCAGCCGGTCTTGCACGTAGCACCTGAGAATCAGCAGTTTCCTGAGAATGGAAGACGGGGGATGAGACTAATGCATGTGATCCTCACGAGACAGCAATGCATCATTTTTCTTCCGACAGGCTGCATTGAAGAGCCCTCATTGTGATTGTTGTGCTCTGTGATGGAATGACACTCGTGTATTTCTACTAATTGCGGGAAAAAGTCCAAATCCTAAAATCAATCTTTTTTTTTTCTTGTTCCCAAGGTACTCATTCCCACATCTGAATAACACTCTTATTTTCATTTTACGATGTATCATGGAATTTATTTATAATCCCTCAATTAAATGACTAATACAGCCAAGCATCATAGAGAGGACATGTTTTGGCGGTTTAACCTCTGAGCGCAGTTTGGTTATTTTGTGAGAAGGAAGCTGATTAGCATAACGCTACACTGCCATTTCCTCTTTAGGCCACCCTACCAACATCTGCACGTTCCGTTAGGGTCCTTCGGTTCCTAATCGGGGTCTTGGGGAGCTGCTGGGAGCTATTCCAGGAGTTATTGTGCAGAGGAAGCATTTTTCCCTGACATGCTCTCGGACTGCAGCTTCTGAGCAGTTATAAAAATCAAACACACAGCTACACAACACTGAAAACAGGAAGCAACTGAGTCCCACTTTACTAGTGGCCGACAAGCCCTCCAGCAGCAGTGTTAGCATCATGCACAGTGACCATTTCATTGTACCAGTTATAAAGGAGGCTCCATCGGTTGTTTTAGTTTTCTTCAGGTTGGTTTGTGGTTTGAGGCTTCTAATCTCAGTCAGGGGTCATTTTGGTTATCTTACCTGGTCAGTTGAATAAAACATAAGACGTGCACCATGTTGGTCTTGCCCCCACTATTTCCTCTCATCTCCACTGGCAGGTCTCTATTCTTTCCTACACTTCAGTTTTTTAAGTGCTACCAGTACCGCAGAGATAGAATCTAATCAAAAATATTGTTAGCATTCTATCTGATCTTACCCAATAGAAATCCTAGATACATACACACGCTCTTTTAAGTTAACTCATTCTTTCTGCTCTCCACTCCTGCCTGTGTCTCCACCATAGGACTCTTTTATTTGCTTCACTAATCAGCCAGACACAATGGTTGCTTCTTAAATATATTTTTTAAATTATATCTACCTTTAAGGTAACATTGAGGACCTTGAAAAGCTCCTATAGCTATCTCTCAAAAGAATGTGTAGGGAAAAAAAATCGTCCGATTTCTTGTTTTCCCCCTTGTTCAAACATAAGTCCTCTGTGAAAGGCCTGCACTTCTGTGTTACGGGCATATACACAACAGAAACAAACAGATTTTTTTATTTTTTAGTATATAGATTATATTTAGAATAAGTCCTGAAAATTAATGTGGTTATCCACAGGACAGTATTAAAAGCATAAACATACTTACACATATATTTACATCTCATTTTCCCATGCTGTTTTTATCCATTAAAAATAAATGTCAAACTTGCAGCAAGGCTCAAACAGTTCCAAATATGTCCTCTGGTAACCTCCCCACTGAAGCAGTGAAACATGAAATGCACCCACATGACACTACAGGAGCTAAAACGCATCTTTATGGAGCTTATTATAAAGCCTTCATGCTGTGTGAAAGGAAAAACAAAGAGCCGAGGGATCAGCGGTGTCATTCAAGTGTAGAAAATATGTAGATTGTTGTGAAAATATAAGGGAAATCAACTACTCTACTTAGGAAAAAGAAAAAAAAGACTTGTGCAGTTTTGAGTAAACATACAGCAATGTGTGAGATAATTAAGGGGGGGGGGGGGGGGGTAAAAGATTGAATAAGCTTCCTTTGCTAGTATCCTGACACTTTTCAAAGCTTGGTGTTGAGCTGAACTGAGGTCTCTCTGCCATTCAGTCTTCAACAATCACACCCAGAAGCCTTGCAACCTTAACAGGGACTGCAACCCTAGAGCCTCAGATTATAAGTCTGATGCTCCACCAACTGAGCTATCCAGGCTCCTTGAGGAAGCAATTCTTAATATCACCTTCCTGGGTCCTGGCAACACGTTGGAGAACTGGTTCTTAGGGGGAAGTTTGTCTGTTGTCCATTGGGGACCGGGCTGGGTGTTGACCAAGAATTGAGTGTAAGTGCGCTGATTAAGTTGCAGAACCCCCTAGTGACTATCAAGGGCACCTTACTAAAAGATGGCATGTTCAAAGATTCCTCACAACCTCAAGCCCAGGGATTTTGTTTGAACACCCACATGAGTTTGGATGCCTACCACACACAATAAGCATTTATTCTAGTTTAACAGTTGATCCAAATAAAGTGTGATCTCTTCTACTCTTTTTTTAACTATACCTTTTGGGGGTCACAGGGAGGGTGCTGGAGCCAAACTCAGCTGCATATTGACGAAGGCAGGGTGCACCCTTGAATGAGTTCCTCAGGGTTAGGGTTAGGTACCTTGGTACCTTTCTCAATGTTACCTCAACAGTGCTTTGAAGATGTTCTGGCAGCCTCCCCTGCTACTAGAACATCTCCCAAGTTGTATATGCACCAGGGCTTGAACCAAGAAAATGGTACATTTAAAATCTGATTTTTAATTTTAAATGTAGTTATAGAGTTTTGTTCATTGCCTTTTGGCCACATGGACACCCAAAAAGCCAACAAGAAAATGAATATGGTGGTCTCTGAATGCAAATTGACTCAGCAGAATGTTCAATCAAGGTGTGGCTCAAGAAATCCCCAAAATGGACAAAATCAAAAATAAGTATACTCTGCTTGATACTTTAACCCATAACTAGACCTGAAAAAGTCAAAATGAACTATAGATCATTGGATTTAGACCAACCACAAAAACAAAAAAAGTAAGGTCAAAAGGCAGTCCTCTTACAGACCTTTAAAGAAACACTAAAAATGTTGTGAGAATAATGCACCCTTTTTTCCATTGCAAGGAGAACCCAGTATGGATTTTTTTTACCCCCTATTGTTACCAACAACCATTTCTATTTTCAAAGGCAGTTTTTAGAATTGAAGAAAAACAAAAGTACTGCAGGTAGCGAGAGGGGAAAAAAGCAAACTACTCCTGTCCAGCTACTCTAGCTTTCAGAGAATGTAGTGACAAACTGTAATTGCGACAGTAAATATATATTTTCAGTGAGAGCTGTGCTGTTTATGCTCCTCAGACCTGCCTGAAGAATGTTTTTTAAGTATTTTCCAATACACACAAGCCCGCATCCCACTCCAATGCATCAAAAGTTATTTATTTTCTCCACATCAAAACTTGGGCCCTGAAAAGATGATGAATCTAAATTCAGCAATTTTGGGAGCTAGACTAGCAGTCTGCATGCCTGCAAAGAAATTGTTGTGGAAGTCTCTTAATATTTGTTCCCATGTTTCTCTAAGCTTTATAACTTTCTCAGCTCCATTTTATGAAATGATGATGACACTGTCTACCCATAATCACCTTCTCTGACTCCGTCTCCATTTCACACAATGCCTCAAATCAAATGAAATAAAATTAGAATCGCAATCTACATCTTTACGGAAGATTATTGCCCATAAACTATAAAAACCTGCAAACTAGCACCTAATGAGCACCTATTGGAAGGCTTATCATTAAGGTAGGCACAGACATGCCCTTTGTAACACAGCCATAGCCTCCATTCATGCACTGAACACCTCCCGTACTCCTCCTTCAGCTTTCCTTGCGCCTGGCAGTATGTATTTTAAGCTCTTTGAGGCTAAGAGCATGAAAGAAATCAGCCATAAAGATGAAAGAATGCTAAATGATGCTGTTTTGAGCCGTTTAAATGTGCTTTAAAAATGTGTTCATTTACTTTCATTTTTCATTTTGTTAATCAAAACTAATGGCAGATAGGTAGCATATTTATTGGGGTGGTATTGGTAAAGCAACTCATGCTGAAAGAAACAGCAAAATTTTGTCATTTTAAGGTTCAAACTATGTTCAAAAGAGTGGTGTCATTTTATTTAAGCCAATTTTTAGGATATATACAACAAAAATCTTAGAAATATTTTTAATAGTTAAATGTAAAAACTGTTAAATGTAGATTCAGATTTAGATTTAACATTTAGATTAAAAATATAGATTTCAATTTAACATTATGAGTAACACGTAATAATTACAGTTATACATTTAATACATTTATGTGATGTCAAATTCTACTTTAAGTATTTTTAAAAAGTCAGTAAAAACCTTGATGCTAAATGTGACAAAATGTTGCAATTGTGTATGGTGTGAGCCACTTTAAAACTGCATCTCACATTGAATTTTGTCTATCTGTGTTTGGTACATTGCAATGCATCATGTTATAAAAGTCCAATAACAAAACCATGAGCTAGCCACGAAAGATCCATTTATTTTCCAGCTTAACCGGCAGACAAATTTCCTATGTCATATTTTAGTCACAAAAAATGTTAACAAAGAAGAAAAAAATTTGGGCGACATAAGAAAGAAATTACATGTAATTGTAAAAACGTTGGGAAAAATTTCCACACACTTTATCAGGAGGATTAAACATGGAAGGGAAATAAAGTTTTGATCAGTTTGTCTGTCCAGTAAGTTTCTTCTTTAGCTCTGCATTTTCTTTTTGCAACACTTTGTTCTGAAAAACAAAGGAAAATAATCTAGTTAATTTCAGTCTTTCTTTTGCATCTCTTGCTAACAAAATCGTCTCTCTACATCTTACTAAAAGCCAGAGCCTGTTTCCAAAACAAAATAAAGTATTTAAATGCATGAAATACAGCCAACAAAGGCTGTGTTCAGACATATATGTACACTAACCTTATGTCTGAGTGATTCCACAATGAGGTCTCGTCCTCCCCTCACACTTTCCTCTCTCTTTGAAATTTGGAAGGCATCTCCAATAACTGAGACTAGGACATGAGACTGGAAAATTATAATTATAATTATTTATACATCTATAACCATAAGTATAATAACACTTTTATTATAACACAATTAGTAACATTCCACTTTTTTTTTGTAAACTGCAGGTGAACTTTAGTAAATTCAAAGAGGAAAATCATACAAATGGGTTCACTTACGAACTTCTTGCTTTGAAACATATAGCAGTGGTATGTGTTCGCTGCAGGATGTCGGGCCACGAAGCCAAAGACTTCAGGAAAGGTTGGGAGGACAGCACAGAAGGAGACAGTAGACAAAGGGCAGGAATAGAGCAGAAACTGTAGAGAGGTTAGACCAATTCAGACAATTTCTGTGCAGGCCAGTCAAGATGCATGTGAACTATCCACATTTTTCTGGAGTTCAAACAACATATAATTTTTAGCATACCTTGGTTTTGTATTCCAAAATGTCCAAACCACTCAGTGATAGGAAAAGATAGACTTTACTCTTCTTTCCTTTCTTTTCAGTGGAGTAGGTATCTGGTGTCTAAGGAGGGATTAACAAGTTACGTAATTTAACAAGTTCATTGTAATAAATGGATCTAGAGTCTTTCATTCTTGTCTCCACACCAATTGGTTTGAAGAAACCATGTGAAAGTGCTGAAAATCTTTATTAAAACTTTCAATGAAAAAGAGACAGACCTGAAAAGAAACAGCTTTTTAAAGACTAACTGTACAAAACAACAAATTCATAAAATTTCTGCTTATAAGATCTCCTCTCCAACATTGTTGACATAGGTTATGATGCAAAAATATTTAACAGTGAGTGCAAATGTCATTTTTAAAAGTGCCATAAAAACACAAAATAAGAAAAGGTTTTATGTGAGTATTGTTTATACTCAGTTTTGTTTAAAAAGAATTTGGAGAAGTGCCAAAAAAAATGGCACTGCCATAGCGGATTAAATACATATAAAGTTTGTAATATTGACAAATGTAGATGTGTTCTGAATTGTAATGAAGAGTCATTATTGACCTATTTGCACAATAATGTTTTGTTTGACAGTTAATTGGAGACATAAGCCAGATTTGAAGGTAGGAAACTAAGTGGACCCTTTTCCTTTCCTGCATAAAACAAGTTTAAAACAAAAGCAAGTTGTAAACACCAACCTTTAGACTCTCCAGCGCTTCCTCTAACATCTGTAGTCCATCTGGGCAAACAACCTCAACACGGCCAAGAAACTAATAATATGTTTATACAAAACATAGACATGAAGCTAATGTCAATGACGACGAGGAACAGATCATTTCATGGTGAAGCATGTTATGTATAAGTTGTGAAAATCTATCTGAAGATTGGGTGGCATTATCAAACAAGTATGGGATATCGTGTCGAATCATATTGTCTTTACCTTAACCGTAAAGGAGATCTCACTGTCTTCATCTGAAAACATTATGTCACTCTATCATTTGGTAACAACAAAAGGAGAAACCTGTATGAAGATAAACATTTCTTCTTAAAGACCAAAGCAACAACATCGCTCAAGAAGATACAGGAAAAGTATCTTACCTTTTCAGATAAAAACAATGTTGGAAACCACCAGGGAAAGGTGTGGTCTTCTATTTCAAATAGAATATTGGGTGTAAAGTCTACTGGAGTTAATGTGTAACCATTATCACATCAACCCTGCCTTTGAATCAGAAATCTAGGGTTCCGGAGTATTTTACTGTAATCTGTCGAACCGTAAAGGATGAATTCAAGACAAAGAAAACTGCAAATTCATTTTCAAATATTCAAAAGGCAATAAATTCTACCAAGAAAAATCACTGCATCTTAATTAAATTTTATACATTTGAAAATGTAAAACTGCAATGAAAAACAAGAAAAGTTTAGTCTGTAGTGTAGTGTTTTCAATCGCAAATGATAGAATTTCACTTTTAAAGAAACTAATATGACAATGTCAAGTGTCTGTGCAGTAAAATAATGTGTTTTCTTCCACGCCATTAGGTGGTAGAAGGTAGCTAATCACCTTAATGATCTGAGACAAGCTGCATGACGCAGAGGTAGTGATGCCAATGACAATAATAGACCTCAGTCAGAGAGCTCTGGTGTAAACCAAATATTTTATTGCGCACAAATTATTTGCAAAATTGGCACAGCATCAATTTAGCAACACAGAGGGTCTTGTGGTCGAGCATGCTGATTTGGAATCATGTGCTTTGAGTTATCTGTCTGAATTTGCTTCACATCTTTAGTTTTTTAAAAAGAAAAATCCAGACTCTGAACTGGGCCCTGGACAAAATGCTGACCCTGATGAAGGTCCTAGTATGGTTTAAGCGGTAGTCAAAAGAGCACAAAGATGGTGAACTTGAGGCATTGCAGCTAAAGCCACCTTTCATCCTGCTTTACTTTCAATGGAGATGCAACACCGACTGTTGTTCTTGGTGTGTGATGGAATCTAACAGTGCCATGGTGCAAAGTAAGCCCAGTCCTCTCCAAGCGAAACGGCCACCAATTCAAAATAAGCAGGAGGTTTCAACACACAGTGAAGTACGAGCTAAGCTGTTCAAGGTTAACTGCTAGAAATGAAAAGACCAGTTACATGCAGTCAGAGGAGGCCAGGCCTCCCCTGCCATCATGGAAAGAAAAAAAAATGACAAAAATAAATTAAATGGTTGTATTTTTCCAGTAATTTTATAAACTAATTATCAATTTAACTTCGCCATTTTATATTATCTTTTAATTTTCACGCTTAACATTAAAATACTGAGAAGAGACTACACAACGTGGCACAGCGCAACATAGCACAGCACAGTGCCGCACCGCCTACAGGTACATCCAGAGGCCAGGTCTGACTGGGCCTCAGATGAGGGCAGTGGTCTCTCTTTATGTCACTATTAAATGTTCAAATACGAATACTATATGAACTAAATTTTCATAGTTTATATTTATATAATGAGCCGTGTTTTTGTCAACAACTATATTTCTGTAATGTGTTTCTTGTGCCATACAATCGGTGGCGAAGAAGCATGAGGGAGGCCAACACTTCTCCGGCCTCATGTTAGGGGGCACTAATGATGCCAGGGATTGGCAGTGGAATAAGCAATTTACAGGTAGCGTGTCAGGTGCTGAGTCAGCTTTTTTTTTTCTTCTCACCTTGTCATACATTCAGAATAGAGGATAATATTCACAAACTAAAACAATTTTCAACTTTGAATTTCTGCTGGAATGGTGCATGGACTTTATTTATAAGACCATAATGACATTTTTTTTTAAAAATTAAATGTGTTTTTTTGTGTGCTACATTTTGTATGCGTAAAGAATGCAGATATGGGATTTTAAACATAAATAGTTAACTGCTGGCAATGAAATGGTGAATACGGTGCTCTGGAGGGATCATATGATGTTTGTAAATCTGACTGATGATGTCAGTGCCTCCCCAGCCATGAACCTTCTTCTTTGCAAAATGGCGCTGTCCCAGGCGGCAGCCAGTAGTAGCAGCTCCCTACACTTAATTGTTCTTTTTTAAATTTTTGTAGTGTTTGCTATACTTGTTTACATTATTTGCTCTTTGGATTTACTTTCTTTCTTTCCATTTACAACTGGAGTATTCAGACACCATGTTCTGGAGGCTCGAATACTTTTTTCTCTGTTTTGCGGTGCTTGGGTCATTCGCGGCCCCCATCAGCTGTGCCGAGAAGCAGAGCGGTATTGTTTACACGCGCGACCAGGTGATGGCTCTAAGACCACTGTGCGAGCGGACCGAGACACCACTGCGGCCGGTAAGAAGAAAGGAGGGGGACTTGCCGTGTTCATTAGCAACAGGTGGTGCAACCTGGAGCATATTCATGTCAAGGAGTGTGTGTGCAGTCCCGACGTGGAACTTATTGCTATCGGACTCCGTCCATACTATTTGCCACGGGAGTTTACTAATGTCATCGCCATCACTGTTTATATTCCTCCGACCGGTAAAGCGAACACGGCCTGTGATGTTATTCACTCTGTCACGGCTGACCTGCAGACTAAACATCCTGGAGCCTTTATCCTCATCACAGGTGACTTCAATCATGCCTCACTCTCCTCCACTCTCCCTACATTCCATCAATATGTCCAGTGCAGCACGAGAGACAGTAAGACTTTGGATTTACTGTATGCTAATGTCACCAGTGCACTGGTGCTGTCACACCTCAGACCTCTGGTGAGCCCCTTTCAAGACCCTCTGCAGTTTGCCTATCAGCCCAAGGTGGGGGTTGATGACGCAGTGATATACCTGCTGCAGAGGGCTTACTCCTCCTTGGACAGACTAAACACCACAGTGCGGGTCATGTTCTTTGACTTCTCTTCTGCCTTCAACACCATCCAGCCAAGACTGCTGAGGGCTAAGTTGGAGAAGATGCAGATGGATGCTCCCCTTGTTTCTTGGATCAAGGACTACCTGACAGGTCGACCACAGTTTGTGAGACTGTGGAGCTGTGTGTCCGACCCCCTGATGAGCAACACAGGAGCTCCCCAAGGAACTGTGCTCTCCCCCTTTCTGTTCACACATCTCTGGCAAAGACTGAGACTCTGTCTTCAGTTCTTGCCATGATATCATCTCTGTCTTCATCCAAAAGAGGCCAAGTTTCAAAGAAAGTAAAGTTCATTATGAGGCTACATAGGGTCATGTTATAATATTTTTGGTTACAAAAGCCAAACATTGGGCCCAAAGTGCAAGTTAAGGGTTTTACTTAAATAAAATAACAAAATCAGTAAAGTGGGTTGAAGGCTGGAATTGAAGACAGCCAGTGGACAGGCAGGCAAGGCTGACCAGAATTGCAGTAAAGGGTGAAATTCCAAGAGGGGAGGGAGGTTACAATAATCTGGCAACAAGTGGAGGGAGAAGCTGCTGTTTAATGCTGCAGACCAAATCAGCCGAGATGAGCTACAGGTGAGGAAGAAGGTCCCTCAGCTGAAAGTAGATTAGGCGTGCCCGCTTAGGCACAGGGGAGGAAGGGAAGAAACACGTGTGATGGAGAACACAGAGAAAATAACCTGAATCTAAACAGTGATGTGTAGTAGCAAGAAAAAGGCTGAAACACAATGTTTTACCCTCATTTATCTCTACATTTATGTCATGATCTGAATGTCAAGTAGCCGGGAGCTCCATGTGAACACATCTGAAGGTATTGTTGATGTTCCCTGTTTATGTCTGTCAGAGATCCCTTTTTTGTGGCTCTTCCTCATCTTGCTTCTTTCTCCCTGAGTTGGGACAAGGGTCTAAGAACAAAGGGTCCGACCTCCCCTCTCACCAGGGGGAAAACAATGTTTGTGACATTAGGTTGCAAAGACATTTCTTTCTGATTGTGCTCGGATGACTTCACAGGATAACTTAATAGTACGGAAATCCTGTTGGGGACAGTTACAAAGATCCCCTGTGATATAAGATGCATAAACATCTTATAACCAGCAAAGTCATTTCAATTGCAATGACCAAATTAAGTGATATTGGAGAAACAGGAGCCGTAGCAATGTATGATAATAATATAAGGCAACAGCTGGATAATTGAATACCAATACGCAGAGGAAATGATTAAATGAGGCTGCCTTTGAAAAAAAGATGATTCATTTTGTTGCAGAACAGATTGAAATTTAATCAAATTTCCTTGATTTAGTGTTAAATGTCCAAATATGAGGGTATAGAAGCCAGTGCGATGCAAACAAAGTGTTAAGCAAACCCATGAAGAAATGCATCTTGTGTTGTGCAGGTGGCAGTTATTAATTCAACAATTGTTACATTAACAATGTGCCCTGTGTCTGATTTATTGAACTTATTTATCAGTGGTTTAATGTTAGCACAAAAGATTTTAATTTTTTTTCCCCTGAGTAAATTGCCTTTGTGGTAAGTTAAAAGACAAAAACAAGACACCCCCCTCCCCTCGTCACTCCTTATTAGATACAGAAATGCGTTTATATCACCACTGGAGGATAAAATAATGTGTTCCTGTGGTCTTGACTTCGGTGTTAAATGTGATTTTTGAAGTGGCCGCTTTACAAAGCCATTAGGGGAAACTCAACCAAATGTTCACAACGTGTCTTTTTATTAGGGTGGAAAAATAGGTTGGTTTTATAGTCCCCAGAAAGGACTGTTGTTTGGTTGTTGGTTTTTTTTAAAGATCAACAACGATGGAGAACATTACAAAGAATTTCCTTTGTTTTCCCAGATTAGACGGTTGTCGGGGAGGTGAGGATAAAGATGCAGACTTCGATGAAGGTAATTCCCCAGGTCTGCCTATCGCAACATTAATTTTTCATTTCAATTGTTTGTTTGGAAGAAAGTTGGGAAAGGAACCTTTATAGTAGTTACTGCAAAACGATTGTGTTGATATTAAGGACATAAAATAGCCACTGAAGCCATTCCCAAGATTTACCCATGCTGGAGCATGTGAATAAAAGATGCTCCCCCCCACCTAACACACACACACACACACACACACACACACGCTTGCATTTATTTTTTTATTAGCTGCAGCTTTCAGACGTCCTCTCTGTCATTGCGTGATTCTGTGGTTGGTGTGGGGGGGGGGGGGGGCTCATCCATTTTAAATGGAGGGTACTGACAAGAAAGTTTCTGTGTCAGAAAGCGTCGACATTAAACTAAAATGTCACTGATCACTCTGGCATTTCGATAAAGCTTTATCCAGATTCCTGAAAAACACGGTAATGGCAATAAACATAAAGCATGCATTTAAATCTTAAAGGTAGACATCTTTATTGCTTGATTTCCCCATCATATTTTACAGTTTTATAGTGAGTAAAATGGAAAAACCTTCACACAAAAAAAGGAAGTTTGGTCTTATTTTGGATGGCGGAGCCATTTGAAGGAAGATGATTGTCCTTCCCCACCTGGAAAGTCACCCAGAACACAGAGTTCCTTTATTTAATGGTTCAATAGTGATACCTATGTGTCCCTGTTTGAGAGCATTGTTTCCCCATTGTTATTGCGCCATCAGTTACCTCGGCGGATGCCTGGATGACATAAATGCATATTCCTCATGCCAGCCAAGCAAATGAAGCTGAACTGAGGATGGGGAAGGGAAGAGAGAGACTACAAGAAGGAGACAGAGTGAGTGATTAAGCGCTGCTGCGTGAAGAGACTTACGCGAATGAACTGCTGATAATAAAGAGCAGAAGAGCTCCCTCTATTCTCTCCCCCACCCCTTTTTTGTTTTTGCAATTTGGAAGTCACAATGTTGTGATTTCCCTCTTCCCCCAAGGACAAAGTGATTAAATTTTCAACCCAGTATCCCCATTTCTGCATTCACAGTTATACACTTCATCTTTTGGGTGTTCGTCATTACTAATCTCAGAAGAATCGAGGGGATAATTGCAACCATTTGCTTCGTGCACTAAGTGTGTATCAACAGTCAGCCAAAACTATGGCGGTAACAATGCCTCCTCATACATGAAGACAACACGATGCTATTCATGCCCTTTACTCGGAGTGGCCCCCGCTGGAGGACTGCACCCCTGGATGACAATTGAATGTGCATGAATCGCACTCCATTGAAGACAGCTGCCGTCAAACGACGTATGGACAGCATGTATGTTCCATGCAGGGGAGTTTCTGCTCTTCTCTAAACATATGAGCCCAGCGGTGCACGATTTATGTTCAGACACACGTTTCAGTTCTGCATCAGTGACTGAGGGTCTTTGTTCGTCTCCACAATCTCGAGCAGAAGCTGCTATCTTTGAATGCTGATGTTGTCACATGGAGGGGGGGAGAGGGAGAGAATGTCCAAAGGGCTTTGTGGGGGCAAATATGTTTGGAGCCATCATGCTTGATCATCTAATCATGACTAGGCCTTCAGGGAGCTGAGCATGCTTGCTCCCCACTCCCCCACCCCCCACTCTCACCACATATGCTGATAATACAATTCTCCCACAATGCAATTCATCACTGCAGATTTCTATCAAAGATGGGTTAAATGGCTACAACGACGGGCTAAATGGAATGCTGCTTCTGCGAGCGCATGGATCAAGGCAACGCCTGATGAACTTTTCCATTCAGCGCCATGTCCTCTGCAACTTTAGATCAATCTAAACTTTGAAGCACAAAAGACAAGCAAATGCATCTTGGTCTTGTAGGACTGCATAGATTTTAATAGACTGACCAAAAACAAAGGAATTGCAAATTATGGATCTGTAAACTTTTCATCCTAAAAGTGTAACTATTCTGAGATAATCCTTAGTTATTTGTACAGCTTTGTGATGATTGATGAACCACTTGAACTTCTATTAACTGAGACTCAGTACGCAAAACATCTTTAGATTTAAGGATCAGGCTGGTCATGTAAATGTTACTTAATTAGGTTTATTATTTGATCATTTTTTGGGTTGTGTGCAGGTGTTATCGAAACGCTGCCAGTCCTAAATTTTGCCTCTCCGTCCCATCACGTTGCGTCAATTTGTCAACCTCTCATTTGCCATTAATGAAACGGCCATGCTGCCATCTTAAAAATGATGAAAAGCGGATTGATTTTTCTGACAAAGCTGTGTCTCTGAACCTTGCTCCTCTGGAATGCCCTGCAGAGCTCCAATGTTAACCCTTTAACATCGACATTAGGATGTGCAAATAAATCAATATGTGGCCTCCATAAGAGGACCTTTTGAATACATATAGGCACAATTTTTACCCAAATAAAGCTTATTCTTATATTAGACTGATCTGTGAATAGTTCTGCAGAATATGAAAATTCTAAGATGCTGCATTAAGGTGGCATGACAAGCATACTATAGGCAGCAAAATAGAGCACAAGGTAGCTGGGTGGTGGGAAAAAGCATATTTGGGTCACCTATTTGAGGGTGTTTTTGAACACACACATGGAAACCTGCATCTGAATGAGAGAAATGGGAGATGTCATAGACACTTTAAAATAAAAGCCCACACAGTAACGGGAGTAACAAGAGAAAGTGCTTTAGTGCTTAGAAGCTAACTTCAGCTGTAAAAATATTGTGCTCTCTGTATAGAAAAATACTGACATGCCTGGAATTTCCATCAGAATTTTGATTTGTCTTTGTTCATACAAGAGGTTCTCCAGGTGCTTCACAGAAACCTACCATATTTTCACGACTATAAGGCGATCCTAAAACACTGAGATTTTCTCAAAAATCGATGGTGCGCCTAATAATATGGTGCTCCTTATGTGTGGACGGAGTTCCAAAATCTGCTGTGCGCCTTTGGTGGGTGCACTACGGTAAACACTCCGCCAATCGATTAGCGACACACCTACGCGTAAGGATCCCCTAAAATCTCACCGGTCAAGCGAGACGCGTATGAATGAGTTTTACTTTAAACTACAGGCCATCGAATATGCGGCTGAAAATGGCAATCTTAGTGTTTTCGCTTTATGAGGAGGCGGCATCTCTCCATACGCGCGAGGACAACTGTTGTGCAGCGGCTGCCCGGGGATTACCAGGAGAGGGCGGCCATCTTCCCTAACCCTAACCAGGAGAGGGTGGCCATCTTCCCTAACCCTAACCAGGAGAGGGCGGCCATCTTCCCTAACCCTAACCAGGAGAGGGCGGCCATCTTCCCTAACCCTAACCAGGAGAGGGCGGCCATCTTCCCTAACCCTAACCAGGAGAGGGCGGCCATCTTCCCTAACCCTAACCAGGAGAGGGCGGCCATTTTCCGCACCTACAAGACAAGATAACCGCGCCCAGCCACATCACCAACATGGATGAGATCCCTCTGTCTTTTAACATCCCTTTGACCCATAAAGTGGAGAAAAAGAAACCAGCACAGTGGCGATACGCACAACGAGGCACGAGAAGTCATCGTTCACCGTGGTTCTCGGCTGCCACGGAAACGGACAGAGCGCCGGATGACGGAAGGTCGAACACTCCTTCACAAAGACTATGAGGCAGCGGCGGGCAAGTTATGCCACCATATGCGGGTGGATTGTAGACACATGGGCTATGATACCGTCTTCATGTATTGTAAGAGCTTTCACAAAATCAACGCTGAACCGAACCGGTCGGTGAGTCTGATTCAGATGATGAAGAAGAGGAATTCGGGATGTTGGACATTGAAATAGTGCAGCTGTTTAATTCAGATACAGAAGATGAAAACTTTGATGGTTTTGTGGCGGAAGAATAAATATTTTGTTCAATAAATGTGACGAAACTCACTGTTTTACTTCCGTTGTCATTTTTTACTGTATGTTTCAGCATGCGCCTAACAATACGGTGCACCTTATGTATGTTTTAAATACAGAAATAGCACCTATAACTGAGACTGCGCCTTTTAATATAGTGCACCTTATGGTCATGAAAATACGGTACACCTAACCCCCCTTCCCCCCCCCCCAAGCAAGCAGCAAGGAAGAAAGGAGATGGGGGACAGGACAAAGGAAGGACAGAAAGAGAAGCACATACATCATTCATGCAAATAAATAGGACATCAATAGAATTGTTTATCCAAAGATGTAGCTCTAAAACCAGGCGGTCAGTATCCAACTCTGGAATTGGATAGATCAAGAGGAGAGGAGAGATACGCAGACATGAATCGATAAGATGGGAACAAAACTGTCAGTAGATCATGTTTCTTTGCCCTGGTAGCCTCAGCCTACAGCAGTATATCTAAGATGATGGCTAAAGATCAGACAACCATACATACCATATGGCTAGCATAATGACTGCTGAAATAGAATTTATCAACACGTCAAAAAGTCGAGTCTTTAACTTACTCAGAAGTGAGGGTGCATTGAAACAAAGCCCTATTTGCTTATGATGATATCATGGATCTTATAATTTTTTTTATTTTACATAATAAGATCCGTGATTCAGGAAGTTCAACCTTGGACTGAATGGACAAAAATGTCTACTTATGTCCTGCTCCTCCTCCTCCATCCAGCTGGTTATCAGCAGGAGGGGCTCTCCAAATGACCCTGCTCCTGCTCAAGTTTTCTTCCTGTGAAAGGAGGTTTCTTCCTCCTTGATTCCGTTGCTTGTTTAGGCATCAAGCTTGGGGGGGTTTGGATTGCAATTAGAATTTTGACTTTAACTGATGCTAAATAAATATCGGTTAATCAAATAGAATTGGAGAAAGATATTTTTCACACAGAAGTTCATCCTTTTCCCAATTTCCTCTACAACCAGTAGAAAGAAATTTATACTTTTTATGACTGGAATGACATCATAAATTAATTTCATTGTGCTCAAAGAACACAGTTTGCATTCAAGTCATGGTATTTCCCACAAATGTGACAGGGAGTTCATAATGCTCCTCATGTCAATAACAAAAAAGGTGTTACGGATTGGGTTGTTACAGGACCCGAAAGCAGGCAAGAACGCAGTGATAAAAGTCCAAAAACTAGTCTTTATTAAACTAAACAAATCAAACCGGCAGTCCTCCTGGACTGCAGGGAAGCACTAGTTTAATCTTCCGGGGTGCACAGAGAACTCCAGCGTGGAGCCAACACAGGAGTCGGGTTCTGCACGTTCACTAGTCCAGCAAGATGACGTGGAGCCCTCAAACGAGCAGGGAAAACAGCAAAACACTCCAGCGCTGGTAGACAGGCGCTCCTTCCTTAAATAGGTGGCCTGATGGAGATTGCCGACAGGTGCGCCTGCCTGCAGCACCAGCCAATTGACTCCTCCACGCCCCCTACAGGAAAAACCAAACACAACCACAACCCTGGACCCCAACAAAAGGGAGTTGGCGCCTTTGACGCGCTCAATTTTATGTCCACTGATTACATTGAACACTTGATTAGACTCATTTTAGGGAGGAGCAAGGCAAGGCTGTGTTAAGATTCGGGGGGGTCCTCTGTACCATCACTACTATTCAATTAGTTTTCATTATCACAAAGGAAAGACAGGAGGAAAAAGGTAACAACAATCACGCCGAGTCCTCCAACAATGAAAGGAATTACTCACAAGTGAAAGCTTATCGGTCGACTTTGATATGAATGAGAATATTAAATCGCAGCTCCGGAAGATGCGACTGGAATTAGCACTGATTTTGTTTTTAAAAGCCCGATTGAAATCAGATCATCAAAACAAGCTGCTGCTTTTGATATCCGGACGGCTTTTTACCGGTTCTGAGATATTTATACGTATTTTTCTCATTTTTGGTTTCCTTTGAATAAAACTCTCCACTTGCATAAAATAAATGTCTAACAGTGCGCAGCCTTGAAATTTGACACTATTCAATCCTTGGTGAGAGTTTTTCAGTCCCCCCCCCCCTTTTTTTTTAAACTAGAGGTTGATAAATGAGTATGATATTATAGTACGACTCCCTCTGCATGCTTTAGTTTTCAACTGCAGTGAGGATCCATATGATGAATGACCAAAGCAATGTAGATACGCCTGATAATACGTGTTTCATCATAGTATTATATTTCTGAGGGTTATTAGGTTTTTTTTAAATTGAAAAGCGGTTGATTGCTAAAGTATACGAATAGCTGGAACTTCCACCAATTCATCCATCTTCTGTTAACTGCTGCAAATTCCTAATCAAGGTCATGGGCCTGCTGGAGCCAGTAACCAGATGAGAACTGGAATGCACACTGGGCCGGTACAGGGTCCAATGTGGAGTACATACACATATACACACACCTGCTCACTCTCCCGTACCAGTGTGTACTGGACCAATTATACCACTGATTACCAATCAATTTGCTTTTCAGCATTGTCACGTGTAGCGATGCACCTATTTTGAGTTATGCTCAATATGAGAAGGAAGAAAAAATATTCAATGTCACAATGGCTGCCACAAACTTACATTGGCAGAGCAATATAGAAATTATAACCTAGAATTTGCCTTCTATAAACCTGCTATAAAAGGAAACTGGCTCTGTTCACATAATTACGATGACATATCAGCTAATGACTGATAATTATATGTTGTCAGAGAATCCTGATGATAGTCTGTCCAATAAATTGAATGCCTTTCACCACAGTCTATAGTTCTATTTGACCTGATATTTTCTTTTAAAACTTAACTACAATGAAAGAAGAGAAAATAATTTTATTGTAATAGTCATTTTTAATGAACTACAGTTTTAAAACAGTGATTTTCTTTAATTTTCTTGTGCAAAAACGCATTTTTGTCCAATCACAAAAAACTTGAGGTTAGCAAATTCTATTAGAAATATTGATCAATGTAAAATTTCTGGGTGAAACTTTGGATGAGGATTGTAAAAAGGAATACAGTGGATATTTTACCCTTGCTGGAGGATCAGGCATTAAGCGGTCGAAGAAAAAACACTTTCACCCACTCAGTTGAAAATAGGTCACTCTCCATACTTTCTCCTAACTTATATTTTTAAGTGAACTTGTAAAACAGACTAACTTTGGCTTTTGATTGATTCTTATTTCTGCTAATGAAAAGCTAACACTGAAAAAAAACAATAATAAAAAACCCTATTGTACCACAATAAGAAAAATGATAACTTTTAACCATGTAACCAAGCAACGTATTTTGCTGGTCAACAGTTGCAATGTCTTATTGCTGCCATTGGCCTTTTAAAATGTTACCCATAATACCTTGCATTGTTTACAGGGACTACAACATAGATTCAAACTAATATACATTATCAATAACTTTGCCTTGAGTGTGAATGTCTCGTCTTCTTAACAACTTTATCATGGGTCATGGGGATGGATGATGGCAGGTTCCACCCCTGGATAAGCCACCAGTTCATCATCAGCTCTGAAGGTGTTCTAGCAACTTCCCCTACTACCAGAACACCTTCTACTGTATGTTCTGTCCACCCTGGGCCTCGAACGAAGAACCCTCTACTTCTCAGCTCAGTCCCCAATAGACTAAGCTACCAACCATATGCTATATTTACTTCTTTTTACCTTCTATTAATTTTCTTGCTCTTACAATGAGCTGCTCACATGTTCAGGGTGTACCCCACTGTTACGTGGAGGCAGCTGGGAAAGGCTCCGAACCCTCCACACTAATATCATAGGGTATATTTGAAACTCCACATTGTTACAAACACACATCAATTAATGACATACAATTTTTACCACCTTGCCCGTGAGTTGACATGAGTCTTTCTACCTTGAAAAACATAACTCCTGAGGTCTGATGTGTTTCTCCTCAGGTTCAATAAACTTGTGATTGATGCTCCACCTCCGGAATCATTGACCAAGACCACCATTTCCGTGTTAACCCTGCTTGACTCAAGCATGGCCAAACCTTTAAAGGAGAATGAATGGGATTCACTGTTAAAGGTACTCCAAAGACACACTATTGAACGATATATCAATAACCCATGTGTGTTCAGTGCTTCCCTGTGGTTTGGGATTGATCAAACCTAAAGATGGCAAGCCTGTTATATATTCAGCTGATTTTTCATTTCTCACCCTGTGTAGAAATGTATGTTTT